>NC_091070.1:220509500-220811333 GCF_032405125.1 Capricornis sumatraensis | reverse complement strand
AGGAGGAAGACTCCTATAATATCTCGTTCACTAGCCGTGGTCCAAATCAAGGTGCTTTACTGATGTTAGCATTTGCTGTTTGGCTGACTTTGTGATATCAGATCTCACTAGAATGCTCTTAAGAGAAAATACTCATTCCTTGGGAAATTCCTCATTAAAAACGCTATAATGAGAATGGTTTAAATCGCCTTATCATTCTGTCACACACAGCTACCCCAGACCCAGCGTTGGTGAGTGACATGACGGACTGAAGCACATGGAGACACGCTTGGCAGGGGCACAGCCGCATCACCGAGGGCCCTGGGGACCCACCAGTCCCTGCAGTTGATGGCGTCCCCGTAGCCCGGGGTGTCCACCACAGTCAGCCGCAGCTTCACCCCGCGCTCTTCAATCTCAACAGTGGAAGCCTCAATCTGGACAGTTCTTTCAATTTTCTCTAAAACAGAAGCAACCTTGTTACTTTCCTATTATTAAACAAGTGACTCAGAAGTAGCTATTTCTCTTTAAGGACAGTTCTTAGAAGGTAACATGAAGATTGTGTAAAAAGGATCCCAGGGACAGCAAGAGAAACATTGTAGCTGAGATTAAAGGGCTGTAGTGAGGTAGAAAAAGTCAATATTGAAAACTGCAGCTTCTTTTCCTGGGACAGGAAGAACAATGAATGCCTCATCTAAAGACTGCCCAGGGACTGCAGCCCCATTGTGGGGGCCTAGGGCCCAGGCTGATGGATTCACAGCTGACTCAGCAGCCTCACAAAGCCCAGTGGTCAGTGCTGGACACACACACCCAAGGGAAAGGGGTCAGATGACACCCATGCCCACCGAAACCTTCTCTGTATGCAGGTTTTTTCATGAGCAACCATTTTCACTTGATCCTCATCAAACACGTAATACAGGCAGGAACTATCACACCCCGTAGACAAAGAAATCAAGTGTGGGAAAGACGGGCCACAGGCCATGCAAGCATGCCAGGTGCAGCGCCCCTTCCCCCGCCCAACAGCTGTTTCGTCCAGAGTCACACAGAGCAGCAGGGCCGAGGCACGGGCCCCTGGCTGCGCTCTGCAGGCCCAACCTCGCCGAGCTGTCACTGCAGCGCGGGGCCTTCCGTACCTGCTGCTCCAGGGATAACTCTCTCTGGGTAGAGGTCGGTCAGAAACAGGCTGTTGATGAGCGTCGATTTTCCGAGCCCCGATTCACCTTGAAATGAAAAGGAATGTGATGTCATGATGTTACCTGTGCGACACAGTCAAGCCCGCTGAGTGCTGACGTGAGGCCTGGCCCAGGACTAAGCACCTCACAAACATCCTTCTCTGCATCCCGTGTGACCACAATGGATTTGGCACAACCGCCCTGGTCCCACTGATGAGAACAGGGGCTCTGAGGTCACTAGCCTGCACGCTCGGGCTGCTGTCCAGAGCAAGGCCTCAGTTGGAATCCAGAGAAATCTGGAGAAATCTGAGAAATCATAAGACCATAATTCCATATGTGGTGGTTTAGTCGCTCAGTTGTATCCGACCCCTGAGACCTGCCATGGGCTGTAGTCTTCCAGGTTCCTCTGTCCATGGGATTTTCCAGACAAGAATACTGGAGTGGGTTGCCATTTCCTTCTCCAGGGGATCTTCCTGACACAGGAATCAAACCAGAGTCTCCTGCATTGCAGGCAGATTCTTTACTGACTGAGCTACAAGGGAAACCCAACTCCATCTGACCTTTTGCCAAATATGTGGAATGGACTTGAAGTGGCTCCTTATTTTTTGATAAACAGAATGCACAGATTTTTAGGTATGGGCTCTGCTAACCTTTAGACTTACCACATTTCAGAAAGCTGAACAGACACAACAGTGTCAAAGGCACCCGGCTTCCCCAGCTGTGAGGGCAGGGCGGGGATGCAGGGACACCCAAGACTCCTGTCACGTGACTGGTCACGTGACCAGCCGGCCAGCAAGGTGGGAGCAGGCCCCCTCCCCCTTCCTGTTTCACTCACAGCCCCACACCCCCTGCTGGTGGCCACCACAGGCAGGGCAGGCAGCTTCCCACTCTTCTGTGGGTATCACACCCCACGGCAGGCAGCACATGTTCCCCCAAGCAGTTAGTGAGTTAGAAACTGCTCTTCAATATTGTAAAGTAGCCTTCAATTAAAATAAATTTAATTAAAAAAATTTAAAAATTCCTCTTCAACCACTAACTACGTATTCTGAATATTTGAAACTTAACTTCAAAGAAGATGTAGAACACCAAGAAATTGAAATGTATATTCCAAGGAAGAACAACCAGACCCCACCACTTTGCCAGAGGTCGTCATCTAAGGCTGTTTTGTACGTGTTGGTCTGACCGGCCCTGGGCACCTCAGCTCCACCCCCTCTCTGTAACAGAGTCAGGGAAGGAGCACACATCTGATCTGAAAATTACCTCTGGGAATATCAAGAACAAAAAACTGAATCTGAAATTGGCAGACACATAATTCGGACTGTACTTTAACTAGAGTGCAGTTTTCATAGATGAGAAGTAACATTAAAGGGGCAAAAGCAGAATCACATATCGAGCCTTTCCAAATATGAGAGTAAGAATATGGCCGACTGCGTGCTCTCGCGGTAAGTTACCCTTTTACTAAAGTGTCCAGTGATGCTCGTTCACTACAGGTGCAGGGGCCCTGACCAGTTCGCCAAGCCCTCTCTGAGCACCTGCCCAGGCGCAGATGGGGACACAACGGCGAGTCCCTGCCCCCGTGGGGCTCTGCCATCCAGCAGGCGAGGTGACGGACAAACACGGCCACCCTGCTACCAACAGAGTGGTGACAGCTCTGAGCAATCCAGCTGAAATCGGACCCAGGCCCGAAGACAGCTCAGCAAAGGCGTCTGAGCAGAGGTGCCCGACTTCTGAACCATGAGTCTCAGCTTTAAGGGTGTAAGTGACTGTTTCCCTGGGAATCACTTTGGGGTGACATCCACAACGTGCTCATTAGCTCAGCAGACGAGGCCACCCCAGGCTGACCTCTGAGCACACCCAGCCCTGCTGTGTTCTGCACCAGCATCTCCATCTCCGCTGAGAGTTTCCCTGACAGGTACCTGGCGATGGGCACACAAGACACACACAGGAGGCGTGGGCCAGCGTGAATCCATCGCCACCAACACATCTGAACACAAAGCACAGGGCGCACTGTGCTCTCCAGCTCTCACGCAGCACACGCTCGGCTCCGGAGGCTGCTTGTTGCCGCCGCCCCTACTGGTAGCCCATTTCTCTGCACTGTCGAGCAACGTTCCGCGAGCGGATACAACCCGTGTGGTGCTGGGCCGACGCCTGCGTGTGTCCAGAGAGGCAGACCCAAGCACTCACCCAGGCTGCAATGTGCCATCATTCCTCCTGGGCACACACCTGGGAGCGCGCGGCCGTGAAGAACGCCCACGCCTGAGCACCGCGCCCGCAGGGAGGCGGCTCCCGCTGCTCCACCCCCTGCCCAGCGCAGCAGCTATCTGAGGGGTGCGCGGGACCCCCTGGTTGTGGTTTTAGGGGCGCTTTACTGTGACCCGAGGAGACGACACCCTCGTGCGTTTGCCAGCCATCTGCTTATTCCTGTGAAGCGTCTGTCCACACCTTCTGACTCTCTTTGTAACCGGGTCACTCGTCTTCTTACTGAGGCTGCAGAGGTCTTCCGTATTCCAGATAGGAGTCCTGTGTCGCAAACACTACAAGCGCTTTCTCGGCCTGTGGCCCACTTTCGTATCACTGCCTTTTGAGGAAAGCAAATCTTGAATGAAGCACAATGTATCATTTCCTTTTGTGATCAGTGTTCCTCATGTCCTAAGCAATCTGCTACTCCGAAGTCATAAACTTTTTATAGCTTTCCAACTAGGTCAACAACTGGTTGAGTGAACAGGTGATGCTCAGTATGAAGCAGAGGTTGGAATTCATTTTCTGCCAGTCTTTCAGTTGTTTCAGCACTGTTTGTGAAGACTGACCTGTGCCCATGCCAGATCTCCTCGGCGCCTTTGTCCACCGTGAGCTGAGCGCCTCCACACCTGCCTTACACACTGTGTGGGTGCTGGAAATCAGACTGTTGCTGTCATATCCTGGGCCCTCTGCATTTACAACTGCATTTTAGAATCAAATGGTTAATTCCTGTTGTCAAAAGCCCCTGCAATTTTGGCTGGGACTGTACTGACTCTATGGACCCATCTGGGGAGGGTGGACACCCGCGGAGCCCAGCGCACCAGGGCAGGGGTGAGGGTTCACCCTTCCTCAGCCTTCCCCTGGTTTTTCCTGGCAGCGCCTGCGCATTGGCAGTGTAGGTCCTGCACACGTTAACGTTTTGTTAAGTTATCCCTAAGCAGTATGTTGGAGGAGGAAATGGCAACCCACTCCAGTGTTCTTACCTAGAGAATCCCAGGGACGGGGGAGCCTGGTGGGCTGCCATCTAAGGGCTCGCACAGTCGGACGCGACTGAAGTGACTTAGCAGCAGCGGCAGCAGCAGTATGTACCTCTTATATTACTGTAAATGGTACTGTCTCTTAAGAAGATTTTATTAATGTAATTGCCTTTGACATTATATTTTTGTTTTTAAACTCCTTTTTGGTAACACACAGAAATAAAGCTGGTTTTTACACACTCACTGGGAGCCTGCACCCTTGCTGTTCCGATCTAGTAGCTGTGTAGGTTCTGATGATTTTAATAGACACAAATACGTCATTTGTAATTAAGGAGAGTTTACTTCCTGCTCTCAGTTTTTTAGCAGTGAGAGTGCTGCTGACTACAGGTATTTCCCCTTCAGAACCAGTGACTGCTTTCCCATATTAAACCATGCATTCCTGCAATAAAACCCCCTTTGTTTAGGAAGTACAGTCAGTCTTGCTATATGACATTTGCTTTGAAACTGACAATCTGTTCCAACACAACGGATACATTAGGGGACAATTTCCACATAATACAAACCTCACACTTTGTTACAGGTGATGAGAAGCCAAGTCCAGCCAGCAGAACCAGCCCGAGGAGCTCCCACGGCACCCAGCTAGCTGTTTGCCATAGGCCGCCGCCAGGCAGCACCCCTGCTCACAGCAACGCGCAGGCTGCACCCTGCCGAGGCCCGCTTTCCCACCACCTCGGGCCCAGGGGCTCGTCTGGTGCGGTACTTTTCTCAAGCAGTTCACGTGTAGACGGAGGTGGTTTTCGCTGCTGTTCAACGTGCAGTAGAGGAAGGCTCTGAGTGGGCCCGCTTCCCCACAAGCTGCACGGCCGCACAGCATGACGCCTGCTGAAGAACACGCAGATGCCGCATCACGCTGGAACTGAGTGCAACAAGCGATTTCACAGCGCAGGACTCGACCACCGCAGTAAGGTGTCACGTCTACACTCCTTAGGGGGTCAGTCTGCGTCTCCAGCCACCTGTAACAGGGCAGCACTTGGCCTGGCACTCTCCTCGGACAGCGTCTCTGCTGAACGCTCCACGTGCGTTCACAGGATGTCTGCCCTGCAGCTGTTCAGCAGTCCTGGCAGCGGCGCCATAGTTTGATGGTATAATTTAAACATTCTACACGACTGACTTTCTATTTGCTTCCTCAGCTACTGTGAGGAGTGCTGGAAACTCCTGTTAGTATCTCTCTCCTCAGATCCTGCATCAGGCATATTTAAGATGGTGCCGCTCTGAACAGACCCCTTTCTCGTTAGGATATGACGTTCCTCACGTTTGGCATTCCTCGGGGGCAGACGTAGAGTCTGCTCTGACAGGATCGAGAGCACCTCAGCTTTCTTACGACTGGGGCGTGCGTGACGAGGCCCCGCTCCTTTACGTCTTGCTGGTTTCTGCACAGAAGGGCCTTCCTGGCACCGCGGGACCGCAGTCCACGTGCACACACCACCCGGGCTGCGCTCACGCCCCCGGACGCCGCCCTGCTTCTCGTCTCATCTATGCTTTCATCTTTCTCCACTCTCTTTTGGACTAAATACTTGTTTACATTCTGTTTTAACAAACCTACTGGCTGCCAGCCAGATCTTCATTTTCCCAGCGGCCGCTCTGAGGTTCACAGCGTGCACGGGTAACTCAGCATCTCCCTTTCGAGCACTTTCTGTCACCTCACCCATCATGAAAGCTCACAGCCACACGCTTTTATCCACCCCCTGCCCACTGTGTGATCCTGCTCATCTGACCCGTGCACGTTTCACACTATGGATTATCTCTGAAAGAAACATCTTACTTACCAGCCCCACCTGCCATTCCCAGCGCTCCCCTTCTTCCGCCAACCTGAAAATTTCATCTCTCTTATGGTGTAGTCTGATACTCAACAACTCTTTCCACTAACTTACAAGAAAATGTCTTTATCTTCTCTTTCCAACTTCCGTTTTTAAGGGTGATTTTTGATGGAACACAGAACTCTCCGCTGTTAAGAACTTCTAACCGTCCTTCTGCAGGGTCTACGTCAGTCCCGAAGAGCTGCCAGTGACCCTTCCTGCCTCTGGCGCTCTGTGGGCACTGCTTCTCTTTTCTGGCTGCCTGTGAGACCGTCCCATTTGTCAGCGGTTTCCACCTCCTGACCCTGGGCCCTGGCGCTCTTCTGTATTTACTCTCCCTGGTTCTCTGGATGCTCTCCGTTATCCCCTTTCTTCTGCAGTGAATAAGCTGCTGAGCCCATCAGGAAATTCTTCATCTCAGGTGCTGTACCTATTTTAATCTTCACAAGTTCCGTTTTCTTCTTTTCTGGATCTACTTCCACTGCTCGGTCTCCCTCCTGCTTACAGGCTGCTTTCTTCCCCCTTGTCTGCAGACCCAACAGCTTTCTGCCGGATGCTCAGCGCTGTGCGCTACGCTGCACATGTCCAGACACTGACGTCCTTTAATAAGTCGTAGGCTTTGTCCCGGCAAGTAGCTGGATCATTTGTAAATAAACTTGATCCTTTTAAGGTTCATTTAGAAGTTTTTATAGGGAGGGTGTAGACCAACCTTTACGTGAGTTTACCCCTGCTCCCACGCAAGGGCTCTGCTCAGCGTCGCAGGCGCTCTCGCCCCTGGTTGGCTGGACTCCACTGCCTCCTGACGCCCCTCGAGGCAGCCTCCAGCTCTGCTCAGCTCCTTCCTGGTGGCTGTGTTCTACCGGACTTCCTGGAAGCTCCCCACCCTCTACCGGCACGCGGACCACCTGCAGCCCCAGGCGAGAGGGAGCCCCCACAGAGGCGGAGGGAGGCGGCCTTGTCTCCAGAACTCTGCCGGGGCCTCAGCCCCCGAACTGTGGTCTTCCTTAGCCAAGACCACTTGCTCTGGTTCACTCCTCCCTGGGGAAGGGCAGGTGGCTGGCAGCAAGTTGGGATAGCTTTACAGTTCATGTAATTTTTTCCTTCTCTCAAGGATCCAAGTCCTGCATTCCTGTTCAAAGTCTTAAAAGGGCTGTTTCATGCATCTTGCCCAGCCATCTGGTTATTCACACCAGGAGGACTGGTCTGGTATAGTCATTTCAGGATTCAGCAAACTACAGTGCTCCGGGAAATCCAGCCCACTAGCTCATAAACAAAACAGCTTCGCCAAAAGCTGTGAGGCTCACAGTGCCTTCAATACTCACTGTCTGACCCTTTGCAGAAAGTCTGTCGACGCGAGTTATTCCACCAGGGCCGGAAATACAAGTAACGGTCTGACTTGAACGAAGCGACGGACCCGGGTCCCAGGCTGCACTGCATCTCTCTCCCGACTAGAAACCTGAGTCTGCGCGATCACCAGCCTCGTGTAACCATGCTCCTCAAACGCGTCGCTAGTCACTTCTCCGGGCCCAGGGTCCCACACTTCTTTTTCCATCTCAGATCTGTGAACTGTTTATCCTAGGAAACAACTGCTTGTCCCATTCCTGCGTGACCACCCCATCAAGGTTTTCCAGGGGCATCTTAGCATTTGGGGAGAATTCTGCAGCTATCGAGACTGTAATACAAAGTGATACAGCAAGGAGAACTAACTGTTCATCAACTTGGCTTTGCTCTGGATACCCTAACCCTGATATGCATGCCACAATCCACGATGAAACGCATCTGATGTAACAGGAAGAAATTTCAGGTGAGCACTCGACTTCAAAGGACTGTATGCACTCATTTAAAAATATGTGCATAGTAAGGATTGTCCCTTGTTTAAAATAGATCTACCACAAAAACTATAGTTATTTTTATGAGTATTAAATAAACAAACACTTCTAGTTAAAATATATGTTACCTTTAAAGTACAACAAATTACTGTAAAATTCGGAAGGCTAAACCAACCAGACATTCATCACCTCATGGACTCTCTGGGTTTGAAGTTGGGGCGTATCTAAGGTGGGTCCTTACTGCTTGAGGGTCTCTCTGTGGTCACAGTGATGTCAGCCAGGAGTGGTGGTCACCAGGAGGCCTAACTGGAGCAAGGACGGTTCTGAGATGGGAGCCTCAGTGCCTTGCCTGTGGACTTCTCCATAAGGTACTGACCGTCCCCCGAGGGACTGCTTCAGAGAAAGCGAGGCACAGGCCAGTCTCTCTAGGTCATGTGTCCTCACCTGGCAACGTCCCATTGGCTGCCCGGGGAAGCCCTGCCCTGTGGGGGAGGGACCAGAAAGGCCGATGGGGTGGGGGACCTCAGAGGCTGTCACAGCGAGCACACCCTGTCACTGCACACAAGCGAGGGAATGACAGGGCAGCTTTCCCTTCGTACTCCAGGAAAATTCTCTAGAGAGTTTCCCCCAAATTCTCGAGGTGTTTGATTCTGTCCGCAGAGGAGTCCTGTGGCTCTGGAGGCCACACTGTCACACCCAAGGGTGGGAAAGGGAGGCGCCCAGATTCAACAACCCGAGGGCATAAGTGAGTCTCTTACCAACCACCATCAGTGTGAATTCAAAACCTTTTTTCACTGACTTTCGGTGAACTTGATTGGGAAGGTTTGCAAATCCAACATATCCAGGAGTTTCTGGATTTATAAACTGAGCTGGTTGTTGCTAAAAAAAGAACAATTAAACACCTTATTAGTTGCTTTTAACATATTATTAAACCTGTGACAAACATAGATATCATTAGTTTTCACAAATCAAAAAGTATACACATAAATCAATACTTCCAAAAAGTCACTGCTATCAGAAAGCTTAACACCATTTAAAAAACCAATCCAGTATCATTTCATACCTACACGCTGACCTAAAATAACATTTCTGTTAAGCAACACACCAAAGATACGTTAACTCATCTCAGTACCATTTCAATCTTGACGTGAGAAACTGTCTACAGAGTGAAAGGAAAGTCAGTCAAACTTACAAAGTAAGGCCCAACTGACAGTGGTTTCATCCATCAAACTCAGCTCAAGAGCAGCTTCAGGAGAAGCAGGAAGCAGCCCTGTCTCCTGCGCAGGCCCAGCTCCCCAGAGTGGAGCCAGGGGTGAGGCAGGCCACCGAGGGGCGCCATGCTGGGAACCCCACCCCCCAGACGGAGAGAAAGAAGACAGAGAGGCCCTCGGAGAGCCCCTCGACAGCCTCTCACGAGGGGATGCCACACCGCGAGGTCGCTAACACTGAAGAGTCTAGGCTGTGGCTTACTGACCACGCCAAGAAAGCAAGACACAGCGATAGAGACTTACTAAACGTAAAAGGCAAGATTTAGAATGGTGTTTCCTTTGAGATATATTAACATATTCACATGTGTGTGCACACTGATATAAAAACAATATTCAGAAATGTTGCAATGCTACAAGTGGTTGGAGAAGGCAATGGCACCCCACTCCAGTACTCTTGCCTGGAAAATCCTACGGACGGAGGAGCCTGGAAGGTGGCAGTCCATGGGGTCGCTAAGAGTCAGACAGGACTGAGCGACTTCCCTTTCACTTTTCACTTTCATGCACTAGAGAAGGAAATGGCAACCCACTCCAGTGTTCTTGCCTGGAGAATCCCAGGGACGGGGGAGCCTGGTGGGCTGCCGTCTCTGGGGTCACACAGAGTCGGACACGACTCAAGTGACTGAGCAGCAGCAGCAGTAGCAGTACAAGTGGTTATTCTGAATAACGGAATTATGGTTAATTATTATTTTCTTTCCCGCTTATCAAAGATCCATACTGATGCCTATATAAAAAATGAAAATTACTATGATGTTTCTGTATCACAGTAACAAACACCCAAAGACTTAAAAATAAAAGGCAAAGAGAAACAATAATCTTGCAACTTTAACCACAAATTCTGCTTTTCTCAGCATGTCTTTTAGAATCAACTTCTTTCAGGGCTCTGGGCTAATTTGTAAGAGCTGACATAAGCCAATTTATCAAGTCTCAGAACCCCATCAATTCCATCATGATAAATTATTACAATTTTAAAATTATTATTTGAATGGTCTGCCAGGTATAATCTAAGGAGGCTAAACAGATCATTAATGCTTTTAGAAACATATTGAAAATCTGGAAAAAGCTACCTCAGACCTTTTAGGATGACAGGTAAACTAGGACTGTCCTAATGAATCACACAGTTATACAATGACTCATATAAACCTTGACAGTCAAAGGTTTGAAAGCAAAGTAGTTTTTCTCCTTATACTGTGGATACATGATGAAGTACGATCTCTTACCTTAGACATCTTTACTAATGAAGTTGATGAAGTTTTGTCAATCTGTTAAAAAAAAAAAAGTACATTCACACACACACACATATTCAATATAGTACAAACTGACATGCAACTACACATGAGGCGCCAACAGCTTCTGTTTCACTCAGCTTCTCATTACATCAAACACTTCCCCAGAAATGATGAAATTTTCACCTCTCATTGGATAAGTTAGGTATAAAAAATTAAGCTATGGAAAGTGACCATTTATATGCGCACATACATATGTATTCCATGTCCTCACAAATACCTTTGTTACTGCTGCTTATGCATTAGGCACTAGATATGCAGCAGGAAAAAAAGACAAAGTCCCACAACCTCTGGAATTGTGTGATTTCCTTTCTTTCTCTGAAAACTTTGCACACGGAAGAGATTCCTGTCGGAGTCTATCTGTCTGCTGCCTGCTGGGGAGGGTGCCTGAGCTCCTCAGACTAGACTCTGATCCTGGGGCACACAGAGCCAGCAGCTACGGTTATAAGTAAAGGAGAAAGGACCGAAGGTGCCTGAGGGTTTGAACCCTGGAAGACAGGGACTGTGCTGGCCAGCCTTGGTAAAAAGTCAGAGATGTGAATGCCCTCCCATCTGACTCTTTCTGGCACTTAGAAAACAACCTTCACTTTCCTGACTCTCCATATCCCCCAGATGGATATATTCATTCCTGAATACAGCACAAAGTTTCCTTTTTGAATGGAAATGGTCCAACCAGCCCCGAAAAAATGGTGAAGCGAGGTTAAGACAGTTAGAAATTGTAACTCTAATTCCCGGGCACGATGTCACAGAAGACAAGGGCAGAGCCTGGGCTCTCCCTTTCAGGTGCCCTTGAAAAGCCAACCAGAGGGGAGGAGGCGGCTGGAAGGCGCTTCTTCCTCGGGCCGGTCCTCACCGAGAGTGGGGGACACTGGGTGAACCGAGCACGCACAGGAAGGACCACTAGTGACCAAGGAGACAGGCGAAGCTCCATCCAGGCTGCCCCAAACACTTCAGCCAAGGGAGCCCAGCCGACGCCAACCTACAGGACAGCAGGGACGCTGGGCAAGCAGAGAAGCAGGAGATGAAGGGCCCCTCGGAAGGAAGAACCAGAAAGGAGTCGTCGAAGAGCCTGGGAACAGATCGTGGGTGTGAGGACTCCAGGGTAGGAAGCCGGGGCCCCCGACAGTGTGCCCTCTTTCCCGGCCTCCAGGATGAGCTCGACAGGGAGGAGAACGATCGGAACCAAGAAAGCTGCAGCACCGTGATGAGGATGCAAGTTGCCGCTCCGTCACTACGTCGTATCTGACTCTCGGCCACCCTGTGGCCTGCAGCACGCCCGGCTCCTCCGACTTCCACCGTCTCCCGGAGCCTGCTCAAACTCCTGTCCACTGAGTCTGGGATGCCATCCAACCATCTCATCCTGTTGCTCACTTCCCCTCCTGCCCTCAACCTCTTCCGTCTTTCCCAGCATCAGTGTCTTTCCCACTGAATCAGCTCCTTGCATCTGGTAGCCAAAGTTTTGGAGCTTCAAATTACAGTTTTCCAAATAACACTTTCTGGACCTAAAATCCATGATTTCCAAACTCAAACTGTGGTAGCTGAATTGATGAAAGGTCACAGTAGAGACTTGAAATGTGACAGGGAAGACCAAATACAAAACACTTTAGTGCACGAGGCAAACGAGAGAGAGAGAGAGAGAGAGAGAGAGAGAGAGAGAGAGAGAGAGAGAGAGAGAGAGACACCATGGGTAGAGGACAGCCTCAGAGGAAACGGCGAGAAAATGTACTTGTTAGCAGCGAGACTTCCTCCCATGACTGAGAGGGACCGATGGATAAAAGAAAACAGTGACAGAAGAAACACTTCCCAAGAAGCGCAAGCCCAGGTCCACCTGGAGTTGTGTAACGCAGGAGTGAAATTAAGATCTCTTGAATAGAAGGGGCGTCCTAGGCGAACAATGCTCACAGTCCAGAACTTTAAATATGGAACTTCTGCAGCAAAACCTAAGAGCTGGGGGCAGGAGTAAGACCGGAGAGCTGAAATCTTTAAGGGGGAGAAGGGAGCAGTCAGATGGAACTCAGATGGTCCCGGCAAAAGAAGCAGCGGACACTTTGCTTTACATAATAGAGAGATAAGCATCTGACAATGAAAGAAAAGGGAAGGCAGTCATTAAAAAAAACTTACTTCCAAATTAAGAGAAAAAGATGAAAGACCAACTTGATCAAGCCAGTAAAAATGTGGAAAAGAAACAGAAAAATTCAAGAGTATCAGTCATCAGTTTAAATGTGAATTCTCTCCTTAAAAGAGGAGACAGGTTGGGGTGGGGTGGCGGGGAGGCACACCAGAAACCCAGGGTACATTACATAAGAAACACGCTTCAAAAAAAGTAGCTGAAAAAAAGATGCTGAAAACAAAGGAAGAGATGCGAAGCGAGTGCAAACACAAAGAACAGGGAGAGATACTGTTAGTATTAATAAGGGCGGGGTTTAAAGGGAAGCGCGGCGTTTATGGAGAAGGCAATGGCACCCACTCCAGTACTCCTGCCTGGAGAATCCCAGGGACAGGGGAGCCTGCTAGGCTGCCATCTATAGAGTCGCACAGAGTCGGACACGACTGAAGCAACTTAGCAGCAGCAGCGGCATTTATAAGAGGAACAGTTTATAAAAATTAAACATTCAGAAACCTGCACCCATGAACACTTACATCAGATAAACACACAGAACAGAGACTATGCGAACTTAATGGAAGTGCAGCTCCGGTGGAAGGCCTAACAGCTTCTCCCAGAGCTGGACAGACGCCAGTGAGCACAGTGTGAGGCGGGCCGGGGACTGCTGCTGTTAGTGTCCACAGGTCACCCTCGCTGAAACAGAGGCGGAAAGGAACTCCTGGCTGTTCAGAACATTCCTGGATAACCCAGGGTAACAAAGCAAAGCCCTAAGTCATCTAGAAAGCCATGGAAAGAAGACAAACGCAAAAGGAACGCGACACAGCACAGGCTCTCACAGACTCAGGAGATTCGGGTTTACGTATTTTCATTACTGAAGAACAATGAAAATAAAGAACTGGAAAATAACCCACAGAATAGTAAACAAATCCAAAGTTGGTTCTCTGAAACAAACTACTCACAAGTTCCATTAAGGAAAAAAAAATCACTGCAAAGAAGGTAAAACACAGTCACAGGGACCACAGGTATGAAGATGGCCACCAACTTGGAAATCCAAAGAAACGCGTGATTTCTGCGACACTGCAAAGGACCAAACCTGAACCAAGAGCTGAAAGCCTAACTAGACAAACATCACTGAACAGCAGAATAAAGAACCTACCAATGAAAAAGGGACCACGAGTAGACAGAATCAGAACTCAATTTCATCCAAACCTGAACAGATAAACGCCCTCGTGACCTTGACCTAAGCCGCTACGGATGAAGAGGAAGCACTCCCAATTTATTTTACGGAGACAGCACAACTCCAGTAACAAACCCAGATGAAGAAACGGTGAGCAAGTGGGCTGGCTGCCAGTCAATCTCACTCAAGAATATGAATGCAAGATCCTCAATGAAATACTTGCTAGCAATTATAAGCCAGAAATGGACCAAAAGCAGCTATTAATGCAAGCTGCTACAACAAATTAGAGAAAACCATATGTGAATACATGCTGAAGATCAAGGTGATAAAACTCAGCAACCAACTCTAATAAAAACACTAAGCGAGGAAGCTGCTTCATACCTTTCAGATCTCTAAACAGTAGATGCTGAATTATTTAAACTGCAACCACTAATTAGGAAGGGATGCCCGTTACCACCATAGCTGTCTTAAAACACTTATGAAAAATTCCAGACATATACAAAAATAGAACCCCACATAACACCCTCAAGTATCCCCTCAGCTGCTGTTCCCATCCGTGATTATGAATACTAGATAATTCTAAAAAGTTCTGTTCTGTGCTAGCGCTGAACACTGAGAAAGGGGAATGGCAGGAGCGAGGGGATGCCACTGACAACAGAGGAGAAACAGAGCAAGTGCGGGAACAAATCTAGAAAGAAAGCAGGCCTCGCAGAAGCGATTCGTTTTTATTTTCCTAAATTAGTACGTAAACGTGGTCTAATCCCAGGTGGACTTCCTAATAATGTTTTTTTCCTGTAAGGACTGGATAAAATGGCTTTCAAGTTCACCTGAAGAATGAACGCCTGAGGACAGATAGGAAGACCAGCTGTCACAGACACCTGCTTCAAGCCGACCCCGAGTGGCCGAGGACTCTTGCCCAGTCTCTCTGGAGCTTCCGCAGGCCCGCCCTCCCAGAACTCAGGGCCCCTGCCTGTGCTCTGGCCAACTTCAAGGCAGCACCCTGACAACACTGAACCTGGAGCACACGTGAGCCCTGGACTGGGCTGCCCCACAGGCAAGAAGGGGACCATCACCCCTACCGGCCACCTCTCACTAAGACTCGTCTTGATGGACACACATGGGGAAAACGAGACAACTACTACCTGGAACAGGATGTGAATTCTTAAAAATCATTTGTCTAATTTTCAATTCTACCAAGTTTCTCTTATCACAACGCATTTCTTTCATACAATACTAAGGATTTTTTTTCCCCTGAAATACAATTTGGACGCACTATGATTTTCCAACAGTTTAAGTTATTAACTGATTACTCTCTCTAAGATGAAAGTTGAAAGAAGTTCAACATTCTTCTGTTGAACTTCTTAACTACCTGCTTATCAGTGAGAAAGTCTCAATCCAGCAACACAAAAAATGCCAAGCACTGTGATTAGTTTAAACCTTGGAAGAAGATCAATCAGATCCCCAAACCTCAGAAATTCAGTTAAAGGAAAACTTTTTGTACTCATTCTAAATAACAGAAATTGCTTAACGTTCTTCTCTCCTGGACCCACGGCTTCCCTCTTCCAGACAGGAATAGCACGCCAACACACAGAAGTCAATTCTTGTAAAGCAAATGGAGACAGAGAACAGATTGCTAAAGCTCGCTTCTCGGCAACATAAACTTGCTTTGCTCAGTGGCATGTGTGTGTATCAGTGGACCACCGCAAACCACCCTTCACTGGCAAGTCATCCTTGTAGTTCCATACATTACCCTAACGTACAAATGACCCTGCAATGTAGGACCTCAGGGTCTGTAATCCCTCCTGCAGAGCCCCTGGAACACTCAGCATTCAGCCTTTGGGTCTGACAGTACACCACAAACGCTCTTCACCGCACAACAGCAGCACTCCACAATCAAATTCCTTTTCTCTAATGACAGTACGGCTATTAGCACAAAATGAGACAACTAAGACTACAAAAATGGCTTCATCCCAATTCTGCCTCCAGATGACTTTTCACATTCTTTTCTCCCTGAAAAAAAAGCCAAAACCAACTTTTTCTCTTCCAGCAGTTTTTGTTTTAGGAGTTGGGTACAAAAAGGGCCTGAATCGCATTTATTAAAGACCACACAGAAAGGTTCGTGCCTATGGGTCCTATCCCCATTTCTGTAGGTCACTCTGCTAGTTTAAGAACTGTCAGAATGCAAATTGGACAGAAAAATGAAAAAAATAAAATAAAAATTAGGATAAAGTTAATGTGGAGAAGATCACTGGCAAGGTTCATTGAGAGTTAGGAGGCTGCATGATGCAAAGAAAGCCTGAGCGGGAGCTACCGAAACCGGAAGGAGAACCTCAGCCTACAAACAGGAGTGGGCCTGCACGACCCCGCACCGGCACCGCCGCTATCAGCTCTCCCCAGGACGCGGTGGGGGTGGGGGCGGGGCCCCTTTGGGCCCTGAATTTGTCTGGAGGTATCGTGAGGATCTGCGTCGCTCGAGAGAGCTCCGAAAGTCGGCTATGTGCGGGTCACCGTGCCAGGCAACGAGTAATGCTGGGCAGGTCCGCGCCCCTGCCCCTCGCAGATCGGCGACCACACGGAGCAGCAGAGGCTGAAATCGGGCCAACACCTCCTTCGGGGAAAGTCTAATCCGGGCCGAGTCCGGGGCAACAAAGCCAGTACCAGGCAGCGAACGCTGGAAACAAGCGGCCCCAGACTCGAGGCAAGCTCTGTACCAGGGCAGACAGCTGGAAGTAACAACTCAGCGTGGAGGGGCCCGTGTGTACGTCTAGGGGACCCAGACAAGGTGGGGGAGACGAAAACTGGGCGGAAAGCCAACCGGCGGTCCCTGGGCCTTACGGAGCCACAGGTCGGCCCCACTTCGGGCCTGCGGGAGAACCGACCCCCTCCCCCCCAGCCACGGCGCTCCCGCCCGCCCCCGGAGTCCGCGCTGCACGGGCCTCCTCCCCCCAGTCCTGTCCACCGCCGAGCGGAGGGGCGGCCGGGGCCTCGCGCGCTTCCTCTCGGCCGGGGCGGGCGGGAGGGGGAAGCGCCCACGTCGGCCCGACCCGCACCGTCCCTTCCGGACTACGTCCGCCGGCGAGCGCCCGGCGCCCCGGCCCCACTGCTGACCACGCCCCGCACAACTCCCCCGGGGTTAGCGAGGGCCACTCGGCTTCCCCGAGGACACACCCCGCCGCCTCCGCCCGCGCCAGGGCCCCGGGGGCGGGAAGGGCCGGGGACCCGCACAGGCTAGGGGAGAGGTGAGCGGGAAGGCCTGGGGGGCGGGAGAGGGCCGGAGAGGGAGGAAGACCCGAGAATGGGGAAGGCCGGGAGAGATCCGGGGAGCGCGGGGAGGCCCGGGGGGATCCGGGGAACGGGGGTAGGGTATCCGGGGAGGTGGGCGGAGGCCGGGGACTCGAGAGGGCCCAGGAGCCCAGGCCGGCCGCCCCTCCTCCGCCCCCTTGTCTTCCGGAGCGACCACGGCCCGGAGCGGGCGTCGGCCCCCAGCTCGCGCCTCCAAGGCGGCCGGGCCCCACGGGGACATACTCACCGCCGCCTCGCCGAAGAACTGACACCAATCGACCGCTCTGCAGACCCGCCCAGCGCCCGCCGCGCGCTCGCGCCCCGCCCCGCCCCGCCGCGCGCGCGGGCGGATTGAGTCATCACGCCGCCCCGCCTCCTTGCCAACGCTTTCCTCCCCGCCCCTCCCGCCAGCTCCCAAGTGCGCAGGCGCAGCCTCGGCCTCCCCCGTTTCCGCCTCTGCGCAGGCGCCGTGCCCCTCCCACGGCGGTTGGCCATATAGAGGCTGGGGGGTGGGGGGGAGGTCAAGCGTAGCCTCTTCTCCTTTACCAAGATGGCGGCTCGTCCCTGTTTCGCCACAGTTCCTACGTTATGAGCTTGATTTCCTTACACTGATAAGAGAGGAACAGGTAATGTAACACTTTGCCTTGTGGATAACTAGAATGAGGGGAAGAGAGTTTTTTTAGGTGGAGCTTAGTGACTAGAGAGGAGAGAGGCGGACGGGGGGAGGGCAGGTGGCAGTAAGAGTTCGGAACGACCACGGGGAGGGGGGACTTTCCACATCTGAGTCTCTCCTCCAGGAAGATGGCGGCAGCACCGAGCAGGGAATGCCGGAGCTGGGCCGGGGAGGGATGGCGAGCGGCCCGGCCGGGCTGCTCTAGCCCCGGGCCGCCGTCGTCTCGGTGGTCGGGCCCGCGCCTCCATTGGCTGCCGCGGGTCACGTGGGCCTGCGGCGCCTACGCGGACCATAGAGTTGGGCGCCCGTCCCCTGGGACGTGGCCTTCTTGAGCCCAGGGCTGGGGCCCGCTCCTGACGGGAGGGAGGGTGGGCCGGCGGCCCCCGTCTTTCGCTAGGTGAGGCCTGGGGGCTCCTCCAAGCCCACTGCGGCTGCGCGGCTCGGGGCGGGAGGACCACGTGCCCGGCGGGGGCCAGCCGTGTCTGGCCGGTTTACCCCGGCTCCCGCGACCTGCAGGCCCGGGAGGCTGGGCGCGAATGCCTCAACTGTCAGTAAACACGACTCTGGAGTTTCCATTGGGCGCCCGCGCGGTGCGGGGAGCCGGAAGGTGCTTGTGCCCAAAGGGCGTCCTGACGAGACGTCTTTGAAAAGTGAAGCGCTCAGGGCCCGGCTTCCCCTCCCGGCCCACTCAGGGGACGGGAAGGGCAGCCCCTGCGTGGCGTCCTGGCGCCACGTAAAACCGGTGGAAGGCCGGCCTCTGTGTCTTATTAAGCACCGTCCGAAGGAATGTAGATGAGTCTTAGCGGAATCCTCAGGAACAGGGTGGTTTACCCTTGAGGTCCTCGGTTCTTGTCCTCGGCTGCCCTCAGGATCGCCTGCACCTGCGGCGGTGTCCGCAGCAGGACACGACGGGACGGGCGCTTCCTCTGCAGCTGGCTTTCTGAGGCCCTGTTACGACGGGGTGCGTCACAGTTAGGGTTTTGTCTGAGGCAGCCGGTAGTGCTCTTCTACAGAACAAGCTCCATGTGGGTCTGGGAGCAACCTGATCTAATGAGACGTTGGACGAAGTCTAGTGCTCAGGATGGTGTTTGATGACTCTTGAGCACGAAGCACCCCCACGCTAAGCTCAAGAAGTACGGTTTATATTAGAGTCCTAAAGTAGTTGAGAAAGTATTTGGTTCAGAGTGGCTTCTGTTGTTTGAACTCCCAGTTCTCCGGATCTGACACATCAACCACCCGCTTATCACGAGAGTTTTAGGTTTGGAGAAAACTGAGCGTACCCCCTCAAGTCTTGAAGGACATTTGAAAGCCATTGGAAACAGCGAAGATGAAACTTGCCTGTAACTGCTGTTAGTTCCGCTCTGTGTCACGCCCTTTCGGGGCTTACCTCCTCTCTAATCAGACTGAGGTCACCTGAGTGAAGGAAAGCGCTCCTAAGATGTCGCTGGCCCTCATTCCTGGGCACTCGAGACCCCGCTGGATCCTTGTCACAGCGTGCCTTCTAAGCGGCCAGGCTGACCTCTCACTGTCCTGATGGGAGAATTTCTTCTTGAACCATCAAGTATTTAGTTTCTCCTTGGGTTTTGTTGTTTGGGGTTTCTGGTGGTTTGACTTTCACCTCATGACTACTTCAAGGGTAGAAAATATATTTTAAAAACTTACTGGAAATGGTACTGTGCCATACTCTTAAGGTTTCTGAGGATGCGTAGTAAGGAGGACATAGACCTTTGTTTTCTCTTCCTCAGGCAGTTTGTGGTCTAATAGGGGAGATCGCCTTCCTAAGGAGTAGGTTACAGTGTTCTAAGTGTGGCAATGGAAGTACCTACAAAGTATGGAGTAGGAAAGGGGCTTCCCTGCTGGCTCAGACAGTGCAGAACCTGCCTGTAATGCAGGAGAGCCAGGTTCTATCCCTGGGTCAGGAAGATCCCCTGGAGGAGGGCATGGCAACCCACTCCAGTATTCTTGCCCTGGAAAATTCCATGGACAGTGGAACCTGGTGGGCTGCAGTTCATATAGGGTCATAAAGAGTTGGATACAACTGAGCAACAAGCAGTTTCACTTTCGTGGAGTAGGAAAAGGGGGCAGGGATTGCCTGTTGGAAAATCTTCACCAAGAACCTTGTCCTGAAACTGGGGTTTAGAAGATGAATAGGAGTTTTTCCAGGTGAACTGTGCTAGAAGGGACAAGCTTATGCAAAGGGGACAAGCAACTGGTATTTGAGGTGGCATACCCTCAAGAGGTTGAGAATTTGGTATACTGCTGGTTTTAACACTCTGACTTGGTGTCACAGGGTTGGTGAACACTCTGACTTGGACAGGATTTCAACTGATGAGTGTCCACCAAGATGACTTGGTGATATTTAGTCACGAGTGGATCGCACAGATTCACTGTTAATGACAAGAACCCTTTATAGTGCTTAGATATTTGGTATGGCCCATTCAGCACACATTCGTCTCACAGAGCTAATGATCAGAGAAAGGTTCTTCCTTTTCCTGTGAAGAAATAACCTGGTTCCTGGAAGAAGCAGAGCACACAGCTCAAGTCCAGTTGCTGAATTTTGGTAGCAAAAAGTCCAAGGTACATGTTGTAAAACTTTCTGATCAAGTATAGAAAGAATCTTAACGTATCTTTTCTCTTGAATCATAAAAGTGCCACAGCATTGAACATTTGAAGACCCAAAAAAAGAACTAAACTTTTTTATGTATATGCCATTTGAAAACTTGATTATATAAGTTGTTTCGAGCTGAAGTAAGATTTTCATTTCTTTTTACC
This sequence comes from Capricornis sumatraensis, assembly GCF_032405125.1. Taxonomy (NCBI): domain Eukaryota; kingdom Metazoa; phylum Chordata; class Mammalia; order Artiodactyla; family Bovidae; genus Capricornis; species Capricornis sumatraensis. The sequence goes on along the minus strand of NC_091070.1, from coordinate 220,790,726 downwards.
TTTTTATATTTTAATATCAGAGACATTTTAGGGGTGATATTTCCAGTCAGCTGCTGTTTACCAGGCGCATTAGCGTTTGTTGATGCCATTTGATGAACCAGACTTGCCTAGGCACACTGTTAGTCGTCTTGCTGACGCTGGCTGACAGTCTGGCAGTTGTGCATGGGCCATTCATGCTCTCCCTTAGTACTGCTTATTGGCACTCATGGTTTTTAAAGTTAAAAATTAATTTTACTTCAAACCAGGATTATATCTTCATGCACCTTTTAAAAGATCAAATAAACCTGGAAAGACTTGAAAGAAAGAAAACCTACCAGTTTCCTTCCTCTGATCATGTGTCCTCCCCTGCAGAACACCTGTCTTTTCATTTTTTAACTTTATTTTTATTTGGAGGACAATTGCTTTACAGTGTTGTTGGTTTCTGCCGTACAACAGCAGCAGTGTGGATCAGCCACAGGTGAGTATACATGTAACCCTACCTCTTGCGCCCCCTCCCAGGCCCTCACCCACCCCTGTAGGTTGTCACGAAGCACAGGGTTGGGCTCCCTGTGGCACACAGCAACTTCCCTCCAGCTATTTCTGTTACTGTTCAGTCGCTCAGTCGTGTCCAACTCTTAGCGAACCTCATGGACTGCAGCACACCAGGCTTCCCTGTCCTTTACCATCTCCTGGAGCTTCCTCAAACCTCATGTCCATGGAATCGGTGATGCCGTCCAACCATCTCATCCTCTGTCATCCCCTTCTCCTCCTGCCTTCAATCCTTCCTGGCATCAGGGTCTTTTCTAATGAGTCGGCTCTTCACATCAGGTGGCCAAAGTATTGGAACTTCAGCTTCACCATCAGTCCTTTCAATGAATATTCAGGTTTCTTTTCTTTAGGATTGACGTGTTTGATCTCCTTGCAGTCCAATGGACTCTCAAGAGTCTTCTCCAACACCACAGTTCAAAAGTATCAGTTCTTCAGCTTTCTTTATGGTCCAACTCTCGCATCTACATGACTACTGGAAAAACCATAGTTTTGATTATACAGACCTTTGTTGGCAAATTAATGTTGGCAAACTAGCTGTATAACATATAGTATATATTTCAATGCTCCTCTCTGTCCTGCCCACTCCTTCCCACCCCCAATGTACCACAAGTCTGTTCTCTACCTTTTTGTGTCTATTCCTGCCTTGCAAATAGGCTCATTAGAACCATTTTCGTAGATTCTATATATATGTCTGTGTAAGTATACAATACTTGTTTTTCTCTTTCCGACTTGGTTTTACCGTCTATAACAGGCTCTAGGTTCATCCACCTCATTCCAACTGCCTCATGTTCCAGGACACCTGTCTGTGATGCCACCTCTCACATCCATGCCTGACTTGCTCACTTACTTCTCTTCCCTCCCTGTCCCACACATCGTCTCTTCACTTATCAGGAGGTGCACCATTTCTTGTTCTCATTCGCCCCTCTGCCTTTGCTGCACAGACAGTGCCCGCAGTAGGTGCCCCTTTAATCCGCTTGTTGGGTGTTTGGTCTTTATGACTACTGGCATACTGCTAACAGCTGTGCCAAATGGTATAATGGCACTTCTGGAGTTTTTGTTTTCCCTAAAGTTCATATGAGTGGTTTTGGTTGTTTTCTTAGTTTTCTATGTATTTGCCGCTAGCATTCAGCCCCCAGTTCACCAGTTGTCTAAACCTCCTTCAGGGGACCCCGTCTTTCATCTGGTCAGGCTCTGCTGGCCCACGCCTCCTGCCTGCTGGAACCTCACTGCAGGCCTCACTGCTTTCGGTTTCCTGGAACCCCTGTCTTTCTCATTCTTGATCCCCCCTCCCCCCACCCCCAGCCCCCATTTTGATGGAGCACTTCCTCAAGGAATTGGCTGGCAAATAAATTTTGAGAGCCTGGATATCTGGAGTGCATTGTTCGGCCCTTGTACTCGAGTGAGAGGTTGGACATCGGTTGCCCCCATTTTCCATTTCTGAGTGTCACCCTTGAAGTGTTCGCAGTTCTGATTCTTGAGCCTTTGTGTCTGACTGTGTTTTCTTTGAAACTTGCAGGATTTTGTGTGAAATGCAAAATACCCAGTGCAGTGATGGCCCTTGGAGTCTGTTTTCGTCTAATGTCCTGCCGGCCCTTTGAGCCCCTTTATTGTGGAAACTTCTGATCTTCAGTGCTGGGTGTTTTTCTCGATGTAGTTGATTTCTTTCCGTTCTCACACTTCTTTCTAGAATTCAACTGTTGGACCTTCTGGATTGGCAGTCTGACTTCTTAGGCTTCCCGTTTCTCTCTGGAAACATTCTTGTGGCCCTCCTGTTGAGCTCTCCTCACTCTATTTCTTAGCGCTTCTCTCCACCTTTCTGTGTCTTGTAGCCCCTCCTCTGTTTGTTTCCTGGATGTCCTCTGATCTCTCTGAGGACGTTGGAGAGTTTTCCCTGAAGTCACCACTTGCTTCTGGTTGCTTTTTGTGTTGGGGTTTTGGCTTTCAGGGGGTTAGAGCCTTTTCTGAGATCTCCAGTGAAGTTTGCTTGCCTGCATACATGTCAGAGGGACCCTGGCCTCGGGGTTGGTTGGGGTCTGCTTCCGGTGGCACACACCGTGGAGGCACCTGGCTGGGCCATTCTATACAGCGCCCTGTTGGCTTGTGCAGGTCTTTTTGGATTCTCCGGAAGAATACCTCCCAGACTCTTGCCTGGCTTCCTGTCTTTAAGGGGCCTCCAGTGAGAGGAGAAGGTCAGGACCTTAGCAATGGCTGTGTAGGAACTTCATTCCCCTGCCTGCAGAGTGGCTTCCCAACACTGCTGTTACTGGCGTCCCCAGGGCAGGGATTCAGGTTCCCTTTTCCAGAGGAGGGGAGCCACTGCCTTCGGCCAAGAGGCCTGACAGGCAAAACAAAACAAAAAATGGTCTTTTTTGATAGTGTTTCCTAACTGCTTCTGTCTGGGCACCCTTTCGCAGCGCTATTTTAGCTACAGCTAGAGTCTTGCTCACATTTCCTACTCTGTTTGCTCTGTCGCTTGGAGCCCAGCTGCGCGTTTTTCCTTGTCTTAAACATGCTCAGGCACCCTGGTAGGAGCGTGGATGGAGGCTGTGAACAGGTCAGTCTCCACAGTCAAGAAGTTCACATGGCAATGTGCAGAGCAAGATTTCAGTTGCTCATGATCGAAGATGACATTAAAATCATATTTCCCCTACAGATGCGAAAAATAAACATGAACATTTTAGTTGATGAGGGTGAGGGGTACAGGTACACCCAGATGTCATGGGGTGTTTCAGTAGCTTGGTTCAGTTCAGTCTCTCAGTCATGTCCGACTCTTTGCGACCCCATGGACTGCAGCACACCAGGCCTCCCTGTCCATCACCAACTAACGGAGCTTGCTCAAACTCATGTCCATTGAGTCGGTGATGCCATCCAACCATCTCATCCTCTGTCATCCCCTTCTCCTGCCTTCAATCTTTCCCAGCATCAGGGTCTTTTCAAATGAGTCAGTTCTTTGCATCAGGTGGCCAAAGTATTGGAGTTTCAGCTTCAGCATCAGTCCTTCCAATGAATATTCAGGACTGATCTCCTTTAGAATGGACTGGTTGGATCTCCTTGCAGTCCAGGGAACTCTTTAGAGTCATCTCCAACACCACAGTTCAAAAGCATCAATTATTTGGTGCTCAGCTTTGTTTATGTTCCAACTCTCACATCCATACATGACCACTGGGAAAACCATAGCCTTGACTGTACAGACCTTTGTTGGCAAAGTAATGTCTCTGCTTTTTAATGTGCTGTCTGGTTTTTCAGTCTAGGAGAGAGGAGCCTGGGGGTTGAAGCCCCTGGCAAGAGTGACTGAATTAAAAAAAAAAAAAGATTAAAAAAATTAAAAGAAATTAAGAAAAAGAAGACGGAAGCGTGGCTGAGTTAAGGCCACGCCGTGTGCACTGCCGGAGTCCTGCTGTCAGAGCCCTGCTGTCAGAGCCAGCGAGGAGGCCCTGGTAACAGAAAATCCCCCAGCTTGCTCTGCCAGGCCGGCTTAAGCGTCCGCGCGTGAGCTCCCGTAATCCTCACAATGACACGAGAGGGCGGGTACCAGTGTCCACTCCCTTTGCAGGCCAGGGAGGGGCACACCGCAAGGGTTTGGGGTCTGCCCTGGTCCTCACTCTCAGAAGTTTGCACGCTTAAACATTCACCCTTGACAACTTACCTGGTGTTTCCTCTCAGGGTCTCCAGAGGTGATAGAGCATTCAGGGCTGGGGCCAGCCAGGCCTCTGCAGCAAGGTAGGCATTTTCCCTCGAAGGAGACACTGGAAAATTGTCCTGTGCGCTTTAGAATTTTGATTATCATTGAGTCCATTGTCAGGCATTTGTTTTTCACAAAGTGCATACCTGTCAGTAGATTTTCTGGGAGGAAGTGAACAGATCAGGGTCCCCAGGCCTGAAGCCACTGAGCGCACAGGGCCTGCGCCTGCAGGGACATGCAGTGCCCCATCGGGCCAGCTCTCACTCTGCTGGGCTCGTCTTCCCACCTTCCATTGCTGCCGCCCGGCTCCACCACCCGTGGCTGCCCCCGACGTCACCTTGGGACTCCACAGGCTCCGGGGTCGCCGCCTCTTGGTTTTCCCCATCCCCAGCTTCATCTGGGCTGCAGGAGAAGCCCGCCCGGCGCCCTGTGTGTTTGGAGGGGTGACCTGACGGAGGACAGTGTGGCTTCTGCACCATGTCCTTGACTCATTTTGCTGAGTTGCAGGGGCTGCTGCAGGCTGTGGCAGCTTTCGAGGCTTGCAGGCACCGCTGCCCCTGGTGGCGCTGGTGTGGGCTCTGCCTGCACAGAAGAGTTTGGAGCAGCCTCCTTAGCCTTCTGTGTGGCAGGTCAGCTCACGCCTGGGCCGCTGGAGCCCGGAAGCCGAGTGTCCTGCGGCCTGATTTCTGTGCTTCTCACCTTTATCTGCTCCTTCGCTTTCCGTTTCTGGCAGCTGGTTGGGGCAGGGCTGAGCGTGGGGACCGAGCTCCCGAGGTGGGGCAGTAGCCTCAGCCCAGATCTGCGGGGAGGGCCCTGTGTCTTAGTGGCAGCCGCTCTCTCGGCGGGCAGGGCGCAGTGTCTGCTCGCCTCAGGTCAGCACCCCCGCTCCCAGCTTCTGGACAGGACGGCCTGGCCCAGGCTGCTGCTGGTTTCTTTGTGGAGAGAGGAAACGACTTTGGTCAGAGGCTGTCTGCGTGCAGCTTTGGCTCTGCTGCATAAACCGGAGCGTGCTCCGGGGCAGTTCCGTGGCACAGACGTGGAGGGGGGCCCCTCCCGCCCCCCGGGTACTGTGTGGCCTGGGCGGCTAGGGTTAGAGAAGGGGGGCTCTGCCCCAGCCCCCCACGTCCATCTTGCAGACCCTGGGCATGTGCTCCTGGGGAGCGCAGGCCGCGCGCAGGTGCCTGGGGAGTGCCGCCTGCCTGGCAACCTCCCCGCCCCTCGGGAGGCCCCCCGGGCCCCTGGAGAGTGCTGCTGTTGGGGTTGCCACAGCAGACGGCCTGGGGGAGATGGCCCAGCGCAGCACTTGCTGCCCCCAGAAGGGCCCGGCCCCTCAGCGCCAGGAGAGGCCAGAGCAGGAGAGACAGCCGTGGAAGTGTAGAGTTCGAAACCAGTTTTGAAAAGGCGGTGTGCGTTTGGCAGTTTCTGCTGCTGTTGAGACTCTGGTTGAGGTGAGTGATGTCTGAGAAGTGGTTCTGCCCCTCAGGGCTCCCTTCTTAGCAGACAGGGTGTGGGTTCTGATGCCTTGAGAACGCATCGTCCTCGCTTTAACTCTCTCTCTTTAAAATTAAGGAAGAATGGAGAATGAGGTGTTCTGTCGTTCGGCCTTTCCGACGTGCTCTTCTGACAGTTGTGAGCCATGCTTCACTTGGTGGTGTCCTGTCACTTACAAACAGGAGGCCGTGGGCTTTGTTGGGACTGTGAACTCACTCTTCACCACTGTAAGGTGGTGCCCTGACCCTTGGACGTAAGGTGTTAGGTGATGACCATTTGGGGTGGACTCCCAGCTTTTGCTGGCCACTGTGAACAAAATCAAAGAGCGCGCATAAACCTCGTCAGTTTTGTTTTGTGTGTGTTCCTGGCTTCCCTGGTGGCTCGGTGGTAAAGAATCTGCCGGCCAGTGCAGGAGATGCAGGCTTGATCTGTGGTCTGAGAAGAGCCCCTGGAGAAGGAGGTGGCAGCCCGCTCCAGTGTTCCTGCCGGGAGAGCCCCTTGGACAGAGGGGCCTGGAGGGCTGCAGTCGGGCGCGGAGAGTCAGACACGACTCAGCGACTCAGCAGCTATTCATTCACCTCACTGTTACGCGGTAGCTTCTCCTTTCATTAATACTTAGCTCATTTGTAAGCATCTTTCAGATGGAATTGCTGAATTATGTTGGCAGTTTTGACTTTTTCACCTGAGTATGAGATTAGTTAGGTGGTCCTGTCGCCCTGGCTTGAATTAGTGTGTGTGAGATCAACTTGAAGAATAGTTTTTTCCTTTAGAAACGTGTTCCTTTCTGTTCTGTTTTGACACGTGTGCTTTTGCTTGGAGCGGACTCCCCCGCCCCTGAGCCCAAGGCTCTGTGCTGCCTCTGTCACCGCAGCAGTGAGCTCAGCAGAGCTGCCAGGCTGCCTGTGGCCCAGGCCCCTGGGCCGCTCCACTTAGCCTGGCGGTTTCTGCAGCGTCCAGACCAGATCCCACCGCAGGCGGTGACCTCAGACTTGCTGCTGTTGGGGGCCGTCCCGTGATTTCACAGGTGCTGGACGTGAGCATCGTGTTCCCTTGAGATTGGTGCTCGTGGCTCTTTCTGAAAGATGGGGCAGAGGCGATAGGATGGTGCTGCTGGGAGTGGCAGCCTCCTGGGATCTCGGAAAGCACACTTGGCTCCCCCGGCCCCGGAGGCGCGTCCGCTCCTGGAGCGCTGAGGCGTGGCACGCTCTGGCGCTGGGGCTTCAGGTGTGCCTGGGGCTGGGGCGCCCAGGCGCGGGCCGCAGCCCTGACTCCTCTGGACGGCTCCACACCGTGCGTCGGGTCGGGCCTAGGTCTCTGGGGAAGACGTGGGAGGGCTTCCCGTCAGTCCCACGGGGATAGTTACAGGTTCCTGTTACCGGTTAGTGTGTGGCTTCACTAAAGGTGCGTGGTTTTTGTTTCAGCCTGTTAAGAACTTACTTCTATGAGTTAGCAGGCTTCTTACAGGGCTCTTCTAATTCCCCAGTGTCCCTTTTCTTGGCCCCCCGTCTCCTCGCCGCGGTCCTGCAGCGGTGGTGCCGTGGGTCTCTCCTCCAGCCGTTGCTGATGGGCGGGCGGCCTCCTTGCCCAGCCTGAATGTGGCCGTGCTCTCCCTGGGCGGTGTTCCCTTCATGCGGCGTGGCTGGCCCAGTGCTGCTGGCTCAGTTTTGCTTCTTGGTTAGAGAGCAGCCTGTCGGTGGTGGCTGGCTCCGAGGGCGCATCCTTTCCGGACGTGGTGTCTGAAAAGCTCTGAGAGCGCCTCCGGACTCCGTCGGGCCTCCTGCCACTCTGGGGGCGCGGACCGGGCGTCCCCGTGGGGGCCCTGGCGTTGTCTGAGGTGTGCTGCTCAGCACGTGGCGACGTACTGTCAGCAGCTTCCTGGACGCTGTCTGATGGTTTAAAAGTCCGCTTTCAGGAACTCTGAACAAATAGCATGTAACAGGCTCTAGTATCGTTCCGGTAGATCATATTCAGCTAGAAGCTTTGTTACGCTGCATAAACTGTGGGTGGAAGTGCACTGATCTAAATAGTGGGCTCGGTTGTTGCTCGGTCACTCAGTCGTGTCCGACTCTGCCACGCCAGGGACTGCGGCCCACCAGGCTCCTCTGTCCTCCACTGTCTCCCGGAGCTTGCTCAAACCCATGTCCATGGAGTCGGTGATGCCATCCAACCATCTCATCCTCTGTCGCCCCCTTCTCCTCCTTGCCCTCAATCTTTCCCAGCATCAGGGTCTTTTCCAGCGAGTCGGCTCTTCGCATCAGGTGGCCAAGGTACTGGAGCTTCAGCTTCACCGTCAGCCCTCCCAGTGAACACTCAGGACTGATTTCGTTTAGGATAGACTGGTTGGATCTCCTTGCAGTCCAAGGGACTCTCACGTCTTCTCCAGCACTGCAGTTTGAAAGCATTAATTCTTCGGCACTCAGCCTTCTTTAACCCTCACGTGACTGCTGGGAAAACCACAACCTCGACTAGATGGCCCTTTGTTGGTGGAGTGAGCGCGCAGCTGAATGCGTGTGATTAAACTGGGTTTTGACTTTGAGTGAGTGCTCAGCGTCGTGCACCACCCCTCTCCTACATCAGTGTGTTTGCTTCCAAATCAGGTGTTTATTTTTTCTAATTACAAAGGTAGTACTATCCTCCATTTAGATATTTAAGAAAAAACATTCTAGCTCGTACTTTCCGAGCAGTTTCAGCTATGGTGCAGAGCAGGGTTCTGCACCGCCTGCAGGTGGCTGGGCCGTGAAGCCCTGGCTGTCGGTGTGTGTCCTGCAGACAGGACTTGGCGCAGCTGCTGCTGCGCGCCCTTAGCACCTGCAGGCCGGTTCACACTGGCCCCGCCTGACCGTGGCGCGTAATGGCCACAAGCAGCTACTTCGCTGGCGTCTCTCAGAGCGGGCTTGTTGGTTTTCTTTGGGTTAGATGCAGGTTTTGCGTCTGCGGCTGGAATGGCACAGAGGCGTGCTGGGCCTTCTCTGGGCCTTGTGTCCGACGGCACAGTTTCAGTTTGTCCCTCCTGGGGATGGGTCACTTGAAGGTGGAGTCTGCACACTTCTGGGTTGTGAAGTCTTTGTGGTTAACCAGTGTGTGGGGGGAGGTGCTTTTGAAACTAAGTATCTGTTCTTTCAGGCCCTCTCAGTTTACTGGTTTATTTCTATCAGTCTAGGCCAAGCGTTTTCCCATTTTATTCAGCTGGTTGTCCTCTTTTGTGGTGGTTTATTTTGGTGTGCGTGTGCTCCTGGGTTTGGCCACTGGAAGCCCCTTAGAGCCAGTCCCGTGTCCTGCTCTGGTGAGTCCCCGCTGCTCGCGTGCAGCTCCTGCGGTGTGGCCAGCCCTGCGCGCCCTCACGTGGCCTCAGCCCGAGCTCTGATGGCGGCCTCCCGGGGCTGCCGCCTGAGCCCCCGCTGCTTTGCTGGGGGCACCTGCCGTCTGGCGTGGGCGCGTCACTGTGCAGTCCGTGACTGCCTCCCCTCTGGCACACAGGTCCCTCTGCCGCTCTCCGCGTGTCGTGGCGCTGCTGTGAGCCTCCTACCCCTGTGCTCTGTGCTGCTGCTTCTGGTGAGCAGCTGCTTTGACTGTTACCACTGAACTGGATTGTGTGCGTTTTACGAGTTTAAGTTGCTTCTAACTTTACACATCCTCGGTGATCAGGAGCCTGTTTCCCTCACCATTTCAGAACAGATGGCATCACTTTTGTTCATCCTTGTTGACCTCATGGTATAAGGACTGAGTGAGGATGAGCGCATGAATCCCTGTGTGTCTATAGTGTGTCTTAGTCTTCTGTGAACTGTGTGTTCAGGTGTCTTCCAACCAAAGAGCTCTGTGGACCCTGACCTGTGCATTAGGTCGCCTTCAGCGTGTGAAACCGTGGAGCTCTCGGAGACTCGAGGGAGGCTGCACCTTCCTCGGTGGCCTCTGTAGTCTGGCTCAGCCGTAGGCTCTCCTCCCCAGTCTTCCTGTTCCTCAGGCTAAATTCTTTTCCTTCAGGTTTCTAATCCAGCTGAAATTTGCTTTGGCGTCTGTTGTGAGGTGGGGATCAGTCTTCATATGTTTTTCAAAATGGCATGCAAGTGGGCACAGCTCTGTTGACTGTCTAGTCCGTCCTTCCTTGCTGACTTGAAGTGGCGTTTGTTTCAAATGCTAAACTCACGGATACACCTGAGTTTGTTTCATTTATCCGTTTTCCTCTTCCTTAGCCGAAACCCCAAGTACTAGTGACTGTTGCTTTATGGTGTGCTTTGCTAATTTTAGGTTGACTCCCCCACTTTTTTTCTTTTTTTCAAATAACCTGGGACAGTTTTATTTTTAGATGAATTTAGGAAGCCCCCCCTTTTTTTACAGTACATATCTATATTTTTTAAAAACCTACTGCGACCTTGTGTTATGCTTCCTATGGCTGCCAAAGTAAATTATGACAAATTTAACAGCTCAAAACAGCAGGAATTTATTCTCTCAGTTCTGGAGCTGGAATCTGACACCTGACCATCCGCTCTCCCTCTGGGGCTCCTGCCTCCAGCGTCTCGTGGCTGCTCCCGCGCTCCGTCTCTGCCTCCAGCTTCGTGTCAGCCTTGACCTCTGTGTTCTCTCTTCCTCTCTTTCAGAAGGACCCACTCAGATAATTCAGGGTAGTCTTCACTCACTAGTGGAAAGACTTCTTTTTCCAGGTAAAGTAATGTTTAAATTCCAGTAGCAGGACCTGGTATCTTTGGGTGGCTGTCGTTCTGCTGACCGCAGATGTCATCCGGCATTTCTCGGGGTGTAGGTGGACTCGGGAAGACAGGCATCTCGGAGGTCAGTCTCCTCGCGCGTGGCGCTGCTCCGCGACTCGGGCGTCCAGCGAGCGCTTTGTTTTGCCAACACCAAGCCTCCCTTCAGTTTCCTAACTCTTCGTTGTCGCAGAGGGGTTTTCTAAACAGATGGTCATCTGCAGGTACTGGCGTTTGTCTCTTAGCTTAATTATTTCTCCTTAAGTTGCATGTTTGACAGTCTTTGACCATAGTGTCAATAGACATCTTTGCTGGTTTGTTACTTAATAAGATGATTTTGGCTTTTCGCTAAATGTGGTATGTTTCTCTTCCGGGAAATGTTCTTCACGTGGCCATTTCCTTCTGTTCCTGAAGTTAGATTCCATAGGAAGCAAGGAATAGATGCTGAGCACCATCAGCCAGACGGGCTTTTTCAGGTGGCCATCTTCCAGCCCTGCGTGTATGTTTGCGCACCTTCTCTGAGCTCTGCATGTGAGATCACATTACCTAATAACGGATCCTCACTGCGTCCCTAGCACAGACCTCCTTACTCATGGTGCCTTGTTCTCTGAGTTTAGAGTGGATTTGCTGGGCTGGTGTTTTAAATTTTATGTTTGTAAACTGGTTTGCAGTGGATAATCTTCTCTGCAGCGCCCTCTCATTGTTTTGGGGAGCCACCCTTTCTACCATAAGCAGGCCATGTGTTGGGGATGAAGTGGTCCAGCTTGTGGGAGCACCGTGATTAACTGTGGCTAACAGGCATACTCCATCCCCTTGGCCCCTGACGGGCTCAGAACCCAACCAATGCCCGTGAGACACAAAAGTAATTCCTGGAGCTCTCATGGGGCAGAGAAGCTCTTCTTTGGGAGCTGCCGGAAGATCTAACTACTGCCATTTATAACTCTGTCCTCACTTCAGCCCCAGGTGCCCAGAGCTCCCGGCTCTGTGAGCTTGTGTCTTTGGTTTGCTCTTCCCTTGTCTGACAGGCTTGAAAGAGTCAATTGCTTTTTTTTAGAGAAATTGATTTTAGTTAAGTTTTTCTTTCTCTGATTTTGGTTTTGATTTACCAGATCAGCTGTATTTTGCTTGTTTTTGTTTTCTGTTTCACCAGTTCTTAGTTTATTTATTCCGTGTACTTTCTTTGATTTTTCTGTTTTCCGTCTTAAATGCTTGTTGGCTCGTTTATCTTCATTTCTCCTTGTAAAACTTATAAACTTTGCAAGTTTGATTCATCCTCAGAGGACAGCTCTGTACACCCTGCTAGGCAGCGCTCTTCGACCTTTTGCTTTTCTGAACCCCTTATTGTTAGAAAACCCTTCAAACATACCCAGATAGGAGAGGATATGGATACTTCATGTACCTGTCACACAGCTTCAACAGTGGTCACGTTTTGCCGTTTTTATTCATCTTCCCTGCTTGTTCACACTTTGAACGTTGAGTATTTTAAGGCAAAGCGCACTCTTCATGTCACTTGTAAATACTTTAGCATGTATCTTCAGTAGATGAGGGCTTTAATTATACCTAACAAAACTAGCTACATTTTGTTACTATCATCCAGTATCTATCCTGTGTTCAGTTTTCTCCAAATGTCAGAAGATATTTACAAGGTCTCCACGTTCTGGACTGGGTCAGTTGTTTGTGATGGTGGTGTGTCCACTGACACTCATTATTTCCTGTAAACTGGTAGCTAGATCTGGACGTTTAATTTGTTGGGGAGGGGTGTTTCGGATTTGGGGGTTTTGTTTGTTTCTGCCAAGATGGAGCAGGGAGGGTGTCAAGAGCACAGCCCAGATTGTGCCAGGCACCACCTGTGCGTTCTCGTGTGCCTTCCACCAGGAGGCGCGGCATCGGGCTATCTTTCTGTTCGCTGTGTTAAGGCCGATCAGTGAATGTAGTGTCAGCAGGCTGATTCTGCCCCTTGTAAAGTTTGTTTTTTTATCAACCATTATCTAATGGGGTCCACAGCCCTTTGGCTTGTTTCCCCCGTTTGGTTGGTGTATTGGTTTCCTGCTGCTGATGTAACAAGTCACCAGGAACTTGGCTGAGATCAGCCTCTGTGGGGTCAGGTTGAGGTGTCAGCAGGACTTCCTTCGGGGGGTTCTGGAGAGACTCCATCTCTTGCTTTTCACAACTTCGTGTGCCCCCTGCAAGCGTGAGTGCCCCTTGTCACGTAGTCTTCCCGTCTGAATGGCCTTCACTTAGCTCGTGGTTTACATTCACAGGTTCCAGGGTTCCGCACATGGATGTCTTCGGGGCCGTGATTCAGCCTACAGGTGACAGTTGCCAAAGGAGGGTTTTTCTAGTTTTGTTTCTACGTTTACTTATTGGCATTTTTATATGAAGTTTTCTCTTACTAATTCTGATGACTTTGAAATACAGTTCCTATTGGAGAGAAAAGAGAAATTATTTCTTTTCATTTATTCATGTTTAGAGTATATTTGGCCTAGCAACTTCTGAAGCAACAATGCATTTTTGCTACTTCCCCCCCAGTATTATGACCTTGTAGATATATATATATATATGTATAACATATAGAGTTGTCTTTCAACCCCCTGCAGCAGTTTTTTCTGAAATTATCTTTCACTGTGCTGGGTCCTCCGTGTTGTCCAGGTGTGGCACACAGGCTTAGTTGCTTTGTGCATATGGGATCTTGCTGGCTGCTGCTGCTAAGTCGCTTCAGTCGTGTCCAACTCTTTGCGACCCCACAGACGGCAGCCCACTAGGCTCCCCCGTCCCTGGGATTCTGTAGGCAAGGACACTGGAGTGGGTTGCCATTTCCTTCTCCAATGCGTGAAAGTGAAGTTGCTCAGTCTTGTCCGACTCTGTGCGACCCCATGGACTGCAGCCCACCAGCCTCCGTCCATGGGATTCTCCAGGCAAGAGCACTGGAGTGGGCTGCCATTTTCTTCTCCAGTGCATGCATGCTAAGTCGCTTCAGTCGTGTCCGACTGTGCGCCCCTATGGACAGCAGCCCTCCAGGCTCCCCTGGCCACAGGATTTTCCAAGCAAGAGCACTGGAGTGGGGTGCCATTTCCTTCTCCCAGGATCTTGCCAGACCAGGGATCAGACTCGTGTCCCCTGCAGTTGCCACTGTGCTGCCAGCATGATGTCCAGGTTGTCCCCGCAGGTTGGCTTCTGCGCTCTTTGGAGGTGACCCCTTTGGTCTGTGGCTGCACCCTTGCTTTCTGCTGCAGCACGATGTCCCACCTTGTGGCTGGGATGCAGCCGTCTTGTCATGGTGGGGAGTGGTGTCCATGGCCACGGTCCACGCGCTTAGGCACCGCCTTGCTTTCCTAACAGACAGGCCTGGGAAGCAGTCATGAATGCAGGTGTTTCCCATTCAGGTCACAGTCTGCATGGTTTTTACTTATGCTAAAAATTGGTTTTTAAGGATGATAACCTTATCCAACTAAATAAAATAGTTTTAGAATAACAGTAACTAATGTTTCTAGGTTATATCCCACTTGGAATATACTGTCAAGTTATTGTGTTTTAAATTTCTCTGATGCTTATGCCATGTTGTCACATTTTTATTTAGGTTGCTTTCCAACTTTTTTACTAAAACTGTTAATGAAGTATGGTAAACATACAAAGAACTGTGCAAACCCTTAGTGAAGATTCATGGAGCCATAAACAGTAACTGAACCGCCCATATAACCAGCATCAAGATAAAGAAGCAGGACTTAATTGTTCTTAGAGTTTATTTTTCTCTGATTTATATGGTTCTAGAGGCAAAGGGTCCATACAGTCAATGCTGTGGTTCTTCCAGTAGTCATGTACAGATGTGAGAGTTGGACCATAAAGAAGGCTGAGCACCAAAGAATTGATGCTTTCAAATTGTGTTGGAGAAGACTCTTGAGAGTCCCTCGGACATCAAGGGGATCCAACCAGTCAATCCTAAAGGAAATCAGTCCTGAATTGTCACTGGAAGGACTGATGCTGAAGCTGAAGCTCCAGTACTTTGGCCACCTGGTGTGAAGAGCTGACTCTGGAAAGGACCCTGATGCTGGGAAAGATTGAGGGCAAGAAGAGAAGAGGGATGACAGGATGAGATGGTTGGATGGCATCACCAATTCAGTGGACATGAACTTGAGCAAGCTCTGGGAGACAGTGAAAGGCAGGGAAGCCTGGTGTGCTGCAGCCCGTGGGGTCGCAAGGAGTCGGACACGACTGAGCCACTGAGCAGCAGCAGAGGCAGGCAGAGGCGTGGTGTTGGGTCGGCCAGTCAGTCAGCCCGTTTCCCCCGCGTGGGGACTCTGGTGGTGCTGAGTTGTCCTCAGCTTCATTCAGAACAGCTGTCAGGTTAGACTGGGACAGCGGTCCTTTCAGTGTGCATTTAAAAAACCACAATTGGTGAATTTGTGTAGCCGTTTTAATGTTGAAGATGGAAGAAAAGCAATATTTTTGCCATATTATGCTTTATTATTAAAGAAATGGTAAACACACAACTGAAACACAAAAAGAGATTAGTGCAGGCTATGGAGAAGGTGCTGCCACTAATGGAATGTATCACAGTGGTTTTTGAAATCTGGTGCTGGAGACTCTCTCTGGACGACGCTCCATGGTCGAGTAAACCAGTTGAAGTTGACAGCAGTCAAATCAAGACATTAATTGAGAACAGTCAATGCTATACCACACTGGAGATGGCTGACATACTTGAAATATCCAAATCAAGCATTGAAAATCATTTGCACCATTTGATGTTTGGGTTCCCTATAAGTTAAGTGGGGAAAACAAAACACCTTTTTCATCATATTGCTGCAGGCAGTTCTCTACTTAAATGTAACAAAACTTCTCCATTTTTGAAACAAACTGTGAAGGGCAATGAAAAGTGGATCCGGTACAATAATGTGGAACAGAAGAGATCGTGGGGCAGGTGAGGTAAGTACCACCAGCCACACCACAGGCCGGTCCTCATCCAGTGAAGGTGATGTTGTGTGTATGGTGGGATTGGAAGGGAGTCCTCTATCATGAGCTTCTTCTGGAAAACCAAACCATTAATTCCAACAAGTCCTGCTCGAAATTAAACCAGCTGAAAGCATCACTTAATGAGGAGCGTCCAGCATAAATCTTCCATCAGGGTAGCCAGGGCCGCATGCTCATTTGATGACCAGGCAGTAACTGTTTCAGCCTGACTGGGAAGTTCTGGTTCATCCTCGTATCCACCAGACATTGCACCTTCAGATTTCCATTGATTTCGGGTTTGACAGAATTCTCCATCTCCTCCTGACAGAGGAGGAAACAATGGCCTTTGCGGAGATGGATGCGCCCAGGGTCGCCAAGCAGACAAGTGCCTGCCAAGGCCACTGCTGGAGAGGAGAAAAATCTGAAGACCAGGTGTTTCTGCTCCGTCCGCTGTAGAAAAGCACTCCGTTTCTGTTCCGACAGGACTGGTTCTAATTCTTATATATTCAAGTGTAGGTTTAGCTAGCTCTATATTCATAGCAAAGTTCCTTATAAATTTGAGCTAAGCTCATTCTAACTCATGGAACTTTCGACTGTAAATTATAGGAAGAAAAACACCTCCAAGTATATAGCCCTAGGTCAGATTTGGGATTATTTTGTTTCTTGTGGCTCAATCACAGGACTTGGGGGAAGCCTGCCCGAGCCCTCCTGCGGTCACCTTCCTCGTCCTGCTTTTCCAGAGTCCCCAAGCCTGTGTGTGGAAGGGCTGCTCTGAAGCGTGGCCTGCACCTGGAAGCAGGTGTTGCTTTCTCTAATGACACAATCAAAGAGCGCCGAGGAGTCCCTCTGATGGAGACGGCCGCCCAGTGAGGCGCGGGGCGGCTTCTCGGTCTCTGGTGAGAAGGGCTCTTCCTGGTTTCCAGGCGCGAGGCCCCGAGGGCGCGGCCTGAGGCGGAGGGAGTCTGTGCTCGCCCGTTTGTGCTGCAGACACCGAGAGACTGCGCGCTGGTGCGTCTCGGTCCTCGAGGCTTCACGGGGTTAGGGGAGAGCCGGGTCCTCTCTGCTCAGCAGCCCGTCACTCAGACGCCACCGCGGAGAAGGCGTGTTGCTGTAAACGTGGTCTAAGACCACAGGAGAAAGGCCTGTGACCCTGGCTTCTGCTCTCCTATCGTATCCGAGCGGCTTCAGATGAAGAGCCCCTCCGCCTCCTCCAGGCAGGGGTCTGCGCTGGAGAGAGGCGCCTGTGTAGTCTAAGGCCTCTCTCGCGTGCTTGCCTGCGTGCTCAGCTCGGCACGCGCACCATCGCTGTAAGAGGCGTAAGGAGTGCGCTCAGCTCCCAGAGCCGCAAATCTGCTGTCTCTTCATGTCGGTGAGAGCGCTCCTCCATCGCTCCGCTCTGCCACCGTTCGCTGTCCGACCGTGCGCTGGGCCTGGTCTCCCTGGCCCGGGTGTCCTAGAGGTGCTTCATGCGGACAGACGTGCCTCTGACACGCCTGGGCACGCAGCATCAGCACAGCGGAGAGCGGCCCCTCTGCTGCACGCGCTGCACGGACGCTGAGCCTCCCTCTGACGCAGGGCGGCGCTGCCTGAGCGCCTGCGGGCCGGCTCTCCATGACCCCGTCCTACACACGCCAGACTCCTGGCGCGTCGTCCAGGACAGTCACTGTCAGTGTGGAAACAGTGTTCAGGTGTTCAAGAAACCTTTTTCTTTGCTTTTATTTCCTTGTTCGGTGTTATTTTTACATTACATGATTAAATGAGAAGCAAGCCTGGCGTGAGCGTGGGGGCGGGAGGGGGGCGGGTTGCCGCGTGCAGTGTCGCAGGTGGGACTGGGGTCAGGGCCGACTGTGGGCACAGTGGCGTCAGGCATAGCTGCTGAGAGAACGGAGAATCGGACCTGTGTGGATGTCAGTCAGGAGGGTACCGTTCTCTTCCTGCTAGGAACAACACAGACGGCCAGCCTTTCGCTCCTACGAGAATGCAAACAGTACCTGTATCTTTGGGTATGTTGAAAATTCTGAAAGAGATGGAAATACCAGACCACCTGACCTGCCTCTTGAGAAACCTATATGCAGGTCAGGAAGCAACAGTTAGAACTGGACATGGAACAACAGACTGGTTCCAAATAGGAAAAGGAGTACGTCAAGGCTGTAGATTGTCACCCTGCTTATTTAACTTATATGCAGAGTACATCATGAGAAAAGCTGGGCTGGAAGAAACACAAGCTGGAATCAAGATTGCCGGAGAAATATCAATCACCTCAGATATGCAGATAACACCACCCTTACGGCAGAAAGTGAAGAGGAACTTAAAAGCCTCTTGATGAAAGTGAAAGAGGAGAGTGAAAAAGTTGGCTTAAAGGTCAACATTTAGAAAACTCAGATCATGGCATCTGGTCCCATCACTTCATGGGAAATAGATGGGGAAAGAGTGGAAACAGTGTCAGACTTTATTTTGGGGGCTCCAAAATCACTGCAGATGGTGACTGCAGCCATGAAATTAAAAGACGCTTACTCCTTGGAAGAAAAGCTATGACCAACCTAGATAGCATATTCAAAAACAGAGACATTACTTTGCCAACAAAGGTCCGTCTAGTCAAGGCTATGGTTTTTCCAGTGGTCATGTATGGATGTGAGAGCTGGATTGTGAAAAAAGCTGAGCCTTGAAGAATTGATGCTTTTGAACTGTGGTGTTGGAGAAGACTCTTGAGAGTCCCCTTGGACTGCAAGGAGATTCAACTGGTCCATTCTGAAGGAGATCAGCCCTGGATTTCTTCGGAAGGAATGATGCTGAAGCTGAAACTCCAGTACTTTGGCCACCTCATGCGAAGAGTTGACTCATTAGAAACGACTCTGATGCTGGGAGGAATTGGGGGCAGGAGGAGAAGGGGAGACCAAGGATGAGATGGCTGGATGGCATCACTGACTCCCAGAGTTGGTGATGGACAGGGAGACCTGGCGTGCTGCGATTCATGGGATCGCAAAGAGCCAGACACGACTGAGCGACTGAACTGAACTGAATGAGTGTATATGTGGAAGCTCTGAGAAGAGGGGAAATTGTATTTAAATTACGATGTGTAATCAGACTGGTCCTCAGAGAGGCCACTCAGTCCTCCTTCCAGCCACACCAGTGTGCTCACACCATTGCTGTCCTCAAAGTTTTATTTTTTTGCCAATTTGAGAGGTGAAATATAGAGTCTCCTACCTTCAAACTTTTTTAAAAATTACAAATTAAATGTTTCCTGCATGTCTGTGAAAGATCTTTGTATCTTTTGCCTTTTTTTTTTTAATGGGTTTATTAGAGTGGAAGAAATACTGTATGCCACTTGGTCACTTCTCTCTAAGATCTTTGAGGCTCATCCTCTGCCCTCAGGTGCTGTGGGAGAGGAGAGATTTTCATGACTAAGACAAATACTCATTCTGTATTTTATAAAGTTTATTAATAAGAAAAATATTTTGTCAGGTTACGTTTCTTTCTGCCTTGGTTTGGAAAACCAACTGTGTGGCACTGCTGCTCAGTAAGAGCTACATATGTAATATAAAATTTTCTAGTATCCACTTTAAAAATGTAAAGAGACGCAAGTGAAATTTAAGTTTGATAATGTATTGTTTAACCTAATGCAAAATATTATCATTTCCACATGGAATTAACATAAAGTCATTAATAAGATGTTTTACATTGTGTTTATTGTACTGCCTCCAAAAAACTGTATTTTAGACTTTGCAAAATTGTATATATGTACATATTATTTTATGATAGTTATAAAATATTTATGTACATATGTATAGAAATACTGTATGAATGAAAATTGTATAAAGTCTGATCACAAAATTATACACACATGCATGTGCATGGCCCTCTTGGGATTTAAGTAGGGTTTGCACTGAATTTCTATGCAAGAAAATAGAAATTATTTTTCTAGTTATTCTACTTAACTAGAGAATTGCAGTCTGTATGTTTAATTTGGCTTTACTGTATAGAAGAGTAGGTCGTTTCTCCATTTATTTTGTTTTTTTTTTTCTGTATTTTGACAAAGGTTTTTACAGTATTCTCCATAAAACCTACTTTCTTACTAGATTTATTCCTAACAGTCTGTTGGTGGTGTTTTAGAACATAATTGATTTTGTGTGCTGATCTTGTTTCCAGAAAACTTACTGAGTCTTGGTTTAACTCTAACAGTGTGTTCATACAGGCCCTCCTGGGTCTTGTGCTGGACAGATGTACTGTCCGACACTGGCAGCCTTATGTCCAGTCATGCCTGCCATCTTCCTGCCTCACTGCCCTGGTTAGATTCCCTCTGCAGGTTTGAATAGAAAACGCTCAGCAGCCTGTCTCCTCGTGACCCCAGGACAAGTGCCTCTGATGAGGTGCCTGTCGTTGAGTCAGGGAATGTGTTCTTGCACTCCTGGTTGTTACCAGGAATGGGCAAACTGTCTCTTTATTCTTTATCCTCAAGTAAACCACATTCTTTATTTGAATGGTTTGAGATGATCAAATCATTCCTGCTCCAGTGCTAATAATGTGGTGAATTATTTTAATCTGTTTTCCTGAAGCTTACCACCTTGCGTAACTGAGTTGAACCTGACTTTATATATTACACATTTGCTCTTACATCTTTGAATCAGTTTGCTAGATTATTTTAGGCTTTTGTTTTTAAGTACCTAATGAAATTCACACATTTCCTCTTCTCGTCTGGGAGGTATTGAAGTTCCCTGGCTTAGTGAGTAAGTTGGGAAGACGATTTCTTGGGGCTCCTTTACAGAAGCATCTGGGTCTGCCTTTCTGTTGTGACTTTTATGTTTGTGTCTTCAAATGTTGGAGAGTGTTTGGTTATTTAAACTTTCTTTTCCTAACAGATTCAGTTTGGGTAACTTATTTTCCTAAAAATTACCTGTTTCATGTAAGTTTTTGATATTTCAGAGTCTCTATTGTAGTTGCAGCTTTTGACACCCCCCCTCCCCCTTTGAATTCTTCCACCAGCTTTCCTGGTGTCTCAGATGGTAAAGCGTCTGCCTGCAATGTGGGAGATCCAGGTTCAATCCCTGAGTTGAGACAATCCCCTGGAGAAGGAAATGGCAACCCAATCCAGTGTTCTTGCCTGGAAAATGTCATGGACAGAGAAGCCTAGTAGGCTACAGTCCATGGGGTCGCAAAGAGTCGGACACGCCTGGGCGACTTCACTTGGAATTCCTCAGTCCCCTCAGTTCACTCAGTTCACAGTCTTGTCTGATTGTGGCCCCGTGGACTGCAGCACGCCAGGCCTCCCTGTCCATCACCAACCCCCGGAGCTTGCTCAGACTCAAGTCCATTGAGTCGGTGATGCCATCCAACCATCTCATCCTCTGTTGTCCCCTTCTCCTGCCTTCAATCTTTCCCAGCATCAGGGTCTTTTCCAGCAAGTCAGTTCTTTGCATCAGGTGGCCAAAGTATTGGAGTTTCAGCTTCAGCATCTGTCCTTCCAATGAACACCCAGGACTGATCTCCTTTAGGATGGACTGGTTGGATCTCCTTGCAGTCCAAGGAACTCTGGAGTCTTCTCCTCTAACATCACAGTTCAAAAGCATCAATTCTTTGCCGCTCAGCTTTCTGTATAGTCCAACTCTCACATCCATACGTGAATACTGGAAAAACCATAGCTTTGACTAGGTGGACCTTGATTGGCAAAGTAGTGTCTCTGCTTTTTAACATGCTGTGTAGGTTGGTCATAGCTTTTCTTACAAGGAGTAAGCATCTTTTAATTTCATGGCTGCAGTCACCATCTGCAGTGAGTTTGGAGCCCAAGAAAATAAAGTCTCTCACTGTTTCCATTGTTTCCCCATCTATTTGCCATGAAGTGATGGGACCAGATGCCATGATCTGAGTTTTCTGAATGTTGAGTTTTAAGCCAACTTTTTCATTCTCCTCTTTCACTTTCATCAAGAGGCTCTTTAGTTTTTATTTGCTAAAATAATCTAGCAAACTAAATTCTTTGAATTCTTAGTATCGCCTATTCTTGCATATTCTGTTTTTTTCATTGATCATTTTTGCTGGAGATCTAACTAGTTTTTTTAGATTTAGCTCAGTTTATTCTGTGCTGTGTATCCTTAACTTCATTGATTTCTTTATTTCTATTTCCTTTAGGTTTATTGTTTTTCTAATTTTAGAAGAGGTTAACTAGATAGTTTTTACATTTTCCTCTTCACCAGTATGATGGCTAAGATACTATTTTCAGATCTTCTTTGATCCATGAGTTATTTAGGAGCAGGTTTTAAAAGTTCTAGGCTTTCAAACATTTTAACTTCTAATTAATTGTGTTGTGGTCACAGAATATCTAATTTTTTGGCCATTTGTTGGAAAAGACTTTTTTTGGCCTTAGCTCCTGGTCAATTTTGTAAAAGTTAAATGTATTCTTGGAAAGAATGTGCTTTCTAATCATTGGGCAAAGGATTATATAAGTCCAATAAAGTAGGTTTTAATTGCATTGTTTTAATTTTCTGTGCATTTTTAATCTCCATAATCTGTTACCAAGAGTTGAGTCAGTCTTCCCTTGTAATCTTGGCGACATTTATAATAACCTTCAGTTTTTACTTGATATACTTTGTAGCTACAATTGGATACATACATAATCAGAGTTGTTTTTATTCTTGGCCTTCTCTGTTGTCAGTAATGCTTCTTGTCCTACAGTCTGTCTTACCTGACAGTGGCGCAGATTGCCCAGCTTTCGGTGAGTGCTTGCCTTGAGTACTTCCTCCACTCCCATCTTCTCACTTTGAGTGTCCGTGTCCTCATAGCTTGGGCTTCTTAGATAGCTTGCAGCTGGACTTTGTAAGTGGGCAGTTAGCACATGCTGACATCAGACTGCCTCCCCATCTGGATCCGTCTCTCCCGCTGCATTTTGTGCTGGATTTACCTTGCTTTTACATTGCTTCTTGTTTTACTTCTCTTGCTTCCCAGTGTCTTGTTTTTTCTCTTTTACTTGGTAATTAGTCATACAAAATAACAACCAGTAAGTAACATATGACTGTTTCTGAACCTACAGTCTGATACAAGTTCTAGAACGTTGCCAGTGACTTCCCGGTGGCTCAGATGGTGAGGGATCTGCCTGTAACGAGGAGATGCAGGCTCAGTCCTTGGGTCAGGGTGACTCCCTGGTGCAGGAGACGGCAGCCCCTCCCGTACTCTCTCCAGAAGAATTCCACGGACAGAGGAGCCTGACGGGGCTACAGCCCACGGGCGTAAAGAGTGGGACTCGACTGAGCCGCTAACACTTCATTTCCATTTGAATGAGAGTTTGGTTTTTGGCTTGAAAGTTTAAAAACTGTTTCTGTTTTAATAGATTTAATTTTTATTTTTATCATTCATTTAACAAGGACTAAAATTAATCTGACTTTCATTTTATTGTTGGTGAAATATGTCCTTTGATAGTTGTTTCAGCAGTTATCCATTGATAGTAGTTGCTCTACTTCTGTCTGAATATGTCTGTCATTCTTAAATAAGATAAAGAATTCCAAGTTGACAGTTACTTCCTTCAGCGCAGTTTCTAGGTGTTGTTTCATAAGTTACCGGTCATTTCTCTCTCAGTTCAAATCAGTTCAGTCGCGTTTGACTCTTTGCGACCCCATGGACTGCAGCACACCAGGCCTCCCTGTCCATCACCAACTCCCAGAGTTTACTCAAACTCAAGTCCATCGAGGCAGTGATGCCATCCAACCATCTCATCCTCTGTTGTCCCCTTCTCCTTCTGCCTTCAATCTTTCCCAGCAGCAGAGTCTTTTCAAATGAGTTAGTTCTTCACATCATGTGGCCAGAGTATTGGAGTTTCAGCTTCAGCATCAGTCCTTCCAATGAATATTCAGCACTGATTTCTTTTAGGGGTAGACTGGTTGGATCTCCTTGCTGTTCAAGGGACTCTCAAGAGTCTTCTCCAACATCACAGTTGAAAATCATCAATTCTTCGGCGCTCAGCATTCTTTATAGTCCAACTCTCACATCCATACATGACTACTAGAAAAACCATAGCCTTGACTAGATGGACCTTTGGCAAAGTAATGTCTTTGCTTTTTAATATGCTGTCTAGGTTGGTCATAGCTTTTCTTCCAAGGAGCAAGCATCTTTTAATTTCATGGCTGCAGTCACCATCTGCAGTGATTTTGGAGCCCCCCGCAAAATAAGTGTCTCACTGTTTCCCCATCTATTTGCCATGAAGTGATGGGACCGGATGCCATGATCTGAATTTTTTGAATGTTGAGCTTTAAGCCAACTTTTTCACTCTCCTCTTTCAATTTCATCAAGAGGCTCTTTAGTTCTTCACTTTCTGCTGTAAGGGTGGTGTCATCTGCATATCTGACGTTATTGATATTTCTTTCTGGTTGTTTTAAAATCTACTCTTGTCTTGGGCATTTTTGAGGCTTCATTGTTCTATACCAAAACACTGCTGGGCCCCTGTTCTCTTTTGAGGAGGGGAGGGAAGTATACCTTTACATTCTAGATTTTTCCCAGTATTTTTCCAATATTTCTTCTCTGTCCTTTGTATTTTCCTCTGTGGACTGCCTATTAGACATGTGTTGGACTTCCTCATCCTCTGATCTGAAGTTCTTAACCTCTTTGATTTATTCCATCTCTTGATTTTTTTTTAACTTGCAGTCATTCCCCCTGCCCAGGTGCTCTGGTGACGTAGGGTACGGCTCCGGGGACCGTGGCCTCAGCTCTGTGGTTCTCCCTTAGCGATGTCACGAAGTGCCGCAGTGTGCTGTCGGCCGTGCTGGGCTCCTCCCTGGCCTTCGCCTTGCATGTGCAGTTGCCTACTTAGGTCCTCACCTGGCCCTCCAGTGGGCATGTCAGACATTGTATCCAAGTTTTTGCATCACAGTTCCCCTTACCAGTGTAGACATTCAGACTCTCCATCTCAGTGAGTGGCACCCAAGAGCCTCCCTGCCTTTCTTGACTTCTGTTGATGGCCTTCTCCAGTTAATAGGGAATTTCTGGTGCTGCTGTCTGAATCTGTCCACTCAGTGCATTCTCCATTGCCAGCGATAATGGAAAGCCGTAGTCACCTTTAGACTGAATGAACGACTGCTGGGAGGACCCCGCCACCCCATTCTGTATATACTGACAGAGTTCCACAGGAAGCAGTGCCTCTGGGCCTGCCTGCCCCTGCTCAGCCGCAGGCTTCCGTCTCCCTGAGCAGCACCTGTGTCTTGCCTGCTGAGGAGGGCCCTGGCCCAGGGCCGCTGGCACTGGCTGCCCTGCCCTGCCCCTGGCATCGGTGGTGCCTCCCCTCACCTCCGGGAGGATTTTGCTTGATCTCCGCACATGTCCGTCCCTCTAGGCCTGGAGTGAAAGTGGCTCAGTTCAGTCGCTCAGTCGTGTCCGACTCTTTGCGACCCCATGAATCGCAGCACGCCAGGCCTCCCTGTCGATCACCAACTCTGGGAGTTCACCCGAACTCAAGTCCATCGAGTCAGTGATGCCATCCAGCCATCTCATCCTGTCGTCCCCTTCTCCTCCTGCCCCCAATCCTTGTGTCCATCTGTTTGCGACCCCATGGGTTATCGAGTCCACGGAATTCTCCAGGCCAGAATACTGGAGTGGGTAGCCTCTCCTTCTCCTGGGGATCTTCCCAGTACAGGTCTTCTTCATTGCAGGCAGATTCTTTACCGTCTGAGCCACAAGGGAAGCTGAGCCCTGACTAAAGAGGCTGTTGTGGAGGCATCTTGCGGAGGAGTGCAGACCTGGCTTCTCCCGCAGCCCCTGAGTGGAAGCCCCCGAAAGGGGTGGGGGGGGGGAGCTCTGTTCTCCTGTTTGTTGTGTAGGGCTGGGTGCCTTGCAGGCAGGCCCCTTCTTACCTGCGAGAGTCCTTCAAGGAAGGAGGGTCTGCATTTCTGTAGGGAATTGAACGAGTAGCCAAGGACCCGAGGAGGAGTATTTTATGCAAGTGCAGGACAGAGGAAGAGTGTGTGGGCTCCAGACGTCGGGGCAGTGGGCTGTTTCTCCGAGTCGGTCAGGCCCGCTCGTGCTCCTGCCTGTGGAAGTTGTGAATGGCTGGGGCCGCCAGCTCATTCCCTTTGTGTTGTCCCTGGAGGTATCCTGTTTCTTTTTTGGGTGTGGGGGACCCCGCTGCCAGAGCGGCCGCCCCTGCCCGAGCTTTGCGCAGGTGGCGGTCGTGCCCGACCCCGACGCCCCTCCGGAGCCGGGCAGCCTCCGGGTGCGGAGCGCGGCGGGCGGGGCGGCGCTGGCCGGCGGCGGGCGGGGCGGCCGCGGTCTGACGTGTCCGGGCGGGATTGGAGCCGCCGCCCTATATAGCCGCGGGGGCCCGGGCGCCGGCCGGAGGAGCCTGCCTGCGGGAGCGGCGAGCGAGCGGGGGTCCCGGCCTCTCCCGAGGCGAGCGGACGGACGCACGGACGGGCGGGTGCTGCGCGGGGTGAGCAGGCCGGGCGTGGGGCCGGGGCCGCGCGGGGACGTTGGGGCGCCGGGCTGCCGACGTGGAGCACCGGCCGGGGGGGAGGCGGGGGACCCTGGCAGCGGCCGCCCCGCGGGGCGCCCCCGCACCCCCGGCTCGGCCCCCGGCCCCGCGGGGCGCCCCCCTGCCGGCCGGGGAGGGGCGGCTACGTGTCACCAGTGCGCATGGGCCGCGGCGCTGGCACCGGCCGAGCGAGAAAGTTTCCCGAGTCCCGCGGCGCCGGCCCGCCGCCCCCCGCGCGCCGGCCGCCCCCCGCGCGTGCGGTCCGGCCCGGTCCCTGCGCCCCGGCCCGGGAGCCGCGAGGCGCCCCGACCTGCGCCAGGCCGGTGACGTGGGCGACCCGCCGCCCCCTCCCCCGCCGCTCGCGCCCGGCGCGCCCCTCCCCCAGCCCGGCGGCGGCGGCGGCGGGGGCGGCGGGGGCGGCGGGCCGGGCCCGGGGCGCGCCGCCTCACCTCCACCTGCGGCCGCCGGCCTGCTCGGCTGGGCGCGCCGCTCCCCTGGCGGCCGGAGCGCCGCTCGGGCGCGCCCCGGGGCCCGCGGACGAGAAGGACCGCACGGAAAAGTACCGAACCCGGGCGGGAGGCAGGGCGGCCGGCGCGCTGCCCCTTTAAGCCTGTCCCCGCCCGCGGGCCCGCGTGGCCGGTGGGAGGGCCGTGCTGAGGTGGCATATGCGAGTCCCTCCCGCGGCCGGTGCGGCTCGAGCGCGGCCTCGGCCGTGCGAGCCGGGCTGCTTGCTCTCAAGTTCACTCTGTCTCTTGAAAGCACCCTGAGCAGTCTTGTCCTCACCAGCTTGCGGTGGGGATCAAAGCGGAGAGTCGTGGCTCTGCAGGGGGAGGCCCGAAGTCCTGGGCGCCCCCGGTCTCCTGGCGCCTCCGCTCTCAGTCCTGCGCAGGGGGCGCAGGGAGCGCTGAGGTCGCATTCGTTGGCTGAGAAAAAGTTCCTTCTGAACTACCGCTCCTGAGTTCCCTTTGCAGAAGACTTTCTTTTGAATGTGTAATTGAAAATATACAAGGGGATCAACTTATATTTTCTTGGTTACAAGCAAAAAACAAAATCTTTCTCTTAAAGATTTGTCTGTTGTACCTTCGTTCGGACCAAACCTGTGTGACATCTTCACATATGCCATGACTTCCCGTGGGGAGGTGGGTGCTGACCGTCCATCCTGTGGGAGCACTAGCCCGCTCTGGGCTGGGGGGAGCAGGAGAGAGGAATCTCCGCTTCTGCCTAGCCTTCTTTCTGTGGCTCTAGTTCTGCTTCTTACAAAGTTCCATTTTGAAATGTGGCTTTTTGCTGTGGGTATTTATACCCTGAGAAACAAGAGTAAAGTTCAGGCTAAGGGTGGTTTGAGATCTGCATTAGGTGGGCCTGAATGCTTCCCGCAGGGAAGGTCATTGAGAGCACCCACAGTGATGGAGGGACGAGGCCGTTTTGGAGGCGTTGCTCAGATACTGGGGTCCCTCCCAGTCCTGGTTGGAGTGGCAGCAGCCAGCCAGTGAGGAGCTGCACCAGCTGTGTTTGGCCTCAGCTCCTCATTCAGGTCTCCTGGGACTTGAGATGGCCAGTGAGGGCGCCCAGGTAGAGGTGTCACCCGCCAGGAAGGCTCAGAGGGGGTCGAAAGACCTCCGGCGATGGGCATCGTTCTGCGGGGGGCAGTTTCCTGGGAGGGGGCATAGCAGGAGGGCTGGTGATGGCCCAGCGCCTCAGGGCTGAGGTCTGCACATGGCTCATCAGGTCGGCTCTAAGGTGGATTCTTTAAAGACGGGATCTTGAGATGTTTATAAGAAAAATAACAGCCTGCTTTGCTGAGATCAGACCTGATGTTCATCTGAGGCTCACTGTGGTCCATTCACTGCCATCTGTGACAACCGCCGCTCGAAATGCGGAGACTAGAGACCAGTGTATCCTGTCAAACCAGCTTGGGGTTGGTTTTCTGTGGGTCCACTCTGTGCGCTCAACTGCCCGAGGGCCTGTGCACACGTGCGGGCGTTCGGGGCTCTGATAGGCTGTCCCTCCTTGAGCCTCGTGGACTGAGGGTCAGTAGGGCAGCTGGCTGGGAGGAGCATGAGCGGCCTCTGCAGCGAGCCGCAGGAGTGGCCTGGTGTGTGACCCCAGGTGCGGGGTGGGGCTGGCGCAGCCCTGTGGCTAGAGCGGACGTGGCGGTGGTCACCCCGCTGTGCAGCCTGTCCTGTCCGGGAAGGCAGGGGCTGGTCGGCGGCGGGCCAGGAGGGTGGCCTGGCATCGGAGCGGTCTTGAGGGCGAACCCGCCTCTCAGAGGGCGGGTGTGAGTGGGTTTTGAGACGCTGTCGACACCAGGCGTGGGAGGCTCTTCAGGTGGAAGGTCAGCAGGCGCGGGGCTGCCTGGAGAGTGGGTGGGCCCCCGGGTCCCGGCATCAGTGGCGCTTTCCCGGGAGCACCCGCATCCTGGTCTGGGTGGGCTGTGCGTAGGCTGACAGCGCCCGGGGGGCCCAGGGCAGCTCACTTTTCACCTCTGCCCGGTGTGGATGAGCGTCCCTGTCGGTGTGATTTAATGGAAAAGTCTTTTTTCCTTGCCTTAGTCATTGAGACCTGCAGGTTAGAATCTGTCTGTAAATAAAATGGCCTCGGTCGTTTTGTATCCACCCTCACCCCTTGAGGACCACGTGTTGTATGTATTTGACGGGAATGGGCCTGCAGAGAGGGGCTGGCCTCTGGCTCACAGAACTTCCCCCATGTGACTCAAGTCCTTCCTTACGTTTAGAGGATTTTGGGGTTTTGTAGTTTTTAAATCCTGAAATACCACAGGTCTGTGTCCCCAGCTGGGACATTGAGACCTTTCAAATCCAGAGTCGCTGGCGCAACCCCGGTGGCTGTGCACCTGCTTCCTAGCTCCTGAGCACACTTGTCCTGTGAGTGAGATTGGAGGTGCTGCTCGCCATTCGGCGGGGTGCTCTTGCCACGGTTGTGACTTCCCCGTTGTGGGCCGTGCCCGCCCATGCAATGAAGTCTGCTTCGTCACGTGCATGTGGCAGCCTCGCCACCCTGAAGTCCCCCACGGCAAGGTGACCCACACCTCCTTCCTCACTGAGCAGCTCTTGGTCCTCCTAGGATGGCCTTTAAAGGTTCTTTCCAGCCCTGCTGTTTTATGGCCTGGTTTCTAAATCCCCAGTGGATTACAAGGGACTGAAGGACTTTCACAGGATAATAGCAAGAACAAAGTAACCACCAAAGACACCGGAGCTCTTAGATAGTAGCCCTCCGTCCTCCTGAGGAGCTCTGTGTCCCAGCGCACTCACTCCGTCAGGACACAGTGTTGCAGACCTTTTCCCTTTTGGCTCAGCGGAGACGAGCAACAGGAGGATGGGAAAAACACTTATCCGCAGGGGAACAAACAGCAGCTTTGTGAGAGTTTTACTCCAAGTGGTTGCGTGTGAGAGTTGCGGTTCCTAAGGGGTCACTCCCTGGGTCCCGGGAAGGTGCCTCTGCAGCTCAGGCTCTGCTGCAGGGTATCAGTCTGAAGCAGGCACGTGGCCTAATGGAAGGGCTTCTCCTTTTGTTTTTTTTCTGCCCCAAGAAATTTTCCTAGTATTGGTTAGTAGCCAAAGTGTAAATAAATAACACTTCGACCTTTTCTGGTTGAGAGGGAAGTGATCTGGGTTGTCGGAGGCAGATAAGTAACTTTTCTCTGGTTTTCTCCTTGCCGGTTCTCTCTTCCTGCCCTGCACCAGCAAAAGCTGGCAGGCTGACAGAGGCGGCCTCAGGACGGACCCTCCGGCTCCCGACCGTTTTGCTGGTGAGTGTGCCCGGCCTCCTGGCCCCGGGCTGCGTGTGCCCTTTCGCTGCGCATCGTCCTGCAGCTGCGCGCCGTGCTTCAGCGGGAAGCCCTGCCGCCCGCCTCCCAGTGTGGCGCGGGGCGTACCCCTGTGCCCTTTTGGGGGGTGGGCCATCTGGTTCCCATTGACTTTCAATCTTTTCTCCTTTTGGGTTTGCTGAGGGTATCTGATTTTGGACCTTGCTTCCAGAGCTTAATTTTTTTTTAATTTGGGGAGGGGTCTTACTGAATTGTAAAAATGATGGGAAAAAAACGCACTGAAAATGACTTGACTCTCTTACATTTTTTGCCTCAGTGACACAGAAACCCTGGGAGCGCGATTGCTCCTCTCTGTGCGTTAGTGTTGGCGTGCAGCTGGAGTTGGGGAGGGGCTCCCCCGTGCCACTGAGCCCCTTTTCCACACAGGCGCTGTGGCTCTGAGAGCCGTGTGCCCGGGTCCTGGGGCCGCTCCAGGTGGCGTCTGGAGGCCGACTGTGGGGCTCCTGCCCGACAGCAGAGCCACGTGCCCTCGGCTGGCCTCTCCGCCGCCGCCTGAGTGCCCCGGCTGGGAGGCGCCCGCGATCCACCCCGTGCTGCCACGCTTGTCCCCAGAGCAGGGAGGCTGCTCCCCCGCGGCCCCTTGTAGCTCCTGTCCTGCCGTGCATTGTATGAGCGTCAGGAGGTGTGGCGACAGCAGATTGACCACGTAGCTGAGGCTGTTGTCTGCAGAGCCCCTGGGGGGGACCTGTGGCTGGGGCCAGGGGCGCCATATGGGGCGGGGGTTCGGACGTGGTCTCTGCGGCCCCCGGGGTCCTGTGCTGAACCTGTCGGCCACAGCCTGCATCTGCTCCACCTTGGGCAGGGAGCCGGTTCTCCATTCCATCCCCTGGTTGGAGTCTGGGAGGCCCCTCACGTTGGCCGTGCTGGCGCAGGAAGCCGGGTGTCCCCTGCCAGTGAAGTGGCGCCGTCGTTGGCTGCGTGCACCCCTGGGTGGATGCCCCAGGCCTGCCTCTGACCCCCCTCTCCCCGCAGTGGCTCACCCGGATCGAGTGGCGCCCTGAGACCAACCATGAGCTCCGTTGCAGTTCTGACCCAGGAGAGCTTTGCTGAGCACCGCAGTGGACTGGTTCCGCAGCAAATCAAAGGTGAGGCGCCTCCTCACTCTGCTGGTAACCATGCAGCCTCTGCAGAGGTGCCTTTGCGCTCTGTGTTGTGAGCGGGCCTGGGCCCGGCAGTGCTGTGGGCTCCGTTTGCACCGCCCTTGTCTGCAGAGTGAGATTGGCCACGGGTCGCGGATGGATCGACAACAGACTCGAAATGTGGACAGTGTGGCAAGCCAGGGGTCTGGCCTTCGTGACTGACGGGTGCTCTTTCAGCATGCCTCCTTCCCTCGTGTGGAACTGGACCCGGGGCAGCTGGCAGAGGCGGACACTGGGCTGTCAGGAGATGCAGGCGTGGCACACGGGCCGCGGCGTCTCTCTCTGGTGCAGACGTGCAGACGCCTGCCTGACAGTCTTTTCTGTCCCTTCAGAATCGGATGCGTATTTATGGCTGCAGGACAGCCTGATTTGAGGGCTCCATGTCCATTCAAAGCCCTTCATCTGGACCTCGTTTTTAGAAAATCTTCAGTTGAAAGAGTAGCTTGTTCTACTATTTGTTGTTCCTAACACTCCTTAAAACTTTTCCAGTAACGGAATTGAGTATCAGTTCCAAAGTTTAATTAAAATTAAAGATGTATTTCGTTAGTCACAGCAACTGCATTTTGAGCAGCTCATCTCCAGGCAGTGGAGACCAGAACTGGCCACTTGCTTTGGTCCTTGGTGCCTGCAGGCTGGGCCTGCCCCGTGATCAAAGACCCTGTGGGGTCCGAATCCACTAGGGGTGGGAGCAGGCCCTGCCGGGCTCCAGCAGCTGCTCACATGGAGCCTTTCCTGGCCTCTAGGGCAGCCTGGCCACATGGCTGGGAGTGGTGACCTTGGAGTCGGACGCAGGCCAGCCTGACCCCAGAGGTTGTCCCTCTGCTGTTGGCCCCTGCCATTGCCAGACACCGCCCAGCCCGGGACCTCCGGGCATGACCCAGACAGGCACATTCCTGCTGGTGTAGAGGTGTTGGGTCAGCATGTGGACGGTGAGGGCCTGTGGGTGGAGCGGGCAGTGCAGGGGCCCTGATTCCCCTGGGTATCCCCTGTGGGTGGCGGGGGCGCAGAGACGCCGCTCTCGCGAGAGCCCTTCCAGCATCGCCTGTGGCACTGGGCACCGGCTGGAGTCTGCCTCAGGGTCCTCACGGGCAGTCTGGGCTGCAGCATTGTTTTCTCCTGCAGGTTTAAGAGCTGGCCATGTGCCAGGCGTTGGGGGGGGCGGGTGGGATTTGTTTTTAAGAATACAAGATTAGAATAGTCTTGAGGGATGAAAAATCTGTGCCAAGGCCTGCCTTCCAGGAGCTCACCCCACAAGGAGTTGTGGGGCCCAGGGTCAGAGCTGAGACTCCCGGGGAGGCTGTGCAGGGGCGGGGGTGCCCTCAGGTTCAGAGTGGCCCGGCCAGTGCACACGCTGACCTTGAGGGTGCTGAGCCTGCCGGCCTTGGGGCCCCTGCCCCGTGGCTGAGTGAGGGGTCATTGTCAGCCGCTAGTGCTGTCTCTTGGCATTGAAGTGCTGCTTGTGTTTTCTCCGTCTAATACTCTTGATCTGTGTTGGCCGGTCCAGTTGCCACTTTAACTTCCGAAGAGGAGAGCGACCCTCCAACCTACAAGGATGCCTTCCCCCCACTCCCCGAGAAAGCAGCCTGCCTGGAAAACGCCCAGGAGCCTGCTGGCGCCTGGAGTAACAAGATCCGGCCCATCAAGGCTTCCGTCATCACTCAGGTAGACGCTCCGTCCCACTTCACCTGCCGCTCCAAGTACGAAGCCATAGCAGCTGATGGGAAGCGGCTTGGTTGGTTTTGGTTTTGGCCAAGAGGCTTGCAGATTCCTCATTCCCTGACCAGGGGTTGAACCTGGGCCTTTGGCAGTGAAAGCAAAGAAGCCTGACCATTGGACCACCAGAGAAATCCCAGGGTTCTTGAACATCAAATATGAGATTGCTTTGGGCATGAAAAGGGGCCTCTGGATTAAGTCAGTCTCTTCCCAACCCTGCGCCCAGCCCGGGACATGGGTCAGAACACGTCCTCCTGCACACCCTGTGCCGTCTTCTTGTCCCACCCCAGGGTGGGCGGGGGGCCCGAGCCCGCTGTCCCCACTGCTCCCCCACTGCACACGCCCCTCCTCCACTTGGCGCCCCCCGACGTGGCTGGCCGGGCCCTCCCTGTCGCCCACGCCCCTAGCCCGCCCCCCTCCCAGTTCACTGCCTTTGCTGACCTGGCCCCCTGCTGCGTGGTGTCCCATGTCTTCATTTGTACCTGGGGTGGGGGGTTTCCACTTCACTAGGACAGCAGCCCCCTGCCCTTGGGCACTTCCTGCTGGTCTCTCCACGTGTCCGGTTCCTGGGCACCTCTTCTGTCCCCTTAACCTTCCCTCTTTGACCTTTTCTGAGCAGGTGTTCCATGTACCGCTGGAGGAGAGGAAATACAAGGACATGAACCAGTTTGGAGAAGGTGAACAAGCAAAAATCTGCCTTGAGATCATGCAGAGAACTGGCGCTCACCTGGAGCTGTCTCTCGCCAAAGACCAGGGCCTCTCCATCATGGTTTCAGGGAAGCTGGACGCTGTCATGAAAGCCCGGAAAGACATTGTGGCCCGACTTCAGACTCAGGTGCGTGCTCCCGGCAGGCCTTCCAGGGGGGGCATCTGGCCCTGTGGACACGGCCCCGACGCCATCATACGCTCTCCCCCAGGGGGCAGGGCTGGAGGGTCCAGGGTAGGACAGCAGCATTCAGAACCCCTGACTCTGCTAGTGGACAAGCAGCAGCTCGCTCATAGGCCCGGGACACCACCAGCTCTGCTCCGCAGGTGCAGGAGCTGAGAGCTAAGGGCCAGACGCCGGGGTGAGGACACGCGTGTGTAGATGAGCCACGTGAGCCGGTTCTGGCTCTGGGGGCCAGCAAATACGTGAGCTGTTTAAACACACACTCCCCACCCCGGGCTTGGGAGGTCACCAGTGCTGTCGTCCTTAGCCATCTGATGCCAGAACTTGGAACTGATTGGAGAACTGTTGTCGTAAAGAAGTAAATCAGTGATTGATGAGTTTTTCCCTTAACCCTGAGGTGAATGCAGAGAATGTTTATTAAAATGTAGGACGGAACTTTGGGTGGGCTCAGTTAGAAATGAGGGTTCTTCCAACCTGTTGCTGAGTCTCTTGAGCTTTGGGGGAGCTGGTCTCGGTGTAGGGGCTCCGAGATGGGAATCTGATGCATGGGGGGCTTCGTGGTGGCACTGTGCTGTGGAACCCTGGGCTCTCACACTCAAAGCTGAAAGGAACGTTCAGGGAGCTGGTCAGCTGTTCAGGGTAGGGGGTGGAGAGTGTGTCTCCGTCGCTGCACGTTGTGGCTGGTGCCGATGGGTCTGCTGGCCCGTGGGTTTTGACAGTGTCTGAGGCATTCCTCCCGCTCTGCTCCCCTCTGCCCCCCAGTTTTACTTTACAGCAAGCCCCAGATAGGTTCTCCTGCAAATAATTCCTGTGGGCTCCCTCTCTCCTGTTTCACTGACTAAAATCGCGTGTCGTTAGCTCACTTCTAAAAGTTGATAGTAGTTTGCTGATGTCCCCACGCCAGCCCAGGCGGCGTGAGGGTTTCCCGCTGCATCTCAGACGCTCCTTCCCCGCTGGGTTTTTACTCCGTGTCCAGCTGAGGCTGCCTGCCTGCTCATACCCCAGCAGGGCCCTCCTCACCTCTTCTTCGTGCTGCTGGTTGGTTTTGGGGGACACACAGATGTTTGGTGGTTCCACTGCCCCCCATTTTTCCTGAACAGTGGGGTCAGATCTGGGGGCTTGGCTGCTTCCGCGTTCATCCTGTGCAGTGAGCGAGCCTGTGGGTGGCGCTTCTGTGCCTGCTGCCAGCCTGCAGGTGGCCTGGTGTGCTCTTGTCTAGCTGTTCTGCCGGCCTTGCTTACTGCTGCCCAGGTTCACGCGGCTCGGAAACCTTGGCTCCCGAATCGTCGGGACAGGCACGATCCGTCGTTGGTCCTTTTCCCCTTGGTTTTCAGACCACACTGGCGCTCTGGCGCCTTCACTGCGGGTCTGTGCATCCTTTCAGTGTCATCGGGAACTTCCGGCGTGCTGATGAGCTGTGTTTTCTGCAGAGCTTGCCTCGTCTATGACCTGTGGGAACGCCTCAAGTGGGCACCGTGCCGCTTTCTGACATATCCATTCATCTGATCCACTTCCTGATTTCTCACCCAGAGAGATGTGTGGCCTGCTCCTCACTGCCGCTGCCACAGGCCTGAATACCCCAGAGCCCTGGAGGGTCACAGTGGGAAGCTGCAGGAGTTTAGACTCAAGTGTCTTTTAGGGTGAAAGACGTTTGGGCCCTGAGATCACTCAAGTAACTGTCTATCAAGGTCACGCTGTCATCTTGATACATAGCTTGTGCTGTATCTGATACGTAGTTAGGTTCATTTGCTTTTAGTTTATTTTCGTTTTTTAACCGTGCGTGCTCAGTCGTGCCTGACTCTGTGACCTCGTGGACCGTAGCCAGCCAGACTCCTTTGTCCATGGGATTCTCCAGGCAAGAATGCGGGAGTGGGCCGCTGCTTCCTACTCCAGGGGTCGCCCACCCCAAGGACTGAATTCACGTCTCCTGCGTCTTCCGCATTGACGGGCAGACTCTTTTTTTATTTACCCCTTGAGCCACCTGGGAAGCTTTCAGTTTTTTTAAAGGACTTAAACCTGTGGTCGCCAGGTGAGCCCCATATAAGGCCCTCCTGGCCCTGTTCTCCCCACTGGGTGGCCGTGCTTGGTCTTTGCGGGTGTGTCCTGCCGCTGAGGTGGGAGGCTGCCTCCTGGTGCAGCGGGTCCTGTGGTGCGCACAACGGCAGGCCGTGGCTCCCGCCCCCAGACCGGTGCCAGGCTCAGGTGTGCTGGGGTGAGCGCGGGCATGTGGGGCTGTGTCCCACCAAGCGCTGTGTGCACGTACGGTCTGCCGGTTTGCCCAGTGCATCTTGGGGGAGCTCTCCCAGCAGCAAGAGGCTGGTTCAGAGGGTACCTGCATCTGGAGTTGTGCTGAAGCAGCCAGACACCCCTGCCCTCGGCACTGTGTGTGTGCCCTCCTGTTGGCTTTCTCACAGCCTTGCCAGGGCCGTCAAACGCTCAGGCTTTGGACTCTGAAAGGAGGCTGCTAATACTCTTAATTTACATTTTCTCTGTGCACGCTCTGTTCTCTTCCCTCTGCTGTCAAGTTCAAGTTGTCCGTCTTGCTCGAGGTGCTCTTGAGAGCCCTTCCTCAGGAATGTATGTTCCCAGTAGCGCGTGCCCGTTTGCCATCTGTGTTTTGATCTTGGTATGTTTTGCTGTATGAGTTTCATTCTTACGTAGTCAAGTTCATTAAGTTTTTTTTTGTTGCTGCTAGGAAGGTTTCCTTTTCCTTTGGGTTGTAAGGAAGTTTATTCTTATTTTTCAGATGCTTGTAACGACGTTGTTATGTTTCCCTTCCTGGTCTGTTGGGAATTTGTGTGGATTAGCAGTTTTCCCGCGGCGGCAGGTCTCATCACGCCCTGCGTTTCCGTGCTGCCCTCAGCCTGCCCCTGGGTTCTGAGCTAGCCCGTCTCTCCATGTGCTGGCGCTCTCTGTGTTAGTGGCGGTGGCTTTAGACTGGCACCAGGTGCAGCTACTGCGAGCCTCCAGGATGTCCTACCCTTTCTGTCCCCTTCTGTTCTGCCCTGTGTGCATGCTCATCAGCTCTCTGCTCCGAGCGGCGCTAGACTCCCCAGGGCTGTGCCCTGACCTGGGGAGCACGTGTCCTGCCACCTCTGTTCTATGTCCAGCCACTGAGACGAGTGGTCTTCCTGTCGCGTCTTCTAACCACACGTTGTCAGTATGAGTTAGAGCTAATTTTTCTTTCTGTTCCAGTCAGTAAGAGTTGGGTGAAGTCGTGGTTTCTTCCGCCTTCCCTTGTGTGCAGTCTTGTGCCTCTTCCTGTCCAGCCTGTGTCTGCTCCGCTTTCTCGTGTCTCCTCTCGAGGGAAACACTCTGGGCAGAGGGTGGGCATGCAGGGCCTTGACACACGTGTCTCCCCCAGACAGGGTTGAGCGTGCACGTGTGCTTTATGTTAAAAATAGATATTCTTTGGTTTCTGTTTTCATGCAAATTTTTGTCACGAAAGGATTTAAATTTTATAGAGTTGATTGTTTGATTTTTCTCTTCTTAGATCTAGAAACACGATGAATTATATAAATGGATTTCCTAACGTTGAGCCATTTTTAGGATAAACCTCATTTGCCCACCACTCTCTGCGCCGTTTGCGAAGTGAGGACCTTGTCACTGCCTGTGATAGGATCCGACACTCCTTTTCTGAGCGTTGCTCACTCCGCTCTGAGGTGCAGCCCCTGGAGTGGCGGAGGGCTGGCTGCTCTGGGGTTTCCTGCTGCCCTGGTGTCGGGAGCCCTACGCCGTGCTTTTCCTGTTTTCTTTTTCACAGTCCTCTTGATTGATGACTGGTTTCAGTACAGGTTGGGAAAGAGTGGCCACCTCTGTCTCCTCCCAGAGTTTTCCCCTGTGACCTCAGAAAGCTGCTGAACTTCTGGCAGTTTGAAGATTTCGATTGTGTTCATTTTCTTTCCCCACACGAGTTGTCTGTTTTAACTGGTTGTGAGAGAGAGGGAGGAAGAGCCCTGCATACCTACACGCCGGGCTCATGTCTGACAGAGCGTCCTGCTGCAGAGACAGAATCCAGCCTGGCTAGTCAGCACGTGCCTGCCCTCTGGCTGCATCCTGCCTATTGTGTGGCGCCACTGAGACGGGAACAGGCTCGGGGCTGGCCGGGTAGAGAACTGACAGCTGGAGCTGGGAGGCCGGTTGTGTTCACACTCCCTGGGGCCCGCTGCCCAGAGGTGACGCTTCAGCTGAGCCTGCTCTCAAGCAGGGCCTGGGGCCGGGGAGGCGGGAGGCAGGAGGCGGTGGGACGGGCATCCCTGCACGGGCCAGCGTCGTGGAGAGCGGCTTTTCCAGAGCCTCCAAGTGGCTTCGTTTCCATTGGTCCTTTACCTGCCGTAGGCTTCAGCAACCGTCGCCATTCCCAAAGAGCACCATCGCTTTGTAATTGGCAAAAATGGAGAGAAACTGCAAGACCTGGAGCTAAAAACTGCAACCAAGATCCAGATCCCACGCCCAGATGATGCCAGCAATCAGATCAGAATCACGGGCACCAAGGAGGGCATTGAGAAGGCACGCCACGAGGTGCTGCTTATCTCTGCGGAGCAGGTGAGGCCAGCCTGTGCGTGCGGTGTGCGTGTATCACAGTGTGGGTGTGATCCCACCGACCCCTCGCTGGGTGCTCTCGCCTATCTTTCCCTCCTGTGTGCGTGTGGTGTGTGTGCATCGTGGTGTGGGTGTGATCCTGCCGACCCCTTGCTGGGTGCTCTCGCCTGTCCTTCCCACCTGTGTGCGTGTGGTGTGTGTATATCATAGTGTGAGTGTGATCCCGCCGACCCCTCGCTGGGTGCTCTCGCCTGTCCTTCCCTCCTGTGTGCATTAGAGAGAGACCCCACCCCGTCCACCCCCAGGCGGGCCCTCATGTCTGCCCCTCCCACCCAGGACAAGCGTGCTGTGGAGCGGCTCGAGGTGGAGAAGGCCTTCCACCCCTTCATCGCGGGGCCTTACAACCGGCTGGTGAGCGAGATCATGCAGGAGACGGGGACGCGCATCAACATCCCGCCACCCAGCGTCAGCCGCACCGAGATCGTCTTCACGGGCGAGAAGGAGCAGCTGGCCCAGGCCGTGGCTCGCGTCAAGAAGATTTACGAGGAGAAGGTAGCCGGCCAGGGAGGGAGGGGGACCAGCGCTGCCCTGGCCATGGCCTTTTAGTGATGCCCCGGTTCCCAAGGCCGAGCCCCACCTATGCTCCCCTGCCCTGCGTGCAGCAGGCACCCTGTCCCCAGCTGACCAGGCCTCTGAGGGAGCGGGGAGCCTGAGACGGTGGGCTCTGGGGTCTGAAACTGGCTCCTTTCTTTGGAGACAGGACGTGGCCTGTTGGTTTCCGCCCGGTTGCTGTGGTTAGTCAGCTTGGCGTAAACTCTGCAGCCAGCCTCCCAAGGCGAGGCCCCGGGCGGTGACGAGCAGAGTTCCTGGGGGCGGGCTGGGCGCCACCTTCACGTGGGGCTCAGCCACTGCACTCGGGGCCTGTGTCCTGTCCCTGCCCTCGTCACCCTTGTGCACGGCGCTCCTCCTCAGAAAAAGAAGACCACGACCATCGCGGTGGAGGTGAAGAAGTCCCAGCACAAATACGTCATCGGCCCCAAGGGCAACTCCCTGCAGGAGATCCTGGAGAGAACCGGAGTCTCCGTGGAGATCCCGCCCTCGGACAGCGCCTCTGAGACAGTGATACTGCGCGGCGAGCCTGAGAAGCTGGGGCAGGCGCTGACTGAAGTCTATGCCAAGGTGACCTCCGGGGGGTCAGAGCACTGGGGCGGGGGGCAGGGGGCGCTCTTCCTGGCACGCCCCCGGCCTGGTGGGCACGGGAGCAGACTCCGCAGAGCCATCCCTTGTTTCCTGGTTCCCTAGGCCAACAGCTTCACCGTCTCTGCGGTCTCTGCTCCCTCCTGGCTCCACCGCTTCATCATCGGCAAGAAAGGGCAGAACCTGGCCAAAATCACTCAGCAGATGCCAAAGGTGAGGGGGCTGGGCTCTGCTGTGCCGGTGGATGGTCCATCCCCTCTCCGGCACTCGTTCTGTCCTGTGGCTGCCTCTGAAGACCGCTGGCGGATTGTAGAGATGAGCTGTTGTGTGATTGTCAGCTGGTCCACGGTCACCAGGGAGAGCAGAACACTTTTTTTTTTTTTTCAAATATCCATGTTCCTTTGGGAGAGTGTCTCGAGAAGCATCTCATTTAGCTACGACACTGTTATGATTTGTGAGCAGTTATGTCCGAGAAGCCTGCAGTGCAGAGCCGGCGCTTGGGCCGCGGAGGGAGCGGGGGAGGCCCCTCCCTCCCCCAGTGCCCAGTGCTCCGGGGGCTGCAGTAGGTCGAGCGACCCTGGCAGGGACCCTGCGCATGGTGTCTCGTTTCTGTTCTGCTCAGAGTCCTGGTTCCCGTGGGGTAGGGGATGTGGGCAGTGCGGTTTGGGGTGCTTCTCAGTGGTTCTGGTGACATGCAGCGGGCCTCGCTGTTGGCACACGGTGGTTCCTGCCAAAGCCACGGTAGTCCCCACGTTCCCCCTCACCTGTTCTGGAGCCTGTGGGTGGGCCGCGGCCCCCGAGGGCAGCCTGGGCTCTGGAGGGGCTTCTGTGCCACGCTGTTCTCACGGATGGACGCGTGTTGGTGCGGCAGGTCCACATCGAGTTCACGGAGGGCGAGGACAGGATCACACTGGAAGGCCCCACGGAGGACGTCAGCGTGGCCCAGGAGCAGATCGAGGCCATGGTCAAGGACCTGGTAAGAGGTCCCCAGCCGCACCCCGAGCGCCAGCCAAGTGGGCACAGCCATCAAGGCCTCGGGGGGCCGGGGAGGGCCCGGAGTTCAGGACAGCCCAGGGAGAGGGCCCGCGCCCGGAAGGAGGGTCTTTTGGGGGGCCTGCAGCTGAGGGAGCAGGGCAGTGGCAGCTGCTGGCCTCCAGACTTCGGTCATGGCGGCCTGTCTGTCTGTGGGGAGATCTGGGCGCATGTCATGGACTCCAGTCTCCACAGTCTGCTCTGTGCACCCCCTGCAGATTAACCGGATGGATTACGTGGAGATCAACATCGACCACAAGTTCCACAGACACCTCATCGGGAAGAGCGGAGCCAACAGTGAGTGAGGGGGCGCTCCAGGTCGGAGGGTTCCCTGCAGAACCTTGGACAGGGCCCCCCAAGGCTGGCGCTGAAGGTGCACGGGCCGTGTCCTCGCGTTGAGCCAGACCTGCTGGGCTGGGCTCTGCCTGCCAGAGCCCTCGCAGACGCCACTTGACCACATGCCTGCTGGGCGAGCGGCCTCAGCTGAGGACCGAGCCCTGAGTGGGCCAGCAGGGAGCCGCCGAGAGAGTGCTCTGCCCGCGTCCACAGGTGTCGGGCGTGGTTCAAAACCCAGGCCTCCCCTCAGTGTGACTGCGCAGCCCCACGGTGCTCTCCAGCCCTGAGCAGCCTGCCCCTGGCCGTGACCCCTGCTGCAGGTGAAGGGGGCCACCCCGTGAGCCTGCGCTCCTGAGGTCCACCCCGTGCGGTCCTTGCTTGCTCAGAGTCTGCAGGGGCGAGTCGCGGCTGCCCAGGCCTTGCGCTCACCTTCACAGAAGATGGGGGCGGGTCCTGACGCTGACTCCTGGGTTCTGTACCCAGAAGGACAGGCCACTGTGGTGTCTGCTGTGCTTTCTCCTGGTTCACTTGCTCGCCTTGATTTTGTTTCATGTAAACTCTGCTGCTTGTCTGCTGTGTCCTTGGTTCTTGTCCTACAAAGACCAACCTAGAGCAGCCCCACCCCACAGAGACCGCCCCGAGCAGGCAGCTCCCGGCTGTGTCTGCGTGTGCACAGCCCCTCCTTGGCGCCCCTCTGAGGAGCTCGGTTCCCCTTGACTATCCAGTGTGCAGAATGCCGACCCTGTTTCCTGGTGGGCAAGCCTGGGCCTCTGTTGACAGGGGGTGACAGGAGGGCTGAACAATCCACTGGTTTTGCAGACAGTGAGGGGTGCAGTCTGTCTAGACAGCGTGGCCCCATGGGGCTCCATGGGGGTGCTCTCATCTTCAGGCACTGTGGACTCCTCTGGGTTACATGGCTGGTTTTTTACTGTGTTTTCTTGAGAGTGGTTTTTTCTAAGCTGGAGCGTGAGCTGCCACAGTGGTCTCGGTCCACATTAGTGCCGCCCCAGCACGCCCAGCCCGGCCGTGTCTCGGGTGCTGGGCGGGGAGAGCTCTCAGGGAGGCACCAGCATGTGGTCCCTCTGGGTGGTGGCCAGCCGGGGCTCCTCGTGGGGCTCAGGAAGGCCTCTCGCCCTGCCTGTGGGTGGTGGCTCGGGTCGGGGCCGGGGTGGCTCTGCGCCCAGCGGTGTCTGCCATGTCCCCAGTAAACAGAATCAAGGACCAGTGCAAGGTGTCTGTGCGCATCCCGCCCGACAGCGAGAAGAGCAGCCTGATCCGCATCGAGGGTGACCCGCAGGGCGTGCGGCAGGCCAAGCGGGAGCTGCTGGAGCTCGCCTCCCGCATGGTAAGCCCGGCCGGCCCGCGCTGCGCCCCTACAGCGGGTCCGCGGCCTTCCCCGACGCAGCGCCCAACAGCAGGGGTGTGCTGGCACCCTGGTGGTTCCCACGTGCAGCTGTGGTCGAGGCTCATGGCCTGTGTTGTCTGCACAGCGGGCAGGGGGGCACGTCTCTCCCCTCCCCCAGACCAAGCTGCGGCCTCCACGCGGGAGCAGACAGGTGTCTGCCTGCTCTGCATGTCTCGTCTGGAGCCCCTGGCGTTGTGGACAGGGCTCCCTGGCTGCTCGCGTGTCCCCGCGTCCCAGCTCTGCTCGCTGCTCCATGCAGCATTTCCCCTGATGGGGGAGCCTGCCCCGAGAGGAGGCTGTGGGCCACGAGGCTTGCAGCCTCTCCCGTGGTGGTCCACGTAGGGGAGCGTCTGAGCCACACTCTGCAGGAGGCCTGGTTCCCGACCGCAGGCAGACGCGCTGGATGAGCGCTGCGGGCGCTGCCGGGTCAAGGGCCCTGCTCAGCTTCGCGTCGTGCTTTGCTCCCACAGGAGTGTGCGGCGTGGCCGCTGGTGGAGACCACGGGTGCTCTGTAGGGGCGCTCTGCCCGGGGCGACGCCTGGGGCTGCACCTGGTCCCCCTCAGTGTACTCTGTCGTGTTTTTAGGAAAATGAGCGTACCAAGGATCTAATCATTGAGCAGAGATTTCATCGCACAATCATCGGGCAGAAGGGTGAACGGATCCGTGAAATTCGGGACAAATTCCCAGAGGTAAAGCGTCCCCAGCGGCGCCCTTCACCGCCGTCTCATCAGCAGTTGGAAAAGGGGTTCAGTGTTGTGAGGTCCAGTCCGTGTTGATTATCGAACTTGATCTCCCGATTATTTGTTCTAGGTTATCATCAACTTTCCAGACCCAGCACAAAAAAGCGATATTGTTCAGCTCAGAGGGCCCAAGAACGAGGTGGAGAAATGCACAAAGTACATGCAGAAGATGGTGGCCGACCTGGTGAGGGGCACTACCGCCTTCTGTCGGAACAGCGTGAGGGTGATGTGGGGCTGGGGGTCCCCTGAGCCCGCTTCAGGGAGCACTCTTGGGCACCGGGGCGGCCCGCCCTCAGTGTTCAGACCGGCAGAAAGGGCTGTGACCTCCGTGTCCGGTGGGGGACCACCTTGCCGTGCAGGTTGCTTTCTTTCCTGGGGGGTCCTCAGATACCTCGTGAGAGAAACTTTCCCACCCAGTAAGCAGAGGGGTCTGCTGAGTTGCATGAGGCATCATTTACTGATTGGTCGTTTTTCTCGAAACTTGGAACGTGAAGAAGTGGTTTGGAAAGTGGTAAGGCGGCGGGTGGCCAGTGCCCGGGGGCTTCCCGGCGGTTTTCTGGGACTTGGCCTCACCCCCTCAGGAGGCACTGCCGGGTGGTGGGTCCCGCGGCCCTCCTCCATGTGTGCTGCGCTCACGCACACCCAGGCTGGAGCTGCGGCCTCTGGGCGTGTCCAGGCTGTGAGCCGCAGGTGTGAGGCGCCTTCCCGGGGGATGGGGGCCTCTGTCCGGACCCTGCGGCCGCCAGACAGGCACACTGGTCAGTCAGTCGGCTGTGGGCTCAGTTGCCTCCGGGCTCCTGGCAGACTCTGGGGTCAGACAGGGAGGGGAGTGGGCCCCGGCCTGTCTGTGTCACAGGAGCCCGTCCTCTGGTCTGGCCTTTGGGCCTGGGAGGGTCTTTTCACTCGACTCATTGTGCCATCCTTGGTTTTTAAGGTGGAAAACAGCTATTCGATTTCTGTTCCGATCTTCAAGCAGTTCCACAAGAACATCATCGGGAAGGGAGGCGCAAATATTAAAAAGGTGACCCGCTG
This sequence comes from Capricornis sumatraensis, assembly GCF_032405125.1. NCBI lineage: Eukaryota > Metazoa > Chordata > Mammalia > Artiodactyla > Bovidae > Capricornis > Capricornis sumatraensis. Next base: position 220,747,070 of record NC_091070.1, on the reverse strand, counting down.
GCACGTCTCCCCTCACCTCGCCTCTGCCCGCCCTGCCCCGAGCTGGCCTAGCTTTAATGCAGGGGTGGGGGCTGGGGAGTTGTCGTCAGCTCCTCACAGGCCTCTCTCCTTGCAGATTCGGGAAGAAAGCAACACCAAAATTGACCTTCCGGCAGAGAACAGCAACTCGGAGACCATCGTCATCACTGGCAAGCGGGCCAACTGCGAGGCCGCCCGCAGCCGCATCCTGTCCATCCAGAAGGACCTGGTAAGGGGCGGGGCGGGTGGGCCAGCAGCCTGCCACCTGTCCCCGGCCTGTTGAAACCCACACTTCTTTCTCTTTGGGGGGTGTTTTGAGAGAGTAAAAGGCAAGAAATGGCCGGTGTAGAGAGTGCAGTTTGCGTTGTAACGTGTGACTGGTCCTCAGGGGTCCCCACCACAGCACCCTTGTGGGTCCAGTGCCCGTGCTGTACTTCTCCACACACCCTTGCCCCCCGCACCCCGTTCTCTTGGTGACGCCCGGCAGCGTGCTGGGGGCTGCTGCTGTCTCTCGGCTCTGTGCCAGCTGTCTCATTTCCTTTGGCCCTCTTTTGACTGGGGTTTCATGGCTCCGTTTCCCTGCTTTGGGCCTGTGACCAGGGTTTCATGGCTCCGTTTACCCCTTTGGACCTGTGACTGGCGTTTCATGGCTCCACCCCTGCTTTGGGCCTGTGACAGGGTTTCGTGGCTCAGTTTCCCCCTTTCGGCCCGTGACTGGGGTTTCGTGGCTCCACCCCCGCTTTGGGCCTGTGACCCGTGTTTCGTGGCTCCGTTTCCCCCTTTGGGCCTGTCTGTTTCCCTGTTTGATGTCAGGGGCTGCTTCAGGGGTTGGGGCATCTGGCTGGCTCAGTGCTGCTTGGAATGCAGGGTAAGGGCCTGAGAACGGTGGGCCCGCAGCCGCTGTGCTGTCCACACATTGCAAGCCCCACACGCTTCCTTAACCTTTGTGTTTAAATGTCCAGTTATCTTTTGGAAGGTTCAAACAATAAGAAAAAGTCAGGCCACACGTACTTAGCACGTACACGAGCCTTCTGCGCCAGCCGTTCGTGCCTCCCTTCCCCAGCCCATGCAGCCCTTGACCCTTCGCTGGCCCCACGGTTGGCCTTTATGTTGGCTTGTCATGTAGCTGGAGTGGCATGTGGTCCTTTCTCACTTGGTGATGAGATGGGTTGCGTGGTGTGAGGAGGGCGTGTTTCTGTAAGGGGCATCCTCCACAGCGGCTGCACCACCTCACGTCCCCAGCAGCCTCCACACCTCCGGCTGCTGGGTTTCGCTCTGTCCTTTGCCTGCGTGTCTCCCGTGTGGTCCACGAGACAGCTGGTGTCACCCTGCGAGTTTGCTCTTCTGGCTTGTCTGATGATGAAGCCAGTCTTCTAGCAAGTTCTGATGTGTCTTAGTGTCATTTCACTCATGTTTCTTTGCTTGGAGTTCCTCAGACTTCTTGTATATGTGAGTTTAGAGTTGTCCTGAAATATGGAAAGATCTGGGGACTTCCCTGGCGGCGCTAAGACCGCACGTCAAGCAGAGAGGGGGCAGGGCCAGTCCTTGGGGCGGGGGGGGGCACTGTTGATAAGCTCCCACATGCTGAGCAGGATGGCCAAAAAAGAAAATCCAGCCAAAGAAACAAATAGCTCCTGGTGTTTATGCCACTTTCCATATGTCGTCCTCACCGCTTAAGTTCAGTTTCAGCCCTTTGTTGTTATGCTTGACACGGTCAGCCTTGCTGTTGGCTTCTGGACCACGTGCAGTGCAGTGGAAACACCCGCTTCAGGGTCCTGGGCCACTGGCTCTCACGTCCGCCTCGTTTCGGGCTGTTTTCCATCATTCAGTCCCATGATGGCGTGTGTTTTCTCATTTCTTTGCATGCCCAGTTTTTCTGCTTGTTGTTTGTTTTTATTGGATGCCAAATGTTATGAAGTTTACTTTGGTGTATAGTAGGTATTTTCTGCGTTCCTATAATGGATCTTCAAGCTTTGTTATTTCACAGCACTTTACTCCTTTTGGGCTTGCTGTTTAGACTTGTCAGGTGGGGTCACAGTGCTGAGTCGAGAGCCAGTGGCTTCTGCAGCGCAGCCTGGCTCCCTGCACATCCCGCCATGAGCCTGCGGTACTCTGGCTGCCCGCCCCCTGAGCGTCCCGCTGTGAGCCTGCGGCGCTCCCTGGACGGTCGGCGCTGCATCCTTGGTGTGGGACTTGGCCGGGAGCAGGGCCAGGTGCGGCCTGCTGGCTCCGCCTCCAGCATCTCACCACTGTGCCCAGTGGAGGAGGGTGCAGTCCTGCCTTGACTCAGGGCGGGGTCCTGGCTTACAGGGCGCTTGGGCAGGCTGGCCCTGGGCTCTGCGGCGGGCCTGCCCTTCTGGCCACACAGGCCTTCTCCCTCATGTTGGATTCCAGGCCAACATCGCCGAGGTGGAGGTGTCCATCCCCGCGCGACTGCACAACTCGCTCATCGGCACCAAGGGCCGCCTCATCCGCTCCATCATGGAGGAGTGCGGCGGCGTCCACATCCACTTCCCTGTGGAGGGCTCGGGCAGCGACACCGTGGTCATCAGGGGCCCGTCCTCGGACGTGGAGAAGGCCCGGAAGCAGCTGCTGCACCTGGCAGAGGAGAAGGTGAGCGCCGGTCGGGGTGGTCTGTGCTCACGTCCCGCTGGAGGCCCTGCACAGCCTGTCTCTGCGGCAGGTTAGAGCACATCTGTGCACACGCATGTGTCTCCTGAAGGGCCTCTCCAGGCCGGATACCTGCATGTTCAGTGGAGAAAATTTGCTGCTGGGCTTGTTACGTGGGGCTTTTTCCTCCTAAGCATGCTTTGCATACAGGAAGTCTCCGTGCGTGGTTCTGGGTTAGCAGGCCTGCATTCAGGGGACCCCCCCCTCCCACTCAGGAATGCCCTTTGACAGGCGCCGCTTCCCATGGGCCTCCACTGATCCAGTCGCTCTGCCCCTTTGTCACAGCGCCCCTGCGGCTGTTTCTGGCCTCCGCTGTCTCAGCGGCGCGACGGGGTGACTGCCGCGAGACAGCTCAGGGCCCTCAGCATTGTGCTTGTTGAAACTGCTCTGGCTCCTCCAGGCTCTCTGCCTTCCCATGTGCACTGGAACCAGCCTGTCAGTCTCTTGGGGAAAGTCTGTCTTGACTCCCAGCTGGAGCTGTGTTGAGTCTGAAGATGAGATGCCGGAGGACTGCCACCCCGACAGTTTGGAGCCCTCCAGGGTTTACACCGCTTGGTTTTCACTGGCGCTTTGTCATTCTTAGCGTGAACATCTTGTTCATCGTGTTTGGCTCGTGGCTTTTTGATTTTTAGTGAGATTATGAATGGCACTGTTTTACCCGTCTCCATTTATCACGTATATAGGAGCAGACGAGAGCCTTGCGTTCGGGCCGTGCTTCTGGTCTACGGCCCGCTCATTAGTGGCAGCACCTTTCTTGTGGACTCTGGCGAGCTTTCCGTGTGACGCACACCGTGTGTGGATGGGCAGCTGCAGCTCTTTCTCGCTGGCACGTCACCTGTGCGTCCTCTTTCACAGGGCCGCTCACTCTTCCTGTGTGCTGCTGGGCAGCGCGACGAGCAGACAGCCTGGCCGGCTGCGGCGCGGGGCGGGCTGGGTCTTTGGCAGCTCTTCCAGCTGAGGAAGTTCCCTTCTGTGCTGGGTTTGCAGAGAGTTTTTATCAGGAATAGGTGTGGGATGTGTTGAGATGCTTGCCTGGTTTTTCTTTCTCTAGTATAAATGCAAGGTTGATTTAGTGTTTGACCACCCTTGAAGTTTCTGGGGTGGGCCCACTTGATAATGATGTATCCTTTTATCACATCGCAGGGATGGGCTCCCTGACTCGTTCAGTTCAGTTCAGTTCAGTCGCTCAGTCGTGTCCGACTCTTTGCGACCCCATGAACGGCAGCACGCCAGGCCTCCCTGTCCATCACCATCTCGCGGAGTTCACTCAGACTCACGTCCATCGAGTCCATGCTGCCATCCAGCCATTTCATCCTCGGTCGTCCCCTTCTCCTCCTGCCCCCAGTCCCTCCCAGCATCAGAGTCTTTTCCAATGAGTCAGCTCTTCGCATGAGGGGGCCAAAGTACTGGAGCTTCAGCTTTAGCATCATTCCTTCCAAAGAAATTCCAGGGCCGATCTCCTTCAGAATGGACTGGTTGGATCTCCTTGCAGTCCAAGGGACTCTCAAGAGTCTTCTCCAACACCACAGTTCAAAAGCATCAATTCTTTGGCGCTCAGCCTTCTTCACAGTCCAACTCTCACATCCATACACGACCACTGGAAAAACCATAGCCTTGACTAGACGGACCTTAGTCGGCAAAGTAATGTCTCTGCTTTTGAATATACTATCTAGGTTGGTCATAACTTTTCTTCCAAGGAGTAAGCGTCTTTTAATTTCATGGCTGCAATCACTATCTGCAGTGATTTTGGAGCCCCCCAAAATAAAGTCTGACACTGTTCCCCCATCTGTTTCCCATGAAGTGATGGGACCAGATGCCATGATCTTCATTTTCTGAATGTTGAGCTTTAAGCCAGCTTTTTCACTCTCCATTTTCACTTTCATCAAGAGGCTTTTTAGTTTTTCTTCACTTTCTGCCATAAGGGTGGTGTCATCTGCATATCTGAGGTGATTGATATTTCTCCGGCAATCTTGATTCCAGCTTGTGTTTCTTCCAGTCCAGCATTTCTCATGATGTACTCTGCATATAAGTTAAATAAGCAGGGTGACAATCTACAGCCTTGACGTACTCCTTTTCCTATTTGGAACCAGTCTGTTGTTCCATGTCCAGTTCTAACTGTTGCTTCCTGACCTGCATATAGGTTTCTCAAGAGGCAGGTCAGGTGGTCTGGTATTCCCATCTCTCTCAGAATTTTCCAGTTTATTAGTTTTTTTAAATGTTGCTGTTTGAGTGTCTGAAAAGTTGAAGATTTTCAGTGGTGTTTGTGAAACCAGCACTTAAGATAACAATTCAGTTATTTGATGCTCAGCTTGGGGGCTGGTTTCACAACAAGAGAAAGGAGAGAGTGCCCAGTGTGGGCTTGTCTGCCTGGGGGTGTGTCCCCTTGAGTTCTGCAGACCCCCTGCCAGAGGATCGCTCAGCGAGGTCACTGGGCCGGGACCTCTGCTGGGCTCCGGGTTCATGGTGAGATACAGCCTTGGTTGGCTTGGCGGTCTCTGACCTGGGGGCATAGGTCACCTGGAGCCCTGGAGTGAGCACTGGGCAAGGCACTGTCCCTGGGGCCAGGTGGCGTGGGGGTGCCCAGGCCTGGAGAGGTGGGAACAGCTTACAGAGGCGCAGGCTGCTGTCGGGGGCAGGACTGGGGCTCTCGTTCACGGAGGGAAGGGAGTGCGCTTGCCGCCCAGCCTGGGGTCCATGGTGAGGTCCGAACAGCCCCGTTTGGAAGGTCGTTGGCAGCAGTGTGAGGAGAACTTCCTCATCCCGCTGTCCTGGGGGCCGCATAGGTGGCACCAGGCCAACGAAGCTGGATTGGTTTCTGCAGCAAACCAAGAGCTTCACAGTTGACATCCGCGCCAAGCCTGAGTATCACAAGTTCCTCATCGGCAAAGGGGGCGGGAAAATCCGCAAGGTGCGGGACAGCACTGGGGCGCGCATCGTCTTCCCTGCGGCCGAGGACCGCGAGCAGGACCTGATCACCATCATCGGGAAGGAGGATGCCGTCAGGGAGGCCCAGCGGGAGCTGGAGGCGCTCATCCAGAACCTGGTGAGACAGGCGGGCGGGCGGGGCTGGCCCTGGGCTGCGGGAGGCGGGTGAGCAGGGGCTCCTGCTGAACCCTTCCCAACCCCCCAGGACAACGTGGTTGAAGACTGCATGCTGGTGGACCCCAAGCACCACCGCCACTTCGTCATCCGGAGAGGCCAGGTGCTGCGGGAGATCGCCGAGGAGTATGGCGGGGTGATGGTCAGCTTCCCGCGCTCCGGCACGCAGAGCGACAAGGTCACCCTCAAGGGCGCCAAGGACTGCGTGGAGGCGGCCAAGAAGCGCATCCAGGAGATCATCGAGGACCTGGTGGGCCCCGGGTGGCGGGCTTGGGCCGGCAGGCGGCAGCTCCTTGCCGACAGCAGCGAGGACCTGGTGGGCCCCGGGTGGCGGGCCTGGGCCGGCAGGCGGCAGCTCCCTGCCGACAGCAGCGAGGACCTGCTGGGCCCCGGGTGGCGGGCCTGGGCCGGCAGGCGGCGGCTCCCTGCCGACAGCAGAGGGCTTCGCAGGCCCAGCCCCCACCTGCGCCGCCCCCTCCCCTTCCCGGTGGGGAGCCAGACCCGGGGAAAGGCGCAGCAGGGCAGACTGCACGCAGCCTCTGAGGGTCCCTGGCGGGGCGGCGGGGCGGGGGCACTGCGACCAGTGGCCTTGGGGGGCATAGGCAGAAGTGGTGTGGACGTGAACTTGGCTGAGCGGCCGACCTTGGTTTCACTTGTCCTTCCTGCTCTGTCTTCTCCCAGGAGGCCCAGGTGACCATGGAGTGCACCATACCCCAGAAGTTCCACCGATCAGTCATGGGCCCCAAAGGCTCCAAGATCCAGCAGATCACCCGGGACTATAATGTCCAAATTAAATTCCCAGACAGAGACGAGAACCCAGGTGGGTCCCGGCTGGGTTAGGTGGGGGCTGTCGGCTGTCCGGGGCCTTCCAGAGGCTCGGGGTCGCTCTGGTCTGTCGGAGTAGGCTGTGTCCTGGTTGCAGGGAGATGAAGGGCCCTTCGGATGTCCTCAGGGTTCCCAGCGGCTAGTGACCTGGCCCGGGAGAGCAGAGTGCTGGTAGCCTCCCATGCGGGAGGAAGTGGATCTCCTATCTTCCTGAGAAGAGCTTGGGCTACAAGTTCAACCATCTTTCTTGCATTTATCTTTCACACTCGAACGTTTACTCTCCAATTTTGAAACAACTTCACATTAAAGAAGGATTGGACGGGAGGACGTAGAGATACATCTGCATTCAGCGCCTGGCTTACACACGGCATGCTTGTTCTTTCTGAGTCATCTGAGTGTCCGCTCCAGGCCCACGCCTCAGCCACGTGGCTTCCTCGCGAGGACGAGGCCTTTCAGGGGCATCAGGGTGCCCTCCGGCCGTGCGCTCGGAGCCGTATGCCCCTATGTCCTCTTGCCCCAGCCCCGCCCGGTCGTGGCTGCCTGGAGCGGTGCGTCTGTGTTCTCTCTCCTGGACGCTGTCTTGCTCCATGAGTGTTCTTCAGCCTGGTTCTTGTGTGGCCCGACTGGACCACGCCAGCCGCTTTCAGCCCCAGCGTGCTTCCACTTTGCTTGCTGTGCTGTGTTCTCAAGCCGCCTCTGCCCGGCGGTGGTCTCCTCCCTTCTCGGGCACGGCGGGTCCTGCCCCACCCCCCGTGCAGCCCCTGAGGCAGGTGTGGAGGCCTGGCCCCCCGTCCTCCCGAGGCGCCTTGGGGGTTCTGGGCCCTGGGTGCGCGCGGCCTGAGCTGCCCCTCTGTGTCGCTAGGGCACAGCGTGGAGCCTGCTGTCCACGAGAACGGCGAGGACGCCGCGGAGGGGAGAGAGGGCAAGGAGGCCGAGCCTGGCTCCCCCAGGAGGTGCGACATCATCCTCATTTCCGGCCGGAAGGAGAAGTGCGAGGCGGCCAAGGAAGCCCTGGAGGTGGGCTTGGACCCCACCCAGCCCCGCCCCCGGCCCTCAGCAGGGAGCGGGTGCAGATCTGAGACCTGAGCACCGGGGCTCACATTAGGGGCAGAGCTGCCGGCCTGGAGCCACGGACAGGCAGAGCTGGTGGGGCTCGGGCACCGCCCTGCCCCCCGGCCCCCAGTGTGCAGGGTCCCGAGGAGCAGCACTCAGCCCCACCGCAGCTGGCAGGACGGGGGTCCTGTCGTGATGCGGGAGCAAAGCGGGAGACAGACGGGTCCCAAGGCGAGCAGGCTGCAGAGACGACAGGGGCCATCAGCACTGCCCCAGGCGGGGGCCGTGGTCCCGGGCAGAGTCCCGTCGCTCTGACCTTCTCTAGGGTCTCTGAGGCCAGGATTGGGGTGCGTGTCTGCGTGGCCCCAGCCCCTCTGTGGGCTCCTAGACCCCAAGGCCCTGGGCTTGCACAGCTCTGCTGCTCCTAGGGGCTTTCCCGTGTCCCCTCAGGTGGAGAGTGGCGCTCTGCCCAGCTGGGGCAGCATGGAAGGTTCTAGAGGGCACCTCATCCCCACAGGCTCTTCCCCTGTGTCCCTGGAAGCTGGGCAGCATGGAGGGTTCTAGAGAGCACGCCACCCCCACGGGGTCTTCCCCTGTGCCCCTGGACGGCCCGCTGCTGAGCCCACGAGCTCCCTACCCCCACCTTCAGGCCTGACCCCAGCCCTGTCCCGCAGGCGCTGGTCCCTGTCACCGTTGAAGTGGAGGTGCCGTTTGACCTTCACCGCTACATCATCGGCCAGAAGGGAAGCGGGATACGCAAGATGATGGACGAGTTTGAGGTAAAGCCGCTCTGCAGGTCGTCTCCCCGGAGGCCGGGTGCTGGGAGGGGGCGCCGTGCTCCTGCCTGCGCCGTGAGCCGAGCCCTTCCCCCCACCCTCCCCGTCCCGAGGCCGAGCTGTGTCCCCATGGACGCTCTCTGCAGCAGGCCTGCCTCCGTCTCCACTCAGGTGAACATTCACGTCCCGGCGCCTGAGCTGCAGTCTGACATCATCGCCATCACGGGCCTGGCTGCGAACCTGGACCGGGCCAAGGCGGGGCTGCTGGAGCGGGTGAAGGAGCTGCAGGCTGAGCAGGAGGACCGGGTGAGGGCCGGGCGTCCTGGGGCCGAGCCCCTCAGCACCCAGGCTGCCCCTCAGCCAGGGGGTCGGGTGGCAGAGACGGTGCCGGCTGACCCTGCGCCGCAGCCCAGGGTCCCGCGAGCCGGGAGCTCCTATTGGGGGTGGTGTCGGGGGCCTGGCGCTCTTTCACGAAGACAGGAACAGTTGGCCTTTGTGTCATTGTCTGTGTCTTAAATAAATATGAAGACCTTTGCCAGCCTTCCAGGGAGGGTTCAGCTGGGAAGGCCTGGGGGCCAGTGCCAGAAGAGACCCCTAGCGTGGGCCCATGGTCCCGGGCAGGCCCCGCCAGCACTCTGGGTGCTCTGTCCTTGCTGAGAGGGACACGAGAAGCTGCCGTGCCTCTGGAGCTGGCCTGATGCAGGGCGGGCACTGTGCAACCCGAAGCCCCTTGCGGATAGTATGGGGGTGATGGGAGCTCACACGCCTCAGGTCGGCCTCGAACACGGTGCCGGCCTTGGGGTCCCCTCTCTGCCCAGGGCCCAGCCTGAGCCTCTTGCTGTGGATGTCCTTTCACATTTTTGTTCCCTTTTGTGGGTCTGCTGTTCTTGTTTGGTTGGGGATTTGGCCTGCTGACATCCCACCGCCCTGAAAGTCCAGCTCTCTGCACACTCGCTCGTCCGTCTGTGTCTCAAGCTCAGGAGGTGGAGCCGGGCAGGCGCTGTGCCCGGTCCGCCTGAAGGCCTGTGCTCGCGGTAGCGGCATCCTCGGGCCCTTGGTTCGGTTGCTGAGGGGCAGGCCGCAGAGCTCAGCTGCAAAGCCGGGCCTCGTTCTTGGTGCAGAGTGACGCGATGCCCGCGGGCAGAGGATGGAGGGGCGCGGCGGCAATGGTGAGAGCCGGGTTGGAGGCGCTCCCGCCTCACTGCGCCTTGTCGTGTTGGCAGGCTTTACGGAGCTTTAAGCTGAGTGTCACTGTGGACCCTAAATACCACCCCAAGGTCATCGGGAGGAAGGGGGCAGTGATCACCCAGATCCGCCTGCAGCACGACGTGAGCGTCCAGTTTCCTGACAAGGACGACGGGGGCCAGGTAGGGGCCGGGCGCCTGCCCTGCTGTGGCCTGGCGTCTGCTCTCTCCTGGGCGGTTCTCAGTTCCTGCTCCTGTCTAGCGCCCGGATGTTCGTTCTTGTGCTTGGGTCCTTGGCATTGCGGCGTGTCCTCCGGGTTGTAGTATTTTGTCCTGTTCTGAGGGTCAGGGCCTCGAGCTGGAGTTTCTTGTCTCCTCCTTTTTGCTTTGAGCCCCCCTTCCTCTGCTGGTATTTTCGGGTCTGGCGTCTCAGCATTTGCTGAGGGTGGGGTGCCAGCCGCGGCGTCTGCGCCTTCTCTCCAGACCTGTCTCCAGCGGGAGGGCTTTCCCTGCGCCCTGGCCATCCGGCATCTGCTCGTCTGTGCCCATGCCCTCAGCCCGTGGTGGCGACTGTCCTCGGGGAGGTGGGGGTGCTGCCAGCCTGCTGGGCCGCTGGTCTCCCCGTCAGGCACAGTGTCCGCGCTTGGCCCTCAGCCCGCCGTGAGCAGCTGCTCCTTGTGGCACATGCCCCCGGTGCTCACGGTCAGGTGTCCCTAGGGTGCCGCCTTCTGACCAGATCCTCTCTCAGCCCCAGGACCAAATCACCATCACAGGCTACGAGAAGAACACGGAGGCTGCCCGGGACGCCATCCTGAAGATCGTGGGTGAGCTTGAACAGATGGTTTCTGAGGACGTCCCACTAGACCACCGCGTTCATGCCCGCATCATCGGTGCCCGTGGCAAAGCCATCCGCAAAATCATGGATGAGTTCAAGGTGAGTCCCCAAGCTGAGCCTGGAGTGCGGCTCACCCTCAGAGCAGGTGGGGGGATGGGCTGCACACCCCAAACCATCGGAGACCCGAGGCTCAGGTGGTGAGGTGCTGTGGGCTCACAGCGGGGACTGCTGACACTGCTGGGCAGTGAGTGGCGGGCGGCTGTGTCCGGAGGAGCGTGAGCTCTGAACACCAGGCGCGCACGGGGCGAGGGGACCCCCACTGGAAGAGGGCCGTTGGCACACGCACAGCGGGGCCCTGGCCCACCCGGGCTCTTGTGTGGACTCCTTCCAGGTGGACATCCGCTTCCCGCAGAGTGGGGCGCCCGACCCCAACTGCGTGACCGTGACGGGGCTCCCGGAGAACGTGGAGGAAGCCATCGACCACATCCTCAACCTGGAAGAGGAATACGTGAGTTCTGCACGGGCGGCTGGCCCCAACAGGCCAGGGTGATGGGCCCCCCGGGCCAGGGCGGGCTCCCCTGCCGCAGACTGACGCCGCCTGTGCCCACAGCTGGCCGACGTGGTGGACAGCGAGGCGCTGCAGCTGTACATGAAGCCCCCTGCCCACGAGGAGTCCAAGGCGCCGTCCAAGGGCTTTGTCGTTCGCGACGCCCCCTGGACTGCCAGCAGCAGCGAGAAGGTGAGGCCTTGCCCCCGGCGTCCCGTGCTCGTGCTGTCCCGGGCGCTGCTGTGGGGCGGCCGTCCCTGAAGCCGCGTGCTCCCCCACAGGCTCCCGACATGAGCAGCTCCGAGGAGTTCCCCAGCTTCGGGGCTCAGGTGGCCCCCAAGACCCTCCCGTGGGGCCCCAAGCGATAATGGCCGAGGAGCAGCACCCGCCCCGCAAGGGTCCGTCTCACTCTGACCCAGCGGCCGGACCCTGCGCACGTGTCGATCCCGCCCGCCCTGAGGTCTCACAGCGAAGCCGGCAGCCCCGGCCCGGCCCTGCGCTCGGCACCTCATGAACACTAAGGAGGCCGTAGTTCGGAGTCACCCCACCCGCCGGCCAAGCTCCCGCCTGCCGGGAGAGCTCGCAGCTGCGGCCGCACCTGCTTCCTGTCATGACCTCAGGAAATAAATTTCCTTGACTTTATAAAAGCCAAACGTTTGCCCTCGTCCTTTCCCACCTCCCTCTCCCCTGCTGGGCGCAGACGTCCTCCTGGAGGACCACCTGCTTCTTCAGCTGCTGGAAAGCCCACTGACCCCGACCCCGGGGTCGGGGGGAGGCCCCGCGTGCTCACTGGCCCAAGTGAGAGCCCAGGGCCGCCCGAGGACCAGAAGGCCGGTGGGGGGGGGTGGCTCTCAGAAGGCCTGGTCTCCGCGTCGGGCCTCCACCCCAGACCACCCAGCCCCGCAGGCAGAGCCGAGGCCGCCGGGCAGGGCTCTGAGGAACACAGGTGGGGGTGAGGGAGCTGGGTGCCCCACTCTACTGAGGCCCCCCCTCCCTGCAGCAGGCCTGCTTGTTCTTCTGCACCACCTTCAGCTCCCCCGCCCCCACCAGCCCCCCCTCCACCCCCCACCCGGCCCCCCGTCCACTGGGTTCTGCTGTTCACTGCGGCCTCGGGGCCACGCTCTCCCCAACCCCTGCAGTCCAGAGTGGGGAGTGCACAGGCCACCCCCAGGCGTCCTCAGACGCACGTACCAGAGGTAAGCAGTTGGCCCTGGGGTGCAGAGGCTGTCCCAGCCAGCAGAGGACTGGATCCTTCTCGGGAGTCTGGTGGGGTGGTCTGGGCGGCAGCCCCAGGTCTCCGCAGGGCAGGGTGCTTGGTGAAGGGGAACGTGGGGCCCTGGGCTGTCTGTCCCCTGGAGGTGATGGGCCACTGAGTTGTCCGGTCCCTGGTCCCCGACCTCCTGGAGAAGCTGGCCGTGTCCTCGGGAGAGTCACCACTGCTTGGCCCACCTCCTCCCCCACCCCCACCCCACAGGAGGCTTTTCTCTCAGTTCATTAGCTCAGGCTCAGGCGTCTTGACTGCAGTTCCCCGACAGACCGAGTAGTCTGCCCACTGCAAGCCCCCGCTGGCCCACGCGGCCTTGAACATGCCCGTCCGTAGGCGGGGCTGACGGCGCGTGTGTGCGGCCCTAGACGAGGTGGAGCCGACGGCCGGGGAAGACGGAAGGGTCCCCTCCTGCCTCCCCAGAGGGCCCTGTGCCCGAGAGCCTCTCCGCTGTCCGTAGGGTCTCGAGGCCTCCCCCCGGTCAGCTCCTGCCTACTGCTGCTCTGACTCCTGGGGAGTCTGCCCACAGCTCCCTGCGTCCTTCCTGCAAGGTCCTCTGCCGCCTCCACCCTGCCCTCCCCAAAAGGACCTTTTTAAATTCCCATGAGAGACTTCACACATGTGCGCTCATTGCAAACCCCAGCCTTCACTGTGTCTGTGCTGGTGGTGGTTGAAGGTCATGCGGTGACTGCCCCGGCCTGTGCCCTGCGGCCTCCGGGGCTGCAAGCACCTGACGGCCCGGGGTGTGTCTGTCTCCTCTTCGGATGTGTTCCGTGTCACATGTGTCCGTAGCTACCATCCATCCCTTGGCCTTAAGTTTGAAATCTAGAGATTATATGCAAACATATGTGAAGGCTCGTGAATATGGATGACACTGGAATTTTATAAATTCTAAAATAAAACCCAAACTGGATACAGTGTGCTGAGACTCGTCTTATCACACCCTGCCGAGCTCAGTCTCAGGGAACCAGGCGTGTGTGGCGTGCTCTGAAGGGTCACTGGGCACCCACAGATGCTTGGTGCGGCCCCCCAGCTGGCACAGGGTTCTCAGCCCTGAATCCACAGCCTCACAGGAGCCAGGGCGCTGGGAGGCGTCACTGTTGGGGGCAGACGGTGATCCGACACCTTCCAGGGCACCAGGGGGTGGGGACGAGAGTTTGATGGCAGCCAGGCAGGATGGCCCAGTGGTCTTCATTTGGGGCATCACGGCACAGTGCTGCCGGGAAGGCTCATGGTGGTGTGCCCCGTGGAAGAGGCCATGCCTGGGGGTCCCGCCCCTGAGGCCAGGGGTGTGACCACTCCAGGCGGGAAAGGAAGGCCCTGCCAGGCACCGCACCCCAGTGACCAGGGCTGTATCTTTGTATGAATGCTGGTCATGCTGGTGTGCTCACTTCATGCAAGCCCAAGATTTCTTATGTCTCCATAAGTTTACTTTTAAAAGTTTGAAACAACAAAATCAACCATCTGGGAGGAAACACCTGTGGATTGGACGGTGGGTGAGCAGGCAGCTGCCCCTCAGTCTCAACCCCCCTGGTCAAGAAATCCTTGGTGCTGCCTGAGGCCCGGATCTGTGGGTTTAATAAAGGCGTTGACTGGCAGTTCTGGGGAGAAGCTTGGCGGACTGCAGTGCATCCAAGCAGTTTAAAAACCACGTGTTCTTTTTGACCGTGCTGTGCACCTCAAGGAGCACTCCCGAGGGAGTCAAAAGTGGGCACTGTCTCCTGGCGTCTATGCCGCGGGGCTTGCAGCCGCAGAGCAGAGGACAGGGAGCAGCCGGCGAGGCTGGGGGTGCTGTGTGGTCGGAGCTCAGAGGAGGCAGACACAGGGCGCTCACAAAGGCGGGTGGTGGGTGACGTCCAGCTGCAGGCACCGTGGAGCTCCCTGCCCTGAAGATGGCCCCATGCAGACAGATGGGAAGGCTCGGAGAAGGAGAGCCACCAAGTGTCACGGGAGTGAATGTCCTTTCCTCCACTTGCTTCAAAGTTCAGTCTCCCTCCAAACCTTCCCCATTGAGGCACTCCCCACCCTGAGGCTGCTGCTGGCCCCAGGCTTGTGGGAGCCAGGTGCTGCCACGGGAAGCGCTGAAAGGGCTGCTCGGAGGCTGTGGACAGGCTGGAAGGAAAAGGCACCCGAGCAGTGAGGGGACGGAACTGCAGGGACCCCGGGGCAGGGTGAGCAGACTCAGCTGTGGCTCAGAACAGACTGGTTTGGGGTTGCCAGCTGGGGTATGTGAAGGGCAGGCCAGACCCCACCTGAGCTGAGTAAGAAGCGGCGGGGCTGGCTGGAGAGGGGACACCACCATTTGAGGGGCAGCAGGTACAGGGAGGGCCATACGGAGGACCCCAAGCCCACCAGCTTGAGGGGAGATGAGCCCCATCCAGGGCTGATGGGGGCGGACGTGTGAAGCCTGTGGAGGACACCTCCTGTGCCTGCGAGGCCAGGGAAGGGGTAGGGGGGCAGGCGAAGGCGGGGGAGGCCCGTGAAGGGCGGGGGCACAATGTGAGGGGAGGCAGCACCTCAGCTGTGGAGCCATCCTGCCCGGGTGATTGGGGAGGTGAGGCTGGGCTTGGCGGGAGATGGCAGGGAAAGCTGCCCCTGGGCACCACGTGCCCACCTTCCAGGTGCCCCGGCTGGAGACAGCGGGCCATGGGGCCAACCCATGCCAGGGCCTGGGAGGCAGACGGGCCAGGACGGGGGCAGTGGCCTCTGAGGTGGGAAGCCTTTGACAGCATCACCCCCTACCCCTCCTCCAGGGCCCTCAGCCGCCTCCTGTGGGGTGAGCTGTGATGCCAGCTCCTGGCAACCTAGGCTCTGGGCCCGGACTCGTCTCTGAGCCCAAGGCTTGGTGCTCTTTTGCTACAGTTGTTCCAAGAAGAGCCTGTTTTCAGGAAAGATCAGAGGAGGAGGATCGTGATTAGGCTCTGACCATGAATTGGCTCTGACCGTGATTAGGCAGAGTGTGGGCAGGGCTGGGGGTGGGGGCTCACCTAGTTCTCAGCCAGCGTCCCCTTGGCGTGGTAGTACTTCCGCTTCACCTGATCGCCACAGATTCAGGGATGTCGGTTTCCACGAGGTCGAGGAGCCACCTGCAGAACACCACGTGCTGGGTGGGAGCAGAGTTGTTGGGGGGGGCCACGCACCCCCACCCCTTGGCACAAGTGCCAGAGTGGGGCCAGAGGTGGGCAAGGGCTCCGCAGGCGTGGGCTGAGCCGGACAGCAAGTATCAGCGCAGGAAAGGAAACTCCGGAAGAGGCAGAGGCCGCAAGGCAGACCACCCCAGCTTCCACGGACCCTGCAGTGCCCAGGGCCCCCTGGACAGAGGCCAGGCCGGGAGGCGCGCAGAGGGCCACCGTCTGCCCGCGGGGGTAGAGCAGGGGTGCCGGCCCCGCGGCCTCAGCCACGCCCACCCCGAGGACCATGCGCTGACCTTGGGTGGAGCCCTGGGGTGGGAGCGGGGCCCAGCATCCTGCGGGCCTCGGCACCTCGAACACCGTGACGAAGGCCGAACAGATGGCCCTAGAGTCCAGTAGGTCCGGGAATAATGTCCATCAACCTCCCAGAAGGCCTGGTACCTGCGGGAGCCAAGCGGTGGTGGGGGGCAGGCTGAGGTGCCAACGCCCTTCTCAGCCTGCCGCCCGCTCCCCGCCGCCGGGCTCAGCCCGCGGGCGCCGAGAGCGCCGTCCCTGCCCCGGCTGATCCCCTCCGACACTGCAGCTCCGGAGGCGGAACTGAGGGGCGCCAGGCCCTCCCAGCCTGGCCCCTTCGGATGCCGCCCCGCCCCTCCCCTCCCGCAAGAGCCCCGGCGCCGCCCCGCCCCGCCCGGCACCGCCCGGCGCCGCCCCGCCCCGCCCGGCGCCGCCCCGCCCCTCTCGATGCCGCCCCGCCCCTCCAGTGGGAGCCCCGCCCCCGGCGGCCTCACCTGCACGGGCGGCTGCTCACAGCGCTGAAGGCGGGTGGGGTGGCGCCAGCGTGAAGCCGGCGAAGCGGCCTCAGGTCGCTGGCCTGGCTCCACTGGTAGTGGGCGCGCGGCAGGAAGTAGGCTGAGAAGGCCAGCAGGAACGCCCAGGCCGCCGGCGAGTGAGCGCGGGGCCGCGCGCCCCGGCCGGCCCGCTCTCCCGGCTGATGCCCGCCAGGTGCGGGATGCCTCTTGCATGCGGAACCAGATGCCCATGCCCAGCGCGCGCTCGGCCACCGGGCGGATGAACTGGCGCGCGTCCAGGTGGATCTCCACCCAATCGCTGAGCAGCGCGAAGAGCAGCGCGAGCGGGCAGGCGGCCCCGAAGGTGGCAACGAAGCCAAACTGCAGGACTGCGGGGATAAGGGTCACCGCCAGGCCCTCCGGTGGCCACGGCGCGCGACCCTGACTTCCGCGCGCCCGGTTTCATCCGGCGATAAGGACCACTCGCACCTGCGGCCAGTGGCCAGACACTGCCCACCGCAAACCCTTCACCGCGCCCTTCAGGGAGGCAGGGGGGCCACCCCTGCTGCGCCCACAGTCCCTGCTTCTACTCATCCCACAGGCTCCAAGGCATGGCCCCCTTCTCCAGGAAGCCTCCCTGGAATGCTCTCACAGAGCTGGGTGCGTTTCTGGCCCGTCCCGGGCCTCCCCCTGCGGCCTGTGGTCTGGAATTTGTAACTGTCCTTCCCAGTGCCACGCCCGCCCTGCGGACTCGCGGCAAGATTCTGGGAAGGGGCTCCTTGCTCTTATGCAAGATTCCTAAGGAGACCCTGGGGCCCGGCGGCCTTTCGTCCAGTGGTCACCCGCTCACGGTATCATGAAGAAGCACGTTCCTCCCTGTGTGCCTTCTGCCCTCTTCATCCGCAGAACGAAGCCACTGGCATCACCCCTGTTGCTCTGGCCGCCGGGGGCTCAGAGCAATGCCTTGCTCAGATGCAGCACTTTTGACTGTGCTGCGGTCCTCCCCTCTGTCATCAAACAGAAGGGCCGCATGAGGCGCAGACCCTGGCCTCAAAAAGTGCAGCCACCCCATCCATGCGGGGGATAAGCCCCAAACACAGGCCCCCTCCTGGCAAGGGCACTGGAGGGTCCAGCGGAGTGTGGGCATTGAAAAGCTGTCCGGAGAAGCCCAGCTCCCCAGTGCCGCCTCCGTGCAGCCTCGCCCCGGCCTGAGCACCCTTTCTGCTCTCCTCACACCCTGCACGGGGCTCTGGCCCCGGCATTCGGGGGTGGGAGGAGATGAAGGCCACTCCAAGCGAATCCCGTCGGGTGCCCCAGGTCCTCTCTGAGTCCCTGGACCTGGGGCACTGACCCTCCTGCCCTCAGCCAGCCCTTCTTGAGTGCTCCCAGCTGTGGCCCCCCACCGTTCGTTTCCTGATCTCTCCAGGCCCGGCTCTATCAGGGACCCCCTGTCATACCCATCCTTACATTGTGTTTCGAGGCAGCTGCAGACAGGAATGCTGAGTCTGGGAGGCCCCTTGGTGGTGCAGTTACCCTTCCCCACGTCACTGGGGGTCATGGCCCCTACCGTGGCCCCTGCCTATCTTGAGGTACCTGTCAAACAGGCCCTGGAATGGCAAAAGCTGGTAGTCCACCTCCCAGGGCCCCTGGCTGGCCTCCAGGGAAACCCCTGCCTTCCTCTTCTGGGAGCGGAGCTGGAACCCTTGCCAGCAGCCTTTGGCTTCCTAGAGACAGAAACACCAGGAAGACAGCCCTGTCCTGAGCCCGCCCCTGGGGCCCAGGGTGGGCAGAGCCTTCTGCACCCGCGTCCCCCTGGTGGGGCAGCGTGCCAGCCTCCTAAGCTCCCTGAGGCAAGTCAGTGCTGCTCAGAGGAGGCGGCAGGAGCTACGTCAGGGAAGGAGCAGGTGAGGACCCCAGGACATGAATGTGTGGGCGCTTCGCTGCCCACACTTGCACTCGTCTGGCTACACCCTGTCTGCTGTAATCTTGAGTTCAGCTTCCCAGCCCCTCCTGCTCTGAGAGTCAGGGCCACACCACAGAGGGCATGTGGCTGGGCCAACGTCTGACAGCCGTGGTTTGTGGTGCCCGGGAGTCTCCAGGGAGATGAGGTGTGCAGGGGCTGGTGAGGGTATAGCTTCGGCCCAGCCTTGGGCTGGATGTGAGGCCACCCCTGGGCAGGTCAGTGCAAGGGCTCTGGCCTGGGCGGGGGGGTGGAGGGTTGGTCTCAGTTTCCTTGATTGCAGCCACAGTGGTGCCAGTGGGTGGAACCAGGGGATGGGACCCCAGTGTCCCCATTAAGGGCACCTGAAGCCTGGGGCCTCCCCTTGCTCCTCCCTCCCCAAAGAATGCCTGGCCCAGCCCCAGTGGGCTACAGACAGGACGGACCGGTGGCTGGGGCAGTGCCCAGGGGCCCAGGCCTCCTGCCCTCCAGAGGCAGCCCCAGGGCAAGAGGCCCCAGGGAGCTCCTGCAGCAGCGACACAGGGTGGGGGCGTCAGAGAGCCCGTGGGCCGGTAGCTGGGTGGAGCCTCCTCTGCACGTGCCCGAGTCGCTGGGGTCCAGGTGGGCTGGACCTGCCTTCCCCACAACCTCTTCTCCCAGGGGGCTGGCTATCCCAGCCCCTCCCGGGTCCCACGGTCCCTGGATGCTCTCCGGGCAGGTGGGGTGGGGTGGGAGACTCACCCTGGGGAGGGGAGGGACAGGAATCTCCTGCACGGTGTTGGTGACCTGCTTGCCCGCCATGATGACCAGGAGCTCCTGGGCCAGCTCGGCGAGGCAGCCCCCAGCTTCACACTGCGGCACCCGCCCTTCAGGTTAGCTTGTGGGAGGGACCAGCCTCAAGGCACCTGTCCTTTCCCAGGCCTCCAAAGTGGCCCCTGCCACGCCCTCACATTCCTTTCAGACGGGCCAGGGGCACCTTGAGGCCTGCAGAGACCTTCCTTCCCTTCCTTCTGTCAGGCGGGTAGAACAGGGAGAAGGGTCCAACATGGTGGTGGCCACAGACGAGGAAGGGAAAAGCCCGCGGAAATGGAACAAGAGAAGGTCCGGGGAGTGAGGACCTCAGGGAAAACGAGCACCACGCCCGGCTGGCCCAATCGACCTAGGAGAGGCCCAGGGAGAGAGAAACGTATAAACAGAGGAGCATGTGTAATTAGGATAAGGAGCCCCCGATGAGAGCACCCAGATTAGGGGGACCTGGAACCAGCGGCGAGCCCTTGTAGGAGGAGGGGAGACAGACACGGCCTGCACAAAGAGAGAGGCCACGTGAAGACAGGAGAGATGGGAGCGGCGCGGCCACAAGCCAGCGAACGTCAGAGTTCCCAGAGGCCCCGGACCCGGGGTGGGCACCCCGCACCTTCTCCAGAAGGAGTCAGCTGCCAAGTTCCCAGAGCCACCGGACCCGGGACGGGCACCCCGCACCTTCTCCAGAAGGAGTCAGCTGCCGCACCGGCAGTACTGGTCTCTGTCTTCAGAACCGTGAGAAAATCAGTTTGTTGTTTTAACCCCTATTTGTGGTCATTTGTTAGGGCAGACCTAGGCCACTGGCACAGACAGGTTCCCAGCAGGGTGTTGAAGGTGTGTCTGTCTGTGGGTCCGTTCTGGGCCCCCGAGCTCCAGCCCAGGCACTGTAGGTGCAGGCCTCTTGGCTGCACTCAGGGAAAAGCTGACCCACCCTGGAAGTGTGCAGGCTGACGAAACCCGCAGCCTGAGGACTCTGTGCCTGAGGGTGGCAAGGTTTGTGTGCTCAGGGTGCTGCACTTGACCTTCTTGGCCACCATACCTAATAGCAGGAGTAGCAGGAAGAGCTCCCACGGCGTCCACCGTCCAGCTGCTCCGCTGAGCACTGCGGGCTGGGGGCCAGCTGGCCTCAGCCGGTGGGCACGCTGCCTCCTGGGTGAGTAACGCACAGGGCGCTCAACCTTGGATGGTGCCAAGCGGGGCTCCCTGGAGGGATGTGGCCGGACCAGGGAGCAGGGGGTTGCCCTCCGCCGTCGCCAGCCCGCCCTCCTCCCTGGATCAGGACGCAGGCATGGGAGAGCAGCCAGAGGGGCAGACCGGGCAGAGGGGGCACAGCTCCAAGCTGTCTCCACCACGCACGCACCTGCCTTCACCTCAGCCCTGCCCTCTGTCTCCCCACTGTCTTTGCCAGTCCCAGCATTTCTTTGAAAAAATGTATGCAATAATTCTTGAGATCACTTTTTGAAATTTCAGCTTAAAAGCCAAGGTCTGTCGTTTGCTTATGATAAGAAGCGTTGACACTGTTGTAAGAAACAAGGGCACGTGCCAATACCACTAACCTAAGGACACACCTGCCCACTTGTGTTGGCCTGGGAGCACACTGGTCTACCTGTCAGTCTTCCAGCCAAGTTCTGGGGCCCTCCGTGACCCCCGAGGGCTGGGGAGGCTCCGTGCTCACCTCTACCCCCAGCTCTGCCCTGGGCCTGGCACCTGGGAGCCCCTCCGACCACACACCCACCTCAGGAGACACGGGGCCAGCCTGCAAGCGGAGGGCAGAGGACACCATGAGGCGGCCCACCAGGAACACCCACGTGCCCACTGCCGCCACTGGCAGGAGCCAACCTGCGTAGAACCCTCAGGGGAGACACTGGGCTTGCCTCTGGGTGATCTGGGTGGGTCTGGTCTCCAGGGCTGGGCTGAGCCCCAGAGAGGTCTGCACAGCTTCATGACCGGCAGGGAGCCCCGAAGGGGCGGGGTGGGGGCGGGGGTGCAGGGCCTTCCGGGAGGAGGCTGTGAGGCAATGGCCCCCAGGCAGCACTCCTGGCAGCTCTGGGGGGCTCCGTCCCCCTGCCCTCGCCCCTGACTCTGGACCTCTCCCCCTGTTGACCTCAGCAGCTGACCCCCGGGATCCCGCACCTCCCAGAACCCCGTTTCCTGAGCCTCAGTCACTTCACATCACCACGCCAGGGATGAGGCCCCTCCTGGAGAGGCACCCTGCTCAGCGGACTCCAGTCCTGGAGGCTGGGGTCGTTCTTGACGCCTCCGGCTCTGCACCCAGCCTGCCGCGGCCAGGTCCTTCATGAGCGCCCCGTCTGCCTCCCACGGGTCACCCCCAGGCCCGCCCCTGCCTGGCGTCTGGCCTCCCCTGCGTTGGCCAGAGTGACCTCTGAGATGCAAGTCTGTCGAGAACCCAGAGGAGGCCCTACCCATTGTGCCCCAGGGCCCTTGCCCTCCTGGGGCCCTGTCCCCTGCCCGAGTCCACCGTGGCCGTGGGTGGCCTCTCCTCTGTGTCCCCTGGTCAGTGTACAGGGCACGCACAGCTCCCCAGCATGGCTTGCACGCTTGCTGTCCTTGGGGCAAGAAAGGGTTTCAGCAGCTGGGACGGTGGGAGCATGGCTGTGCAGGGCAGGGTAGAGCTGTGAGCAGAGCAAGGAGCCCGGGTGCCTGGGGCAGACGGCCAACCCCAGGGTGTCAGCCTGTCTGCAGGAGGCAAGGGGGCTGTTCTCCCCGGGCCCCGGGCAGGGGTGACCTCCTCTGGGGTGGGAGTTCCTGGGGTGGCCCCAGGCTTCTCGGGACATGCCTGGTGGGCTGGGGCATTGGGAGTCGAAAGGGGGTCCCCAAGAACAGCCATGGTGAGGGTTTACCCGTGCAGGGTTTATGGTGCAGGGAAGCGGCTGGGCGGGGCGGAGCTCGGCCAGGGCGCACTGGCCTTGGAGGGGTCAGCCTGGCCGCGGGCTGAGCCCCCCAGCATGGTTCGCCCCTGGGGGGACCGATTAGCAGACGCTGCCCTGAAGGCCAAGTTGGGTCCAGGAGGCCCTGAGGGCGTAGGCACGGGACTCACCGAGCCAGGCGAAGTGCAAGGCCCCCTTCTCACCAGAGCCCGTTCGTACGTGGCCCACAGGCTGGTGCTCGCCCCCTCGCCCCGGCGGGCCCAGTCTGGAGCAGGACCTGCCGCTGGCTGAGGCCTGGGGCCTGCGGACCCTGCGGGGGTGTCGCCAGGGGGCTGGGGACGAGGAGCTGTCAGGTGGGGAGACTGCAGGCAGGTGGAGGCGCCCTCCCCGCACCAGGCAGGGGTCCAGGTGTGGGGGCTTCAGGGCTGGGCGAGCCCCACAGTCCCCCCTGCCCTGGTGGACAGAGGGCGGACACTGAAGGGAGCAGGACCGCTGCTCCAGGGCAGGAGGCCCTTTGGGGTGAGCGGTCCAGCAGGGCCTCTCTGAGGAGGGCCTCTGTCCTGGGGCTCCCGGGGTCCAGTGATGGGCGGAGGAGGCACCTGGAGTGGCGGCCCTGGGGAGCCAGTGACTGCGGTTTGAGCAGGCTCCCTGTCTCTGGGCAGGGGTCCTGCCGCCCGAGTGTGCAGACTGGCCAGAAGTGGGAGAGGTGCTCCCCAGCACAGTGGGCAAACCCCCAGGTCACACGGTGGGCAGGCAGACCCCCCTCCAGGTCACACAGCGGGGGGCAGACCCCCAGGTCACACGGCGAGGGGCCAGACCCCCCAGGTCACACAGCAGGGGGCAGACCCCCAGGTCACACGGCGAGGGGCCAGACCCCCCAGGTCACACGGCGGGGGGACAGACCCCCCCACGTCACACGGTGGGGGGCAGACCCCCAGGTCACACGGTGGGGGGCAGGCAGACCCCCCCAGGTCACACAGCGGGGGGCAGGCCCCCACTCACCTCCTGACCAGGCAGTGAACTCTTTGTCGGGGGTGTTGATAAGGTGGCTGAGTCCAGTCCAGCTGCAGCTGGGGTGGTGAGCGTCCCCCACCCGGCAATGCCTGGGTGACCTGGCTTTGTGAGGGGTGCGGGTGACCTCCCGAAGGGGAAGCTGCCCAAGGAGCCGGCCTGTCCCGTCACAGGGGTGTCACCACGGCTGCATGTCCCCGGGGCAGGACCTGGGGTCCTCCTCGCCTGGAAGCTCCCCCTCTGGCACCCGCCCCCTGACCCTGCCTCCAGCCCCCAGGACTCACATAGTTCAGGGGAGGCTGAGCTGAAGACCCCCGCCTCTGCAGCTGGTCGATCCCAAACAGGCTTTTCCTCTAGTGGCCCTGAGAGGCCTTGGCCAGGATCTCGCGCAGCTGGGGGTCGAGTGGGAGGCCTGTCAAGGGTTGTGTGACGGTGCAGCAGGGACTCGCGGGTCCTCCGGGCTGAGCCCACGACAGCCTCCTGGGGCCCTGGTGACAGAGGTGAGGACGTGCCCGCCTCGGCTCCCTGGGCACCAGCCCCACCCCAGGCTCCCCGGGCATCGGCCCCCCTGGCCTCCTCGGGCACCGGCCACCTCCCGGGCTCCCCGGGCACCAGCCCCAGTGGGGGTGTTCTTACACTTGGCAGGCCTTGGCCTTGGCTGGGAGGCTGGGCTCGTGGCGTTTGGCCTGGGATTGACCTCACACCCCTGCCAAGCACAGCCTGCGTGGGCCCCTCGCTCTGGGCAGCCGTTCCCCCGAAAGGAGGCCTGTGTCGGGAGGGGGGCCCAGCCCCTGCTGGGCAGCCCACGTGGCCCTGCCCTCCCCCGCCACCGGCCGCCCCTGCCCGCGGTTCTCAGGGACGCTGCTGCCGTGGGCCTGCTACCCCTTTGGCCTCCGTCCTCACTGACCCACCGGACCCACACCTGCCCCGGCCCCACAGCCTTGGCAAGTCCCTCCAGTTCTTGAAAGTGATGTCCACTGGGGCCCTGCGGGCCTGCGGGCCTGGAGCAGCGAGGTGGGGACAGGCTCCCAGCCGCGGGGCCTCCCTGCCCTGGACAGCACAGGCCAGCCTTCCCGTGTCCACAGGGGCCTCTGCTGCCTGCTGGGGGCCCTGGGTCTGGGCCACAGGCTCTGAGCCGGGTTGGGACCCCCCACTCACCGTCTGGTGCCCGTGGGTGCTGGGGAAGAAAGGGGGCTGGCTGTCCCCCCTAGGGACCTGTGGTATGAAGGGTCGGGGCCCAGCTGCCTGGGCCTCTGCTGGGCCCACAGGGCGGCCTTGCCCCCGGCCACACGGGTGGCTTCTGCTTGGGGCTCTTCCTCTCCTGAGGTCACGGCAGGTGCTTGGGTGGTACGGACACCCCCGGGGCAGGGCAGTGGCGGTGCTTGGGCAGACGAGCCCATGGCAGTCTGTGTGCCCGGGAGCTCCAAGCGCAGTGCCCAAGGCCTCTCTCTGGGCGGTGTCTGGCTGGTGGCTGACCGCAGGGCCTGCCCTGGACCCAGAACCTCGGGAAGCCCTGGGGAGGGGGCACGAGTCTGCCCCCCAGCCCAGAAGGGAGGTGTCCTCAGCGCGGGGGTCTTGGTGCTGGGCACCCACTCGGGTTCCCCCCAGGCCTGGGTGCCGCCGTGACCTGCATGCGGGGTGAGGCTGTGACCGGCTTCGGGGAGTCACGTGCCAAGGCAAGGACTCAGAACAGTGTGGACCGGCCTCTTGCGCTTTCTGTGAGAGGAAGCCCTAGGCGCGCGCCCGCCCGCCCACCGCTGACTCGGAGCTGGGTGGGGGTGGGCCTAGCACCCAGGGCCTGGTTGGGGATGAGCCCCCGGCACAGCCTCCCTGTCTGATGCAGATGACGTGGGTGGAAGCCCGCCAGCCCAAGACTCACCGAGACTCACCGTCGGTCAGAGTTCGGGGAGAGCGGCAGGTTTTGTTCACCCGCTTGGTGATTCTCTCACCCACCCGGGGCCCGCCTGAGGCTGTCGGGGGCCGGCGGAGCCCCTTACTGTACAGCTGGCTCACTGAACCGGCAGGAGTGTGACTCCGGGCACGTCGGGCACAGCCTCAGCGGGCTGTCGGCACCCAGCCACTGCAGCAGGCCAGCCGGCCAGTGGAGGCCCAGGTGGCGTCTCCTAGAAGGGACGGCCAGCTGCCCCCCATCCTGAGGGAACGTGGGCGCCAGCGCTGTGGGGGTGTGTGGGTTTGCTCCCGCCCGCCCTGGCCCGGCTGTGGACCCTGTGCAGACCAGGTGAGGCCCAGAGCTGTCTCGGCAGGGAGGGGCAAGAGAGCGGCGGCCTCCCCTTGTGCGCCATCACGGCGGTCCAGGGCCGCCCACAGCCTGGGCTGCAGAGCAGCCCCAGGCCTGCCCTCCCGAGGCTGGCAGGGAGCCGTGCCCCTCCCCGAGCCCTGCTGGCCGGGCCAGCCTTCAGCGGGAGGCCTGGGGGCTCCAGGCCGGGGGTCCAGGCGGTCCTGGCCGCTGCACACACTGCCCGCCCCTCCCCAGTCCTGCCTCGGGGGGCGCCGCCCCTCACCCGACTTGGCAGCAGGGCTTCTGGGAGCACTGTGGAGCGGGGGAGGGGGTCACAGGCACCCTCAAGGACACGGAGCAGGAGCCCCCAGGCTTGTGAACAGCAGCGTGGGGCGCAGTCATGGGCGTCCCGTACCCGCAGGGGCAGCTTCCGACGCAGGTCCTCCGCGTGGTAGCAGAACACGGCGCGGGGGTGCAAAGGAGGAGGTGGTGCGCCGTGCAGCTTCGTCCTGGACACCACGCGGCGGGGACCGCGGGCTCCGTGAGAGCCTGGGGTGCACACGTGTATGCACAGGTTTGTGTGCCCGTGGCACGTGTGGGCATCTTTGCATGTGTGAGTGCACACGTGTACATGCCTGTTGTGTGGGTGCACTGTGGGTGTGCATGAGTGTATGTGTGTGTTCATTCACACTGAACAAAAAGGTGTTTCTGTAGCTGTGGTAAAAACTCACCAGCGGCATTTTAAACCTATGTAATAAATAGCAGCGTGGCCTGTGGACCTGCCTCTGGAAGCTGCTGAGCGAGGACAGTCCCTGCAAGGCCAGGGGGCCACCAGCACTCCTGATCTCATGGGCAAAAACCAGCTTCCACGGGTAATGGCCGCATGCCTGTGCCTTCGACAAGCCACGGGGCATGTGTTGACGTCACGCAAGCACGAAAGAAATGTGCACACGGGGTGTGTGTGAAGGGAAGGGTGTGGCAGTGGCCGCGTGCAGAGGAGTCCCAGGCGCTCCTGCAGCCCTGAGCTGGGGACCTTCCACCCCAGGGCCCCGCATCCCTGCTGAGCACCCCGGCTGTACCACACGGCCCGCTCAGTGAGTGTCAGCCGCGGCTCCCGCCATAGCCCTCAGGGCTCCCCCGAGGCTGAGGCCAAGGCCTAGCTCAGGCCAGGCGCCCGGAGGTGGGCACACGCGTCCCCGCTGGCTGAGACGTGTGCTGAAAGCTGAGGCCCCGTCTGCTCTGAGGGCTGAGGGCGCTGGGCAGCGGGTGGTGGAAGCTGCCCATGCTGCCCCCGTGGGGTCCCCCGTGCCCGCTCGGGGCGACAGGTCTGGAGGGAGGTCCAGGAAAATCATACCTGTGCGCCATCTGTTCCCATGACACAGGGCGGCTTTTCATCCCCTCTTCATCAGACTGTCGAGTGGGTCCCCATCACCAGGGGGCGTCTCAGCCCCAGTCCCACCCCGTGCGTGTCTGCTGGCTTCTACGCGGCTCTGGAAGGGAGTGTGGCCAGCCGGAGGCGGGGGGCGGTGGGCAGTGGGGGCACCTTCCTGTTCCAGAGGGTGGGAAAGAGAACATGAGGCGGAGGGGACGCCACGTGGTCCATCAGCCAGGACAGCGCGATGCTGGTGCCCAGGACGGCCAGGCCGGAAGCGTCCAGGACACCAGTGTCCAGTATTGATGACAAGTTGGATGGCCCAGCAGCAAAGGTGCAGATGAGACATGAAGGCTGTTCCCACTCCTGGGCACACGCAGAGCCCGTGCGTGTGCAGAAACCTCGCACGTCTTTAGGAATCGGGGCCACGCGGATGCGGACGGCACCTCAGTTCCCTCGGCAGACTGGGGACTGAGGCCACCAACTACCCACAGGGGTTCCTGGTGACAGCGGAGCGCAGCCGGGCACCGGTGTGGCCCAGCCCACCCTTCAGAGCCAGCCCTGCGGGCACACGCACACGTGAGCACTCACAGCAGCCCCCGTCGGGAGGAGGTCAGACGTCTGTGCACACGAGGACAGAGGGAGACGGAGGCGCTTCACCCAGGACCGCGGGTGAGCGCAGCCACACCAGCGACGCGCGTGGGTCTCATGGCCACCGTGTCAGGAGGCGTGGCACCAAGTCCTTCCATCAGGTTCAAACAGACAAAGCCGGCTGTGGTGTTTGATGGCGTGAAATGTGTGCAAAGACACCCAAGAAACACAGGGATGTGGCTGACCTCGGGGCCGGTGACTCTGACGGCAGAGCCTGCCCCGGGGACCAGAGGCCGGTGGTCGGAAAGGAGGGCAGAGGGCCAGGGTGCGACCCGGGGGGTGGGGGCAGAGGGGGTGAGGGGAGGGTGCTGCAGCTGGACACAGCTGCCTCCACCTGGCTGGAGCATCTAAGTGACACCGAGTATTAGAGCTGACAGACTGCTTGTGAACAGAGTCAGGGTGACGTGTCACGTCTTAATGCCGGAGGTGGGGGGGTGAACGCAGGGTTGCTCCTGAGTTTCCAGGGGCCACGGGCTCTGGCTTCCCTGAGGAGCTTGGCCTCCTGCAACAGGTAGGGCCTGATTACACCAGCCTGTGGTCAGTGGTTCCGCAGCCACTGGGGCTCACTGAGGGCCGGGCCCCCAGAGAGGTGCTGGGGCTTGATCTGACCCGCGGCTCTGGGCACTGTGCCCACAGGCCTGTGGGGTGAGGTCGGAGGTCACGGAATGAAGGCTGAGCCTGGGCTCCACAGCCACCCCCTGGCACTGGGTCCAGGTGTAGTCCGGCTGCATGAAGGCTGCCCAGGAAGCTGTCTGTCCCTCCAGGCCCCGCGTGTGCTGGTCTTGTTGTGAGTGGCGTCCAGCAGCCAACCCTGCTTCAGGTCCTCCTTCCAAACAAGGACAGAGTCTGCTGGAACCGACAGGCTTGGAGGCGGGGATGGGCCATCTGGGGGACACCAGCCCAGGGAGGAGTCCTCCCCGGCTCCTGAGCGCTGGGCTCCTCCTCAGTCTCCTTCCCAGCCTCCACTCGGGGTGGGAGGGCTCCAGGGGAGCTTCTGGGACAGCCCCGCAGTGGCCGAGGGGGACAGGGAGGCCTGCGGAGGGGCCGGGGTCGCCCTCGGCACCCCCGAGGCTCCCACCCCTGCAGGCGAAGCCCAGCTCCTCTGGAGTCACCTCCGTGTGTGAGTCATTCCAGCCTTAGCTCCCTCCCTGGAAACTGGAAAGGCTGGACAAAGCAGTCCCATGGTTAGCACTCTGCTCGTCCACTCCCGGGGGCCCGGGTTCAGTCCCTGGCTGGGGAGCCCAGGCCTTCGAGAGGAGGGACCCTTGTGAGGTGAGCCCTGTGTTCACTTCTGCTCTCTCCCAAAGGGCGCTTTCCAAACTGCGGGGCAGGGCAGCAGAGCCCGAGGGAGCGGAGGTCAGACTTCAGGGTTGCCGAGGGGCCTCGCGCTTGAGGGGACCCCTGGGTGCTCGGAGCTCCTGAGCTGGTCACGCCCAGAGGCAGCTGCCAGAAGCCTGGGGCCGACAGAACCTCAGGAGGAGCTCAGCGCCGCAGCTCCTCCAGGGAGGGAGCGGTTGGTGGGCCTCCTGGCTTCCCAGCTGAGGCCGCTGGGCGACACCGTGGGAGTAAGGGCCTCACCGCGAGGGTGAGAAGCGCCCCTTGGCGAGTAGCGCAGAACCGCTGTGGGCTTGAGCTGACACCCGAGACCGCGCTCGGCAGGTCCAGGGTGCCTCCTCCCCAAACCATCTCACCACCGTACAAGGCGACAGAGCAAGAGACGGACCCAGAGACGAACCACACGGTGGAGCTGGCAGAGAACTGTGGAACAGTGGCAGCTGCTGAGCTAAAGACCAAGAGGAGTGAAGGATGGACGAAAGGGGTGAGTAGCAAACGAGAATTCTCTACCCAGCGGGAGTGTTCTTCAGAAATGAGGCGGAAAGAATCAAAATCCGAGAGTCAGTCCCACGCACGTGCTCCACAGGAGATGCTACAGGGAATTCTCCGGGCTGAGGGAGGCCCTCTCAGGTGGAGGCGCAGATGAGCAAGAACGATCAGACAGCCCAGGAAGGCGAAATGAACAGGCAGACACAAACAGGACCCTGTCTGTGTGCAGGTGGCGTAATCTGTATATAGAGCATCCGAAAGAAGTCACTACAGAAACTATCAGAACTAACATCCGTTTTGGCAGGACTGGAAGGTCAACATACAAAACACCTGTGTCTCTGTACACTAGCAGGAAGCCAGCCGGAAATAAAATGGAGAGAAATAATCCCACCTACCGCAGTGCCAAGATGGAACTCAAATCAATTTAACAAACAAAAGTGCAAGACTTAATACACTGAAAAGTGCCGAATGTTGTTGAAATAGCTGAAGAGCTCCAGATAAAGGCAAAAGCATTCCACGTGCAGAAATGCGAAGACAACACGGTGAAGACGCCGACCCCCAGCTGACTGGCAGATCCTCGTCAGAATTCTAGCTGGCTTTTTTTTTTTCCGGAAATTGACAAGTTCAAAATTCACATGGACATACATGAGACCCAGAATAGCCAAAACATTGTTGAAAAAGAACAGAGTTTCAGGATGCGTAGTTTTCACACTTACTACAGAAAGAGTAATCAAGACAGAGCAGCGCTGACTTGAGAGGCATACAGAACAACGGAATATCCCTGAGATTTCAGAAAAAAGCTCGTATTTCACATCAATTTTTTTTTTTTTTAAAAAAGGCCAACACAATCCATTGGGAAAAGAATAGTGATTTCAGTATATGATGCTGGGACAGGTGAATTTCCGCTTGCAAAAGAATAAATCTGAACCGCCTATCTCACACCATATATAAAAATTACAGTGGAGTTAAGATAATAAAAAAAAATCACAGACCTAGGTGTAAGAGCTAAAATGATGAAGCTTTTTAGGAGAGAACATAGTTGTAAGTCTTAATGACTTGGTTTAGGCAGTGATTTCTTCGACATGACGCCAAAAGCACGGCAATAAAAGATTGGTAACACGAACTTCATCAGCGTTAAAGACCTACCTGCGTCAAAGCACGTCGTCAGGGACGTGAAGAAGCAACCCACAAAGCAGGAGGAAAACTCTGTGCAAACCGTGTGTCTGATGCAGGACTCGCCTCCAGGGCGTCAAGAAAATCTGCAGCTCAGCGAGGAGCAGACAAATGGCACGATTTTGAAATAGGCAAAGACTCTGAATAGATTTTTCTTTAAAGAAGATATACAGATTGTCAATACCCTCAGGAAACTATGCTCAATATTAGCCATCTTTAGGGAAATACAAGTCAGAATCCTGATGGGTGTGGCCACCCCGTACCCACCATTGATGCCCAGATAGGCAAGAAGGAAGTGTTGCCTCAGACGCGGGGAAACTGGAACTCTCGTTTGTTGCTGCTGTTTTCTAAAATAGTACCGTCTCGGGAGTTCCTCGGCCTCCAGTGCTTAGGACTTGGTGCTTTCACAGCTGTGACCCGGGTTCAGTCCCTGGAGGATATAAGATCCTGCAAGGCACGTAGCATGGTTAAAATAAAATAAAGTGCAGTAAAAGACTTTGGACCTCAAGGAGGCCAAATTAGTCCACCCTAAAGGAAACCTGAAGAAGATCAGCCCTGGGATTTCTTTGGAAGGAATGATGCTAAAGCTGAAGCTCCAGTACTTTGGCAAAAGAGTTGACACATTGGAAAAGACTCTGATGCTGGAAGGGATTGGGGGCAGGAGGAGAAGGGGAAGACCGAGGATGAGATGGCTGGATGGCATCACTCACTCGATTAATGTGAGTCTGAGTGAACTCCTGGAGTTGGTGATGGACAGGGAGGCCTGGCGTGCTGCGATTCATGGGGTCGCAAAGAGTCGGACACGACTGAGTGACTGAACTGAACTGAACTGAAAGAAATCAGTCCTGAATATTCATTGAAAGCACTGATGCTGAAGCTCAAACTCCAATACTTCAGCCACCCTATGCGAAGAGCTGACTCATTTGAAAAAACCCTGATGCTGGGAAAGCCTGAGGGCAGGAGGAGAAGGGGAGGACAGAGGATGAGGTGCTTGGATGGCATCACCGACTCCATGGACATGGGTTTGGGTGGACTCCGGGCGTTGGTGATGGACAGGGAGGCCTGGCGTGCTGCGATTCACGGGGTTGCAGAGAGTCGGACACGACTGAGCGCCTGGACAGCAACAGTAACAGCAAAGTGAAAGAAAATAAAATAGGCTCACTTGGTTTTTTTTAATTTTTAAAAGTTAAAAAAATTCTTTTGCTGCACCTTGTGGCTTACGGGGTTTAGCTCGCCGAGCAGGCACTGAACCCGGGGCTCTAGCAGTGAGCACCACACTGGTCCCGGGACACCGGGGACCCCGGGCTCGGTCACTTGCGAAAGCAGCAGTGGGGCCTCAGGGAGTTGGAAGTGGAGTGGCTGTGTGACGTGGGGATTCCGCTCAGTGGTCCCCGTCTCCCCTCCCCGCGAACGGACGCTTCTCTTAGCACATGACTTCACTGCTGCGTGAGCCACAGTCCCCTGGAAACGGAAGCCACACAAGCGCTCCTCATCTCTTGTTTGGGGCGCAGGCCTCGAAGCGTGGCTGCTGGCCGCGCGGCGGCTCTGTCCACCTTTCTGCGGGACCGCCATGCTGCCCCCTCGAAGCCGCACCGTTTCGCGCTCCGGTCTCCCCATGTCCTTCTTTTTGTTCTTGTTGAAACAGGAGCCGCTCCGATGGGTGTGAGGGCAGGGCACCTGCCGGTTTTAGCTCTGTGATCCTGGCGCTGGGTGGAGAGCGGGGTCATAGGCGGACCCGGGAGCGTGGTGCGCACGGGTCAGAGCTCTGGCGGGATCCCGGGGCTCAGGGCAGCTGGAGCCGCAGGGAGAGCAGTGTGGGAAGGGGGTCCGATCCACTTTGAAGGCAGAGTCAGAGCAGGTGGGAAGGGGTGCCCTGCCCTGGGGCCCTGGCCAGCGGTGCCCCGGCCAGCGGTGCCCCCTCCCTGCCGTCTCCCCTCAGCGCACGGCTGGCCCAGGCCGGCTTAGGAGCTGGTGCTGCTTGGCGGGGGACCCAGCTCCCCCGGCCACCCCCGGGCACCTGTCTGGGTCCCCACCCCTGGGACTGACATGGGCTGGCAGACGCAGGCAGGGGCTCACGGGTCCAGGGCTTGGGGGGCCCTCCCTGCTGCTGGCACTGCCCGGCATCCCGCTGGAGCAGGATGGTAGCATCTGACCCCGCAGGCCCAGGGCCTCAGGGCACAGGTGTGTCCTGGGCCAGGGCGGCCCCCCGGGGGCCTGCACGGACTCTGAGGGCCTGGGCCACAGTCAGGGTTACAGGCAGAGGGGGCAGGACCCGGGGCACTCAGCGTGCTGTGGCCTGTGGGCGGGCGGGAGGCGGTCCAGGAGCTCCAGCCGAGTGGGCAGGGAGGGCGGCACCTGTCTACCCTCAGGCTGTGGGACGGGGAGCTCCCCACAGCCTCACCCAGGATGTCTGCGAGGGGAGGGGTGGGAGCCCCAGAGATGGGCTTGGGCAAAGGGGCCCTCAGCGGTGTATGCAGGGGGAGCTCCCTGCAGGCCTTGGGCGGTGCTTCCTTCTCTGGCTTTGACCCCGGGGATCTGAGCCTGAGGTGGGCGTGCGGCCCGCAGAGTGGCTGACCTGGGCCCTGGGCTTGGCCGGAAGCAGAGACAAGCTGGGGCTGGGGGTCCCACTCTGGCACCTTGTAACAGGCCTCTGTACCACCGTAACTGCCACCCTGTCACTGGTCTTGACTGTAATCAACAACCTCAGCCGTGCAGAGCTCTGACCATCACCTCACCCAACCGGAACGTACGCACAGACGACCCTGAGCCTGATTCTAAAGCCGGGCTCCCTCCTGTGGGGTGAGGGGTGCCCGCTCCCTCTGGGTTCTGACAAACTGGCAAATAGAAGTGGACACGAGCCGAGAAGCAGGCCCCGGCACCGGGCGCCTCTGTGGTGCTCGCGTGCCCACTTTCAGGACTTGTGTCCCCTTTCCTCCCCCCTTGGTGGGGACCCCGCCTGGCCTCGCCTACCCTGTCCTAGGGGTTTCTGCCCTCCGTCAGGGGTGAAAGACACTCCCTCTCCCCTGCGCCAGGACAGGCGAGGTCTGGGGTTGCGGGAGAGGGAGGAGATGGCCTTGCGGTGCCCGCCCCTCCTCTGCTCCGGGTCCCGTGAGGGCTGGCCCCTGCCTCCCTGCACAGCTGGCAGAGAGCCCGCTTCTGAGGGGAGCACACGGCTGGCAGCAGGGTCTCGGGGAGCCCCCCAGATCGGGCCCTGGTTCCAGACCAGGTGAGGGAGGGGGAACACGGGAGACTGGCCTGCAGCTGTCTGTCTGTCTGTCCCCCGGTGCAGGAAGTGCCCGCCTCGCCCTGCCCCACCCCGCCTGGGCAGGGTGCAGGGCCTGGAGGACCCTGAGGGTGGGCTTAAAGCACAGGCCTCCTCCTTCTGCTCGCCCGCAGGAGGACAGACTGGCTTTTAACAGACAGGCTTCTCCTGAGGGTCCTGGGTGGGACGGGAGGATGGCCTGGCCTGAAGACCCTGAGTCCCTCTCCTTGTGGGGGGCCCGTAGCCGGGAGGGGTGGCGGACCTGAGCGGGGGCTGCTGGGGGCCAGGAGGGGCCACAGATGGTGGGGGGCCGCCCGCTCCGCCCAGGCCGCCTGGGGCCCCGAGGGCTCTGGGAGGGCGGCAGCCCCTGCTGTGGCAAGGGGCTGGGGTGGGCGGGGGTCCTTCCCCAGTGCCCCCTGCAGCAGGGGTAGGAGCTGGCAGACGGATACCCCAGCTGCGAAGGCGCCACAGAGGGAGCCGCCCTGCGGTGCGTCCGGCGGGCCGGCGAGAGCGTAGGTGCCCAGGCTGGGTGCCCTGTGGGAAGCCCAGTGAGCCACTGGCCAGGGGCACACGTGTGTCAGGCCGCAGGGTGCGGAGCCTCCACGGGCTGGGTGCTGCCAGCCTCCCCGAACCCCTCTCCCCACTTCCTCCTGGGGCTCCCGCGTCACAGAATGGGTTCCCACCTGGCACAGCGGCTTCCGGAAGAGGACTCTAGGGTCATGGCCACCCCCCCAGCAGCAGCCTGGTCTGGCCGCCGAGTCTGGGTCAGCCTTGAGGGCAGAGAGCTGGGGGACCCTGTCCTCACGGCCCTGCCCAGGCAGCGAGGGCCCCGTGCATCCTGGACACAGCCAGGGCAAGCACAGGGCCTCTGCGCATAGGGCCCGCCCTTGTCAGAGAAGGGGGCGCGGGTCTGTCTGCAGAGGCATGCCCTGCAGCTGTCACACACCCTCTGCCCGTGCTGTCTGGCGAGGCCGGCTCCGCCTCCGCCCCCCCCCCCCCCGCCCCGCCTCCCGCCGCGTCCTGTGTTTGCTTGGGGCCTGGGGCAGGCGATGCCTCTGCAGAGGGCAGCAGGGGGGCGTCCACGCCTGCTGCAGGCGGGGCTGCAGACGGCGGTGGGGGGGGGGGGGGGCAGGCTGAGAACCAGCTCCGCCACCTCCCAGGGTGACCTTGGGTGCATCCCGGGACTCAGGGCTCGGCTGTGAAGGGGGTCCCAGCCCACTCAGACCCCTGTCCTGGCTGGAGCCCCCAGTCCCCACACGCCTCCCAGGGAACCCTGGATGGTGGGGCAGGCCTGAGCGCGTTTGTTCAGAGGACGGTCTGGGGTCCTGGAGTGGGTTGCTGGCTCTGGGACCGACACAGGACAGGAGTGTGAGGCTGGTGGGCCGGGAGGAGTCCGTGGAGAGGCTGGCCTCGGCCTGACCCCGCAGGGCCTGTAGGAAGAAGGCGCGGCTGAGTGCCCCGGCCCGGGGCAACTGGACACTCTGCGCTGGCAGCTCCTGAGAAGGACCGTCTAGGAAGCGGCCAGTCCGCAGGGCCCCGGGCTCCCCACTCTCGGGGCACGGCAGCTCTGGGGGCCCCAGCGAGTCCGCCCAGGAAGAGCCGTGGGGGCAGGCTGCCGGAGGCTGATGAACAGCATGGCTGGAGGCCTTGGCAGGAGACACGTGTGCATAAAGGTTTGCACGCTGCTGGGTGTAATTTTTAATTTTCACTTTATACAATGTTTTACGGTTTGAAAGCTTTTCAAGTTGGGTTACTTTTGCAGTTTAAAAAACTAAGCAAGCAAGCTGCAACTAGCACAGGTGTGTCCCAGGGTCCCAGGTGCTAGGACAGACCCGGGCTGGGCATCGGCTGCCGTGCCAGCTTTATTTGACCATGACTTTTAATGCATGTTTATATACTATTCAGAAATACCTTCAGGGGAAGGAGGAAAAGAAAAGCCTCCAATTGCTGTGGCTTAACACAGAAGGTCTTCTTCCTCACCTCACAAGAAGTAGGGAGGAGCTGGCACCTAGCTTGGTTCAGTGGCTCGGGGGTGGATGTCAGGGCCGGGTCTTTGCCTCATGGTTGCAGGAGGCTGCAGCAGGTCCAGCCACCAAGTCCACATTCAAGGTGTCATGCTAGCTGCACAGGCCCTTCTTCTCGGGAAAGCAGGTGTCATCAGCTCAGCATGAGTCTCAGGCCACTCCTGGCCAGGAGACAGTCTGTCAAGAGATCCATCAAGTTGGCTTGGAACAAGTGCACCTCATCCCTGGGTGTGGACCCATTGCTGATCTGAGCAAAACAGCTGAGGCGAGTGGCTGCTGTAGTGAGTGCTGGCTGGGGAGGACTGCCTCCCTGACACTTGCCTGCTCTGCACACAGCCTGAGGGGTGGGCCACAGATGTTCACGCCTTCCCACGCCCTGACGAGAGGCTCCACTCGCACAGCCTGCTCCCTGCCCCCCAGAACCCTCCTCTGACTCCTCCAAACCTTCTCCCTGCCCAAAGTGAGGACCCTCCTCCAGGAAGCCACCGGGCCTGCTGGTCTCTGCCTGCACAGGGCACTTCCGCCCATGTCCCCCAGCCTCAGCCCAGGATCCAGTGTGTCCAGGCACCTGTCCCTCTGCCCCTGTGTCCCCTACCTCCTCTTGGGCCCATCCGGGACCCCCACCTTCCCTGCCCCCCGGTCCTTCCACCTTCCTTGCCCCAAGCCGAGAACTGGGGGTTTCCAGGCCTCCTTTGCTTTCTCCCCACCCTTTCAGGTTGCTGTGCCCGCAGCTTCTCTCTGCTCCCCTCCCCTGGCTGCCGCTCCTCAGGTGTGCCCCCGCCCCAGGGTGCTGGCCTGAGCTCTGGCCCCCCTTAGGGTCGCCCCACTCTTGCTCCCAAATGACTCCTCCGTGAGTCTCTCCAGAATGCTCTGCGTTCTTCCAAAGCACCGATCACCTTCCAGCTATATCACTGTCTTACTAAGATTACTGTTTAATAATTCTTTCAAGATTTAGGCTTTTGGCTGTGGTGGGTGTTTGCTGTTTTGCCAGGGCTTTCTCCAGTTGCAGCGAGCAGGGGCATTCATTGTGGTGTGCGGGCTTCTCATTGCTTCCCTTTTGTGGAGCAGGGGCTTCGTGAGCTAACTGGCCCCCTGGCCTGACCGCACCCCTCTGACCGCAGCCCCCCGGGGCTGCCCTGGGCTTCTGAGCGGCTTGTCCTGGGCCCGTGCTCTTTCCCTCTGACTGACAGCGTCCCGCTGCTCAGCGTCGGGCCCTCGCGGCTCTCAGCTCGGCGGGAATCTCCTGATCTGCTCTGTCTGCCGGGCTTCTCCTCTCTGTAAGCGTGGCTGGCTGTGCTCTGGGGGAGCGGCTCTCCTGCCACGGTAGCTGGTGAATGCGCCCCCAGCAGCCTTCGTGCTGCTTCCACAGAGGCTCAGTCTCTGCCGTGGCCCCTGCCAGCCCCGCCCAGGACACAGGTCTTTTGTCCAGGGGTTGGGACGGCCGGCTGGCCCGTACACTTCCTAAAGGGGGGGGGGCGGGGTTGTAGGCTTTAGAACCTGGAAGGGAATCATGTCTCCTGACTAGTGTTCAAAGTTGACTAAACTTATTTAAAGTTTCGAGGTTCAATGTGGATCTTTTCTCTTCCACATAAATCTTAGCGTTTAAGGAGGTTCTTAAAAAAAATCAGATAGCATTTTCATTAGGATTGCGCTGGGTTTAGCACAGCTTTCCCATCCCTTCTACTGTTTTTTGTAAAACTTTGAAAGTCTCTATTAAAAAATGGATGCTGGCCAGGATTTGCGGCCCTCTGAGGGGCTGTGGCAGGCGAGCTCTGCCCCTGTCCGCATGTCTGCCTGTGGACCTCTGTGTGCCCCTCTATCATGTCCTCTTTGCTTGAAGCTTGTGTTTTCCTACTTGTGAGTTGGATATTTGATTATTTATCTGTTCTATGGGCTTCCCGGGAGGCTCGATGGTAAAGAATCCACCTGCAATGCAGAGACCTGGGATTGAGCCCTGGGTTGGGAAGATCCCCTGAAGAAGGAAATGGCAACTCACTCCAGTATTCTTGCCTGGAGAATCCTATGGACAGATGAGCCTGGTGGCTACAGTCCATGGGGTCAGAAAGAGGTGGACACGACTGAGCGACTAGTACTAAGGACTAGAGCCTGGGGCTGCAGTCCGCAGGGTCACAGTCAGACACGCCTGAGTGGCTGAGTGTGGCGTGAGCAGCCGCCCCTATTTCCCCCGACTTCACTTGCAGGTTCTCGCTCCCCTTTTACACCGAAGTGAAAACCTGCATGGTCTCTGCCTCTGTGCCCTGATCTCACCTCCAGCTTTAAGAAAACAGTAAGCCATGGTTCATTCCATGCAAAGATGGGCTCGATAAAGGACAGAAATGGTATGGACCTAACAGAAGCAGAAGATATGAAGAAGAGGTGGCAAGAATACACAGACCTGTACAAAAAAGATCTTCACGATCCAGATAATCACGATGGTGTGATCACTCAGCTAGAGCCAGACATCCTGGAATGGGAAGTCAAGTGGGCCTTAGAAAGCATCACTACGAACAAAGCTAGTGGAGGTGATGGAATTCCAGTTGAGCTGTTTCAAATCCTGAAAGATGATGCTGTGAAAGTGCTGTACTCAATATGCCAGCAAATTTGGAAAACTCAGCAGTGGCCACAGGACTGGAAAAGGTCAGTTTTCATTCCAGTCCCAAAGAAAGGCAATGCCAAAGAATGCTTAAACTACTGCACAATTGCACTCATCTCACATGCTAGTAAATGCTCAAAATTCTCCAAGCCAGGCTTCAGCAATACGTGAACTTCCAGATGTACCAGCTGGTTTTAGAAAAGGCAGAGGAACCAGAGATCAAATTGCCAACATCTGCTGAATCATGGAAAAAGCAAGAGAGTTCCAGAAAGACATCTATTTCTGCTTTATTGACTATGCCAAAGCCTTTGACTGTGTGGATCACAATAAACTGTGGACAATTCTGAAAGAGATGGGAATACCAGACCGCCTGACCTGCCTTTTGAGAAACCTATATGCAGGTCAGCAAGCAACAGTTAAAATTGGACATGGAACAACAGACTGGCTCCAAAGAGGAGGGCTGTATATTGTCACCCTGCTTATTTAACTTCTATGCAGAGTGCATCATGAGAAACGCTGGGCTGGAAGAAGCACAAGCTGGAATCAAGATTGCCAGGAGAAATAGCAATAACCTCAGATATGCAGATGACACCACCCTTATGGCAGAAAGTGAAGAGGAACTAAAAAGCCTCTTGATGAAAGTGAAAGAGGAGAGTGAAAAAGTTGGCTTAAAGCTCAACATTCAGAAAACAAAGATCATGGCATTTGGTTCCATCACTTCATGGGAAATAGATGGGGAAACAGTGGAAACAGTGTCAGACTTTATTTTGGGGGCTCCAAAATCACTGCAGATGGTGACTGCAGCCATGAAATTAAAAGACACTTGCTCCTTGGAAGGAAAGTTATGACCAACCTAGATAGCATATTCAAAAACAGAGACGTTACTTTGCCAACAAAGGTCCATCTAGTCAAGGCTATGGTTTTGTATGGATGTGAGAGTTGGACTGCAAAGAAAGCTGAGCACCGAAGAATTGATGCTTTTGAACTGTGGTGTTGGAGAAGACTCATGAGAGTCCCTTGGACTGCAAGGAGATCCAACAAGTCCATTCCAAGGACTGATGCTAAAGCTGAAACTCCAATACTTTGGCCACCTCATGAGAAGAATTGACTCATCGGAAAAGACTCTGATGCTGGGATTGGGGGCAGGAGGAGAAGGGGATGACAGGGGATGAGATGGCTGGATGGCTTCACCGACTTGATGGACATTGAGTCTGGGTGAACTCCGGGAGTTGGTGATGGACAGGGAGGCCTGGCATACTGCGACTGATGGGGTCGCAAATAGTCGGACACGACTGAGCGACTGAACTAAATTGAAGCCGCGGTTCAGGCCACTCATGGTTGTTTAGGCACAAGTTCTATGTCTTGTCGGCAACTGTGTCCTAGTGTTTGCAAGACCTGCCACCAGCCAGGTACTCGCTTTTACAGAGTTTTCTGGTTTCGGTGCTGCTGCAGATTCTTCATTTGGGCTCATTTTTAGCTTGGATGGGCTCCTCCACATTTCCCAGCAAGGGCACTCAGACCCTGAACCCGTGTGTGTCTCCAGCGCTTCTCTTCGGTCCTCAGACCATGCCTGGTTGAGGGCGGGGCTCCAGGCTCACAGCACAGTATGCATGCTCTTTCTGGGTTCAGGGTGCACCTGAGCCTGCTTTCCTGGCCCACAGCCTGCTCGGCCATCCAGGCCACACGGCCCATTCTGGTCCAGATTTGAGTGAGGACTTGGACGTGACCTCACCCTCAACCCACTGAGCAGGGTCACCTCTGAGTTCCCAACCCCCATGTGGATGCCCGGCTCTGTGACAAGCTCCTGGGCAGCGTGCCTGCAGGACTCCCTGTGACCACGGGGACTGGCTGCCCCCGTGAGATGTGGCTACGGAGCAGCCGAGGACATGCAGTTTTAATTCCATTTTAACAAACTTAACCTTGAACCGACGCAGACACACAAGGCAGGAGGGGCCCACGCTGGCTGCTCAGCTTGAGCCTCAGAAGCAGGAGGAGCCCCGGGGACCATGTGGTTTGGTTCTCCGGCTACAGAAGGGCAAGTCTGAGGCCCCACGAGATGACAAGGTCCTTGTCACACCCAGGGTGACTGTGGCTGTGAGTTTTATACAGAAAAGCATACTGATAGGGTAAGAAGGGGCAATGTAAGCGTGGCGACGAGGGCAGCTCCCTGGACACAGTCCTGTGGAGACCCGGTGGGCTTGGACCCTGCAGAGGTCCCATGCCATGCGTGGGGAGGCTGCTCCTCTGGCCTGAGAGCTGTGGGGACCGATGGGGGCCCCTGCGCTCCAAGGGCGCTGGGGGCTGAGGTGCCCTCTGCCTGCAGTTTATTGCTAATACATACAGTTTACAAATGGGCATCTACCGGCCGAAGAGACTGCAGAGTTGTGGGCAGAAAGGCCCAAGGGTCCTGGACACCCTCCCAGACTCACTGTTTCACCCTGCAGGGGGCTCTGAGCCCCCTCTGAGGGGAGGACATAGAGACGGGCCAGGGGCAGGGCCCAGGGCCACGGAGCACGGAGGGGGGCCACACCCGGCCAGCGCGGATGGCCCTGCACACACAGCTTCACTCAGCGCCTTTTTATTGCCTGTGGGTTTGTGACTGCTGATACAGTGACGCTGCAGGAGCGACGGGTGGATTAAAACCGTGGCCGGGAGGCTCTGCAGGAGCGGGCCTCAGAACCTGACGAAGGTGGCGTCGATCTGCCGCACGCTGGGCAGGGCCAGCATGACCTTCCGCCGGTACTGCGGGTCGCGCTGCAGGGGGTTCCGCTCCAGGTACACTGTCTCCAGGCTCCTGGCGCCCTTCAGCTCGTCCAGGTCGCTCCAGCAGTCCAGAAGGTTGTCATTCATCTGGGGGAACAGGCGCACGTCAAGAGAAGCCTCAGGACCCCACAGCAGCACCCCCCGCCCCATGCAGAAGAGAGGCCGGCCGTCCACCTGGGCGCGTGCTGGCCGGGCCGCATCCCCTGGGATGAACCCGGTGGACGCCGCTAAGTCCATGTCCGGGTCCGCAGAGGGACGAAGGAGCCGACACACAGCGCCCGCCCCCACCCCGGGGAGGCAGGCTTTCTCAGACTCGCCTGCTTAAGGAAGCCCGTGTTCCCAGAACTCGGAGGCTGTGGAGGCCCTGAGGCCTGCTCCCAGTAGGGGGGCGGGGCGGGGGGGGGGAACCCGATGCCTCTACCGCAAAGGGACAAGGGCTGCTCCGGGAGGAGCTGTGACCAGCACCCTCCAGGCACTGCCCGTCCATCAGGCCCGCCCCGTCAGTCCACCTGCGCCCTCCAGGCCCCACCCATCCATCAGGCCCCGCCCATCCACCAGTGCCCCGCCCATGTGTCCATCAGCGCCGTCCAGGCACTGCCGCCAGGTGCAGTCATGGCAGGAGGAGGCCATGGCCAGCCAACAGGAGCTGCCACAGCGGAGCTGCGTGAGCACAGGGTGCACGCCTTCAACACGTGCCCCTTGGAAAGCACGCTAGCACTGGCTGTCTCCACCCTTCTGCTCTGGCTCCCACAGTGGCCTGGGGGGGCCCTGGACCCACAGCTTATGTGCCATACACCTTCCAGACTGGACAGAAAGAAGGGTCTGTTCTCCAAATGGTCTTTAGTGTTTGTTTTGGTTTTTTTTAAGCAGCACTTTCTGCCGGGAGCCAGCGTGAGGAAACCCGCCCGTGGCAAAGGTCATTAGGAAGGAGGCTCAGCATACGCAAAGGTGGGGTCGAGCCTCAGGGGTCCCCCTGGAAATTCTCGAGCATCTACCC
Organism: Capricornis sumatraensis; assembly: GCF_032405125.1. Taxonomy (NCBI): domain Eukaryota; kingdom Metazoa; phylum Chordata; class Mammalia; order Artiodactyla; family Bovidae; genus Capricornis; species Capricornis sumatraensis. The sequence goes on along the minus strand of NC_091070.1, from coordinate 220,705,343 downwards.
CCAAAACCAGAGTCTGCCTACCTTACTGCATTATGCTTTCACCAACTCCTCTGACATTAACAGGGGGCTGTCCCCCTACCACCTTTATCTGGAAAAAGTTAATTGAGAGCTTTTAGATAATAAGTCTCCCGGGCATAATAAGACTGTTTCAATCCAAAAACCCCTCTGATGGCTTTCTAGCCTGCCCACAGGACTCTTACAGCTGCGCATGTGACTGTTTGCAGCCTCCGGACTGCGAGAGGCACAGGAAGCTTAAAACATCCTAGGAATGTAGGGGCTTCCAAGGAGTCAAAATCATTAGAACAGGACTGATTAAGGGTTTCATTTGTTGAGCCAATACTTGCTGCCAAACTGTCATATCTTTTATTTGTTGATATAGTTGGTATATAGAAAAAACAAGCAGCAACATAGACCTTTGAGGTGAGCGCCTTCTTTGTTGTAACCCACTGCGCCTTTGCTCTACAGAGATGTAGCTTTATTTAGTGCTTTAAGGAGATGCAGATTAAAGAACACCTCAGGGGAAATGAGATTAACATCCATTAAGGAAGAGAGCCATAAAGCGTTAACAGGCCTCTTGGCCAGAAGACAATGTAAATCACCGGAGACCTTTTGTGTACGGGAAGATATGCAGAAGGGGTCAGGACTGCTGCCCCCGCATGACTCTGTATCTTCCATTATGTAAAACTTAGGCGACGGCACCCCACTCCAGTACTCTTGCCTGGAAAATCCCAAGGACGGAGGAGCCTGGAACGCTGCAGTCCATGGGGTCGCTGAGGGTCGGACACGACTGAGCGACTTCCCTTTCACTTTTCCCTTTATGCACTGGAGAAGGAAATGGCAGCCGACTTCGGTGTTCTTGCCTGGACAATCCCAGGGATGGGGGAGCCCGGTAGGCTGCTGTCTATGGGGTTGCACAGAGTCGGACACGACTGAAGTGACTTAGCAGGGTATATAAACACCTTTCAAAACTAAAATTATGGGGTTTTTGCACAAGCTTGGCCTCCCCCGAGTTGACTCTCTCTCTTTCTCCCTCTCCTTCCCTTTTTCAGGCAGATCCCTTGGAATGCAGAGGCTCTCCATGTCTACTTATTTGCCCTGGCTTCTAAGACCCACAAGAGAGGGAGCCCAAGGCGGGGTACCCTCCGCTATTCAAGCAGGCGCCGGTGGCCTAACGCAGGTGGTGCAAACTCCTTGTCTTGGAACTTTATTGCTTTTCCACGTAAACCAAGTTATTCAGCCTCTTTTCTCCACTAATTTTCCTACTACACTATTCTTTCCTAATCTCTCTTTATATTTCTAAATAAATAAGTTTTTCCTTGCCGACTCCATCCCCGCTTCGAATTACCCTGGATCCACCAGGGCTGGACTCCGGCAACTTTCTACCTTTTTTTGGCAAAACAGAGTCTATTTATAAGCATTTTTTGTATTTTCTCCCTTAAAAAGCATGGCTTCTGTGTTTCTGCTACAAAACACAGCAGCAACTGGGGAGCGCTGCAAGGTGTGTTAAGCGCAGGGTCTGTGACACGTGAGTGTCAATAACGTTCACAGAAGTGAAAAGACACCTTCACTGAACAAACCGAGCCCTGTCTCCCATTCAGAGGGGAGGTCTTGGCAGCGGGATCTACTTCGACCCCTTTCCTGTGTCGCTGGTGGTGGTGTCCATGACTCGCCCGCGCCTCCTCGCCCCTCCAGTCATTCGAGCCAGACGTACACCCCACAGGCTTCCCACGGGAGCCCTCAGAGCTCTGCTGACACTGCTGTCCCAGCAGCTACTATGTTCGTAAGCCCCATGTCTTATGAGTTCGGGCGTTCCACAGCACGGCCAGCCCCCGGGCGGGTCTCTCTGGGATACAGTAAGGTGGGCCTAGGGGTCTTGCACAGCGCCAACAGTGCGCTGTAAAGGACGGCTTAGGCAAGGAAGCTCCCAGACGCGTCTTTGTGCTTTTTCAAAATGAAACCCAAAACCATTCACCTGTGTCATCTCCACAAAAACTCTAGAAGATCTGGAAGGGTCACGCGGGGGGGTGGGGGGGGTTGTCTGTATGTCTCCCTTCTGAGCTCTCCCATATGAGGCGTGAAGGAGCAAGGTGTGGGGAGTGAGCTCCTGGTGCTCTCATCTTCTTAAAGAACCTCCTGGAAGCACCATTTTAGTTCCTTCCGATCTAGACTGTCTCCCGCCTCCTTCTCAGTTTTTCCTGTCAGATGAAGTGACCTTTAAAGCAAGCTGGCTGCTGGTCGTGCAGAAGGGCCCACATTCTGGATGCAGCAGGCTGCTCCCCGTGGCCACGAGCTTGTTCTCCAGCCGCTCCACTCTCGACCACTGCGTTACGTGGACACAGCGGAGGTCCCCCCAGAGTCCTGACCAGCACCCCTCGCAGACGGAGCGCATGGGGACGGCAGCCTGTGGCCGTCTCTCTCCCGGGCATGTTCGATCACGTGGGCACACCGGTGACCCCGACGACTCTGCCAACTCATGGCGGGTGATCCTGGGCTCGCACGTGAGCGTCCTGCCTGAACCCATGCTGGGGTCCTGCTGCTGACGCAGCTGGGAGGGCGCTCCAGGCACATGGTCTCCGGAGTCTATTCCAGTAGTTTCTGGTGGTTGACATTTACATTCAAAATTCACATTCACTTGCCCTCAAATTCAGCAACGCTTGAAACAAAACCAAGGTTTGGGAGAATCCTCAAGCTATTTTTCTTACGCAACAAAATCACTTGTAGGCTGCTGGCATCAGACTAGGAGTCTGTCACTTCGTAGAAAGCTAGGGGTCCGAGAGCACGCGAGCCCCCCAGACACAGCCAGTCTGCTCGCGACCCTGTCATGGGGGCACCCTGCCTCCTCTGGGCTTCTATCACTCAGGCCAGCACAGGCTCCCAGGAGGGTTGCCGGGGCACGAGGGCTGGCACCCAGCCGGGCTGGGGTGAGCCCGGTCAGGATCCCGGCTCTGGGCTCCTGCTCTGGCTGTGCGGCTCCCTGCCTCTTCAGACCGGATCCCTCTGCTCCAATCCTCTGCCGACCCCCGGCCACGCCCTCCTGCAGGGCTGGGCTGCACACCAAACCACAGTTCCCGCAGCTCGCTCAGCACCCCAGCCTTCAGTGGCCAGTCCCGGCGTCATGCCCTGATGGCACCCAAGACCAGCGCCGTCACTAAGGGGCAGCAGCGTCCTCACAGCGGGCCGCTGTGTGTCAGGGAAGCCTGGGTCATTTCTGAGACGGGGAGCAGAGAACACACAGGACGTCAGAGGGTTGGCAGAACGGCCGGCCAAGCAAGGGGCAGGCTGTGGACACAGCACAGATCTCTGACGACGCATGCTTTGCACACGGCACTCCCTGCAGGAGTCACGCCTGGGACACACGTGTGGAACCTTGACACTGCGGATCTCAGCTGGGCGTCGACCTGCAACCTCCGCTTCTCATGCCTCGTTCCTCATCTGTGGGCTCCAGGAACCACATCCATCGCCATGAGACCAACACTGGTGCGTTCCAGGTGACCAACCGCAGAGGCCCACCCATACCTCCTCCCGTGGTTCTAGCCATCTGAGCAGGAAGCATGGCCCCAGGGCTGCGTCTGGAAGCCCTCCAGCCACACGGCGATCCTGGGACGAACCCATATGGATCAGGGCTTCTCATGTTCTCACGCGCCTGGCCGTTGACCGCTCTGCCTCTGGGCTGGGGCAGGGCCTGACAGTCATGACTTTACCCAGCTCCCTGGTGACGCTGGTGCTGGAGGGCCACACGCAGCGTGGGGACCGCGTCTGCAGCCCCCCGAGCCCTCGGTCCCCGGTCCGGCCCCCAGAGCCACTGCAGACACACTCCGGGAACCGGGACCCGCTCAGCTGGGCGCCAGCAAGCGCACATGCGCTGTACTTACCCAGAATTCCTGCAGCTCTGTTAGGTGGCTGACGTTCTCGATCTTTTTGATTCTATTTGACGCAATGTCCAGCATCGTGAGTTTGTTCTAGAACGAGGAGATAAAATTTCCTGCATTACCTCGGTTCTGCTGTGACTGTGTGGCTACGCACACCGTGCTGGGCGCTGGGCTTACAGTGCAAGGTGAGCTGCCCTCTGCCCTCACAGGAAAGGGGGTGTTGGCGGGTAGGGGTGGGGGGCATGGCCCTGCCCCCTCCTGCAGCCCCCTGCCTAGTTTACACCGAATCCTCTCCGCTGCCTCACTGAGCTCGTCACTGGGGTCTGAAACTAGTGCCATCAGACTCCACAACCCAGACTCCCACATCCTGGACCAAAGGACCCCAATGGGCAGGTAACCCCTGCCAAAGCAGAAGAGGCCTGGGGGCTGGGAGGCTGCCTGGGCCCCTGGGGTGGGCCCTGCAGGGCAACAGGTGCAGCACCGTTTATCTAGTGCCTGTCCCAAGGAGACATCCAAACCCAAATGATTCTGAAACATTCCCTCTTCACTTATGGCAGCGAGGGTGGGGAAGGGCCAGACCCCACACCATCCCTTCTGGAAGGGGCCCTGCTTCCAGCGCAGAGAGGAGCGCTTGAGCAGCCCGTCTGGGCGCTGACACGGGCAGGGGCTGCTTCTGCCAAGTGCTGCTCAGATGGCTGCTGACTGCAGCAGGCCAGCAGGCACCTGCCCGCGGGGTGCGGGGGCTTTGGGCGGAAAGGGACTCAAGAGAACCTCGCAGAAGGAGGCTTGGGGACGGTGGGGGGGATGCCCAGCCAGGCCTGCTGTGCCCGCCTCAGAGGCTGGGTGGCGTGGGGAGCGCGAGGGCGGGACCTGGCCGGGCTGCAGTGTTTCCGGCATGTGTAGGCCGTGTCCCTGTGGCAGCCCCGTGCGGAGACCAGCGCCGGGGCGCCTAACGGCCAGAATGGCCCCAAACCTCCGCACTAGGACCCCGTCACGTGCCTGACGCTACCTTGAGATTTTCTGGGGAGCTGGACAGTGTTTTGAAACCTCATTCAAAAGCAAACCAGTACTAATTACTTAAAATAAGGTAAGGAGGGGGATGGGGGTAAGGTGGGGCGGGGAGAGCAAGCTCCGCAGAGACCGCGGTGCCTGCAACCCCAGTCTCCCCCGGCAGACCAGTGGGAAGGCCTGGCACCTGGAGAAGCGCGGAGCAGGGCGGCCCCAGGGCGCTGGGGGGGCAGTTGTTCTCCGTTTGGGAGAAAGATCACTGACTGCCTGGCCTCGCACCACGAGAGAAACTCCAGGGAAGCTAGGAGATGCAGCTCAGAGGAAAATACAGGAGAATATTTGCTCTCTAGTTGAATAAAACCTACTGCATTTGATTAGGGAGACCTTACAAAAATGTAATTACTTTAAAGCCACAACTCTTTTGTTCTGTTTAGCTGAAAAGGCCCACATGGGGTCCAATACTGGGCTGGGCTGGGCCGGGCGACTGCAGCACACCTCCTGGGACAGCTCCCAGGCTCCCACCCTGTCCTGCTGCTCCCGGGGGCCACGCCCTCTCCTGCGCAGACCCTGCAGCTGTGTGAGGGGACTGGTGTGGCGAGGGGGCCCTGCCCAGCCCCGCCTCTCAGAGCCTGGCCTCAACCTCCTGTTCTGCACCGCCCAGGCGTGCACCCAGGCTACACACCAGCTCTGCAAACAGCCCGAGTGAAAGGCAGGGGAAGGTGGCCACACCCACTGGATGCAAATTCCACCAGCTTTCCCAAAATTCTGTAAATGGTGGTGAAACAAAATCCATAAAGCGGGTTTCCTCTAAAACCTCACTGATGTCGATGAGGCCCAGCGCCGAAGAAGCCCTCGCCAGGACTGAAGCGCAGCCCTCCCCAGGCAGCCGGACGGGCCACACCTGCTGGCAGTTAAAACAGGAGAAATGCCCAGGGAAGCCGAGTGAGCTCAAGCACTCTATTTGTCTCCAATACTGCGCTGAGGAAGAGCAGGCTGGCCTGCGGCAGCTGAGGAGGGCAGGGGCCTCCTGCAGGCTCAGGGCCAGGGCTACCCCCCTGGCCAGTGCTCCTAAGGCTGTCCTGCGCTGGGTGGGCAGGGCCGGTGGGGAGGGAGGGGGAGGAGGGAGGGAGGGGGGGAGGGGGGAGGGGGGGGAGGGGAGGGGAGGGAGCGAGGACGGTACAGGATCTGGGCCCTTGGCTGGGGGTGGGGCCACAGGTCGGTGACCAGGGGCAGAAAGAGAGCAGCAGCTGATAACTGAGAGTCGTCCGCGGTACAGGGACACCCACGGTTTCCGTTTTAAAGATTTTAATTTTTGTTGGCCATGCCACGCTGCATGCAGGGTCTTAGTTCCCTCACCAGGGACCGAACCCGCGTCCCCTGCATTGGGAGCTCGAAGTCTTAACCACTGGACCAAGGGGGAAGTCCCTAGGGTTTCCTTTTTAGAAATCTTCCCCAAGCCCGCAGGCCGTGCGCTGAACGGCCCGACAGCCAGCCCGGCTCCGCCCGCCGCGGCCCCTGCGCCCCCGCCCCACGGCCGGCGGGCTCTTACATTGTTGTCCAGGCCCTCGATGGCCTCGATGCCGTTGTGGCTGAGATACAGCTCCCGCAGGTTCACCAGGCTCTGCAGGCCCTCGATCTTGGTCAGCCGGTTGCTCTGCAGGGAGAGTCAGAACGCGTGAGACCGGGGGCTTCTGGGAGCAGGGCAGCGGACACAGGGCTCCTGACAACAGGGCGCCGCCCACAGCAGCTGCAGGGGCCTGGCCCACAGGGAGGCAGACCAGGGCCCTGCGCGTCCGCTGTCCTGGGCCAAACTCGTGCACACGGCCAAAGGCTTTGATGCACGAAACTCACTTTTCAAAATCTACTTGAAAAAGGTCTACCTCAAATAATTTAATTAACTCAAAAATGTCAAAATCAGAATATTTAAAATCACTTAGTTCTCATTTCTTTTGGCATCCATCGTAACTCGAGTTAGAGCACAGCGCTTGCTTCTCACACAGATCTGCACGACATCTGTTTTCCGAGAGGCATGGGTGGTCTTGGGGTTCCTGTCCCCATGGCCTGCCATCAAAGCCCCTGGGCCCACCACCGCGCACCTGCTCCTGATGAAAGGAGCCGGGCCGCAGCCATGTGGGCACTGTCCACCCCACGTGGGTGCTGCCCAACCATGCCCAGGTGGCACACTCCTGGGCACGGACGGGACAGGACGGGGGGGGTCACTCCCACCAGGAGCCCAGCACGGCGTGAGCTGTGGAGAGACGAGCTGCCCTGGCTAAACACCGCCTGGGTGTTCATTAGAGGACACGTGGCGTGTTACGGAAGGAAACCTCAGGCCCGCGTGGGTCACGTGTGCTGCAGATCTGTGCAGTGTGATGTCTCCACTCCTCACTGACAGTGAAGCCAAGCGCTGCCCAGCGTGGAGACAGTGGAGGAGCCAAGCCCTGCCCTGGGGGCCCACGGGGCAGGAGGCTGGGCGGTCCGTACCTGCATGCTGAGGACAGTCAGGTTGGTGAGTGCATCCAGATTCTGAAGCTTAGTGATCTTGTTCTTCCCCAAAAACAAACTCTCCAGGTTGGTTAATGTGTCAATGTTTTCAATCACCTGTGAAAACCAGGACAAGGCAGCAGTCACGGGAGGGGAGAGGGCCCGCCCCCTCGGGTGAGCAGACGGAGCTGCCTGGATGTCGGGCAGGTACTGCCCACTCTGGGATCCCCCAGGCACCCTCACTTCAGACTGCAACCTGAGAACAGACGCTGGTGGTGTCCCGCGGGTGGCAGCTGCGGGAGCCCCGGGCCTGGGACGCCTGCAGGCTCCTCCCTGCTCTGCCCCGTGCTCCCCAGGGCCCCACGGGCAGCTGCGCTAGTGAGCGCCCCTGGCAGGCCTCAGGTCCCCGCCTCCCGGGTACACCACTCTCCCACAACAGGCTAGCTGCGTTTTTCCTACAGGGGCCGCAGCGGGGCCTCCAAGGGCAGAGTGAGCCTCCTGTTCAGTCCTCACAGCAGGATGGGCCGGGGCTGGTCCGGGAGGACGAGGACTCAAGAGGCAGGGCAGCCCCGCCTGCCGTCACCTGCGTCAGCTGTGACGCAGCCCCTCTCTCCCACAGGGATGCTGCGGAACACGCTGATGCCTGGACCACTCCGAGTTTCACACGTGTTGCTTTGCTACTTTCGACCACACCACCACCACCAACGGTCACAAGAAGCCCTTTGCCGTAAACACTCTCCTTGGTTTGCGTCCTGTCTAGCTCACAAGGGCCAACCTGAGCTGACCAGTGTGCTAGAAGCCTCCAAAAGTTGGAGGGGCATTTCTGGCATGCAGGTGGAGGAAGGGCTCAGAAACCCTGCCTTCAGCCACTCAGCAGGGGCGGATGGGCCCACTACGCACCAGGCTGTGCCCACCCTCCGATGGCCGGAGTGGGGGCCCATCCCCCTGCTGTGCCAAGAGGTGCGTCTAAAACCACACCCAGCAGCATGTTCAAAAGCAAAGTGCTGGGGCTGCTGTCGGGCAGAGTGCAATGCGTCTGCTAAGAGTTACATCGTGACTCGAATGAGGAGCAAGAGAATGCTGCGTGTGGAAGAAAGGGCCATGCTCTCACTAACACCGACCCCCAGTGAGCACTCGGTCTCACGAGACACAGCTGCACACCCTGCACACCTCCAGGCCGCGCCCCGCGCCCACACCCACCCGTATCCGGTTGGACCCCAGCTCCAGCATCTGCAGTTGGTGCAAGCTGCTTATGTTCTCAATTTTGTTGATCTTGTTGTTGACCAAGAAGAGCTTCTTCAGTCGTGTCAACTTATCAACTCCTTCAATGTTTCTCAGTAGATTAAAAGAAATATCTAAAACCCTGGGAACAGGCAAAGCATTTATTAACGAGCACAGGTCACGCCGAGCTCAGGACGTAGCTGACTTAGAGGCAGCAGCCCGCCCGGGGAACGTGGCGGGGCGGGCAGCCCATAGGGCCCCCAAAGCCTGCTGCCCCGGCTCCCAGCACGAGGCTGAGGACGGAAACCGTCTTCTCCCCAAGGAGCTCAGCCTGACATCTCCAGTCAAAGGCTTCACGTGCAGGCTGGGACTGTGGGCAAGCCGGTGCCCCCGCGGAGCCAGGCAGGGGCCTGACCGTGGGCGGGGGCTCCTCGGGCCCGAGTTCGGGCTGCAGGGCTGGTTTCGGGACGGCTGCCAGGGCCCCTGCAGCCTCACAACTCACTCCAGCTCTGTCAGCGCGTCCAGGTTCTCAATCCTCCGGATCTGGTTGTCGTAAAGGTCCAGCTCTCGGAGGCTCTGCAGCCCCTCTAGGTTCTCAATGCACTTGATCAAATTCTGCCGGAGGCAGAGCGTCTGGGGGACAGAAAAAGGGCAGCTGACACAGGCGATGGGGAGGCCTGTAGGAAGTGCCCGCTGTCCCAGACTCGGCCTCCACACCTGGGGCCTGGGTGGGGACGTGGTTTTCCTCCTGTTTTCTAGTATGGTGCTGACCTGGAGAGGACGGGCAGATACCCGCGGGGATGGAGGGAGGCCCTGATGAGCGTTCTTGCTGTGTGAGGGAGGTGCTGGGCAAGGGGAGGGGTGCTGTTTTCCAGCAGAGGGAACTCGCTGAACTGCAGTGAGCTAAGCACATAGAATCTGGGCTGCATGTGGCTGCAGGCAGGCTCCGATGGAGGCACCACAGATCTGAGCCACCGCGCGAACCTGCGGAGAGCCAGCTAGCCGAGCGTCTGGCCTATCACCCTGCAGGGCTCAGGATCAAGAGCGCCCGAGGGACGCTCCCGTTGCAGCGTGGCACCTTCCCGAGCACGGTCACCGCGCAGAACTGATCTGTTCCGGTCTATCCACATCCGGTGGGGGGATGCACTCTGCAGGGTCACACAGGCCCCTCCCATGCAGGGACGAGTTCCTCTCACCTTCACTTTCTTCAGCACCTCGAATCCTTCAATTTTTCCAATGCGATAATGATTCAGATCAACATCCTGAAACAGACAAAGCCTAGCTCAGCTGCAGACAAGCACCTGGAGACGCGCTTCCCGGGCTTGGAGCCACGAGGAGGCCGGGAGGTGGCGGGGCTCGGGGAGCAGTGCCGCCCGGAGTCATGGGCACAGCTGACGCGGGCACAGCTGCCGTGACAGGCAGCGGCCTGACGTGAGACTGACCCTCTGAACTAGCGGTGCGAGAAGCCTGCTCTCGCCTGCGTGCGCCCCGTCACCCCTGGGGGCTGCCCCGCCCTCGCCTGCGGCTCCTCCTCACACCAGGACGATGAAATCATCTGACGCATGTGCAGCGGTCACGGCTGCCTCTGCCACACAATTCTCGGTGTGTACAGCGCCACGTGAGACCAAGCCCTGGTGTTAAAAACAGTAAGAACACAAGGACTCTGACCAGCCAAGGGAGGCCCCGACCACCGCTGCTTCTAGGGAATCACCTACTAATCTGGCACCTTCATAAAAGACGGCCTGACGGCAGGGCTCTCCGCCACCAGGCCCCTGGGGTGGCCGAGCAGGCAGCGTTACCTCTGCGTCTTTGTCCAGGCTAATGGTCTCCATATCCACAGGCAACTCTTGTCCTTCTGGAGAAGGAAGAAGAAAAAGCCCATTCAGAGCTCTGGTCTCCAGGAGCAGGTGCCCGGCTGTTGGGGGCCAGCTGGGGCGGGATGCCTGAAGCGCGCGGCCAGCTCAACAGAGGAGGATCCCACAGGCGACACCCAAGGGCGGCAACCAAGCGGTGGGGCCGACACCTGACAAGCGGCACCTCTCAAGGCTCTGGGTCCTGAATTCAGCTACTGGCAAAGGTCTCCAAGACTCCACCTACGTCCTATAACTCCCCAAGAAAGGAAATGTGGTCTGAAGCTGTTGGCAGAAGGGCGTGGGGGCGAGCGAGCCTCAGGTGACCGCAGCCAGCAGCACGGAAGCCACCCATCGCCACCTTCCGGCACGGCCTGCAGCGGCACCTGGGGGCAGCCTGCCCCCAGTTTTTCCCTTCTGGTCTGCGGCAATGAATCAGGCCACTTGAATGTGGGTCACGCCAGGCACATCAGATGTTCTAGGACGTGTCTTTCATTGCTTTGGAAAATGGCCCTGCATCTACAGACACCTCTCTCTGCACAGAGCAAAACAAAATGAGGCTCAGTCCAACCGACAGGATCAAAGAGCCTTGCCAAATAAGTGAAACACAGCGCCTGCTGAGGAGCCGGGGAGGCTGGGAGCCAGCCCGCCCTGGAGAGCGGGTCTCCAGGGCCCAGGCGGGGCCGAGGAGGGCAGGTCCGGACCAGTGTGTCTGACTAGGAGGGCGAGCCGCTCTCCCAGCCTGCCAGGGGCATCAGGGCCTGCAGGAGGCCACACACACGACCGGAGAGCACTTCTGTGGAGCCTGCCTCTGCTCTCACAAGCTGCTGCTGAAGAAGCTGGGCCGCCTGCGCGCAGAGCGCCTGGTCCTTGGTGGGCGCGCCTGCTGTCTGGCCTGCGCCCCAGGGACGATGGCTACCACCACCGCTCAGCGGCCTCCTGCCTCTGCGTCTCCCCTTCAGCAACACGGCCCACATCCTGGCTTCATAGCCCCGGCGCCTCCCCAGCACGGGCAGCTCACAGGCTGGACTGGAGGCCCCGGAAAGGCGTGCCCAACTCGGGAGCAGCCTGAGAGACTTCCTGGCCCCACACTGGCCAACTTCATTGGACCACCTTTTCCATCACTGTCAACAATGGCTGCTTAAAAAATAAAAAAAAACATGCCATTTACTCTAGGTCAGCCACAGCTTCATGGAATGTCAACAAATCCAAACATTAAATAAAAGGAGTTGGGCAAAACCAAGAGACTGCCCCAAATGATCCGTCTTCAAAAGGCAGCACAGCCAATACCAGGAACTCAAAGCTGCAAAGAAACACATGCCACCACAAAGGCAGGGTGGCCAGGCCAGCTGGGGTCCAAACCCGGACACGCGGCCACACGGCTAAGGGCTCTGCCTGTAATCCACGTAGCACACACCTGCTTAACCTGTGAGACAGAAGCTACCAGCCATCTTCCTGAACCTGTCGCATGCGTTTCAAGTGTTAGAACAGTAACTTAGAGAAAACAAGCGAAAGGAACAGCTGACAGGTAGGAGCTTGTCCACTGGAACCTAAAGACCTAGACAAGCACAGGAAGGAGCAGGCCCGGGCCGCTAAGGGCTTACACAGGCGCGCTTTCCTGGAGGACTGCGAGCCAGGTTCCTGGAGGCAGGAGCCCGGGGGGAGCGCCCACGCCAGCCCGGTCGGCACGCCAGGCGGCAGGATGTGACGGCAGGTGGCGCTCCCCCCGGCCTTCCTGTGACTCAGCCGCAGGGAGGGCTGTCGCCCATCCCTCCCATGCGCTTCTCCACCCACGTGGCTTCCAGAATGTTGCCTCTGAAGTTCCTAAATAAGGCGACTGGTACTTTTGCGGTAGTCGCCTTTTGCCTTGAAATTAGGTTGCCATAGTTACCGAGCATCTGTGCTGGCACAGAGCACGATGCTACTTTGAAGATTAGTTTTGCTTTCATTACCGTAAGGGGAGTGCACGAATACTGGCGCCTTAAAAACCCACACAACGGAGGCAAGCCCAGAAAATGCAGGCTGCACAAGAGCCTCTCGAGCCTGCTGCTCAGAGACCCCCCGCCCCAAGCACTGGGTGAGTTTTCTCTCTCAAGTGGATAAAACTACATGCTATTATCACTATTTAAAAAACAAAGATAGGATTTTAACATGCACATTGTTTGTAAAAAAAAAAAATCTGCTTTTTTCACCTAATATATTTTGGACATCCTTCTGTGTGTATGGTTTCTCTCACTTCTTTCAATGGAAACTGATTTTCTAAGCAAACAAAGAAAAAAGGTTTAGATCATGGTTCAGGGGGTGAAAAGCCACCGTTACAGGCGGAGAACACTCTTTTCACCTCTAAATTCATTTTGCTGTTTTTAATCACTAAGAAGACAATTTAGAAGCTGATCCTCAGGCTTACAAGCATGGTGGACCAGGACTCAGAAATGACTTCTCTGAGATACAGTTAGTCTCCGTGACCGAGGCAGGAAAGGAAGGCACACGATGTTCACTGCACTTCCATCTCACTTTCTGAACACGTGGGAATAAGCGATTTCCTGGTTCTGTTCCAGAGGACACATCTGTACCAGTATCACTAGTGGCTGCATTTGCCTTCCGTGAAATCAGGAAGCCACCCATCTAGCCTGCAAGGGCCCTAACTGTGGAGCTGACTCAGCGAGCACCTCAGAGGGGGCCCTGCTCCGAGCCCTCGCCCACCAGGCCCTGTGGGCCTCCAGAGTGGGCTGAGCATGTGCCAGGCGGCATCCGCTCCCCCATCCCCCAGGCTGGGCACAGGCGACAGAGCCTGCAGCCAGCGGCCGAGCGGGTCTCGGGCTCTCCCCTCGGCCCGGTACCTTCTGGGTCCTCCTGCCCCCGCTCCTCTCCGTCCTTCAGGCTGTGCGCGCTGAGGTCTGCCACCATCCCGCTGTTCTGTGCCTTCCCTTCGTCGTCACCCGACTCTTCTGATTCAACCCGCCTGTCAACTGAACCCACACACACCGATAAGAACGCACATTCACGCCAGGGGGCTCTGTGAGGAACGTGTAACAGACTGACATCCAGCCGGAAGTCAGAAGGACTGCATTCAAGAACTTTTGTTGAATTCAGGTCAACAAACATTTGAGTGCTTTCCAGGTGTGTCCTGGGCACCATGTGAGGCACCCAGAGGAGGGGGGCTGGGCTTTGGGAAGAGGGTAGACCAGGGAGGCCACGGGTTACAAAGATGAGGAGCACACTATTCCTGCTCTCAAGGAACTCGTGAAACGCCAGGTATCTGGAAGGCCTGGGTGGCTCGTGGCTGAACGTGCTAATGGTAACACGCAGAGAAGCACCTCCTGTCCGCGCCCTCCTGCCTGGATATCCACACAGAGGGGACCGTGTGACCCTCCCGCCACATACCTTCATCCAGGCTCCACTATCCATTTGGCCAAGAAAACCAGCCCAGTTCACAGGCCCACGTTCTGAAAGAAATCAAGACTAACTCAAATCAGACTGTGGGCAGTGGGGCGCTCTAGAAAAGGAGAAGACAGCCAGCAGCGCTCCACGCCCCACACGAGTCACGGCCCCAGGCACCAGGGCACTGCTAGCCCAGCGCAGTCCTGTCCTGAGGGCTGAGTCGCCTCAGTCGTCAGACCGCAGCCCACCAGGCTCCTCTGTCCAAGGGACTCTCCTGGCAAGAATACTGGAGCCAGGTGCCGTGCCCTCCTCCAGGGGATCTTCCCGACCCAGGGATCAAGCCCGCATCTGTCACACCTCCTACGCTGGCAGGCGGGGCTCTTTACCTCTGGCACCGCCTGGGGAGCCCAGCTGAATACAGCTGACTGGTGAAAACCTTTTGGCAAGACTGTCAGACAATTTTCCTTTTTCTTCATTTGTCTGCAACCTCTGTGGAAGCCTGTCTGGAAGAGCTAGAGCACTCACAGGCCGCGTGGCATCATCAGTCACAGGGCAAGGATCCTCTCTTCTGTGACCACAGCGCATCTACAGAGGGGTGTGCGTTCTGTGGGGAGGGACGCTGCTTCAACTCCAAGTCTTCCACTGGGATCAGTAAAGCAGCACCAAGGAAAGGCTGTTGGCCAAGTCCTGATACTTCACCTCTAACACCACCACACCCATTCCCTCTTCCTGAAACTTCCTGGCAACTGTCTTGGATCAGCTACTCACTGCCTGTGGTCTGTGCTCCTGCCTGGCCTCCTAACTGGTCTCAGTGGCTTGTCAGTCTGTTTAAATCTATTCTCCAGAGACTTTGATCTGATCCCAGAATCCATATCTGATCTTTGACTCCCCAAATGTCTAGAAGGCCCGTGACTCTTCCTGAGTTTGCACCTTACCCCGACAGACACAGCTTTGGCCCGTTGTTTCCTTTTCGAAGCCTCAGTCTCCTCATGAGTAGGAGGAGCCACTATAGTACCCACATGTCAGAGTCACTGTCAGGCACAAAAGCATGTGCATGACATGCACGAAGACATGGAATGAATTAGCCGTCACCCGGCACAGCCTCTCTGCGGTCCAGGCTAAGGGACAGCAAGTCTGCTGGGCAATGGTCTGGTGCAGCTGAGCCCAGGGTAGGAGGGGGTTAGCTCATGAAGGGCAGCCAAAGTGACATGTGGGATAGCAGATCAGCACACCAGGTGACCGTGGGGCCCTGGGGACAGTGGCCTGGTTCAAGGTGCTGGCAGGGGGGACGGGAGAGGCAGCAAATACTGGGAGATACTAGGGAAGCGGGGGCCGCAGAGCTTGCTGATCTGTGGAATGGGCGGCCGCCAGAGAGAAGGAACTGTCTAGGCTTCCTCCCATTTGCCATTTACCAAGACAGGGAGACAGCTGAAGAGGAAGCGGCAAAGGCGGGAGGGCGGGGAGAAGGCGGATAAGAAGAGGTGCTTCCCTGCTTAGAAAGACCCAAAGGTCTCCAGGTCCAAGCCCTTCCCGAGCGCCTCCCCTCCACCCAGGCCCTCCACCACGTGCCCTGCCTGCCTCACCCGGCACATTGTCCTCCAGGACCAGTCACCCTTGGTCACTCCCTGCTTAGAAAGACCCAAAGGTCTCCAGGTCCAAGCCCTTCCCGAGCGCCTCCCATCCACCCAGGCCCTCCACCACGTGCCCTGCCTGCCTCACCCGGCACACTCCCCTCCAGGACCACTGTCACCCTTGGTCACTCTGACAGGTCACACTCCCTCACACCCCTATGCCTGTGTGTGCTTTCCTTCACCGGAGGCAGCCTTTGCTCTTTCCTGCCCCCCGCCCCACCCTGGTCTCCAGCCTGGCTGACTGGTATATCCTTCGAGGTGCAGCAGGGAGCTGGTTCTGACTGCTGCAGCCATCACTCCCAAACATGCTGCCGCCTCTTCCACCCCTTCCCTAACACTTGACACTGGAGACCCCGGCTTCTCTTAGGGAGCGCTCAGGAAACAAGCAGAACCAAAAGTACAATGAGCGTTCAAAGACACGACTGGCTCTCCACTGGGGCTGGGTGTGCATGTAATTATATACATACATAACACGCATGCAGACTGGTTTTCTACAAAGCCAAAGAGTTGAAATTAGTCTTTATAGCTTTGGAAACAGGAGCCTGTCGATTCTATCACTCAGCTCTCGCCTGGGGTCAGCCGTTCCCCTAAACCGGTTCGCTTTCCAGAGGACCCTTCTCCACCCCCGCCGCGTCCACCAATGAGCTGCCCCGGGCGGGTCCCAGCGAGCCCGCGCCTCGTTTCCCGGTCAGCTGCCTGGGGACCTGTCTCGCGGGTCAAGCTCAGGGATTCGGTGCGAGGCTCCCAGCAGCTGGGGCGGGCGCAGGGCGCCGCGGGACCGCCGCGCCCTCAGCCCTCATCCACAAGCCCGGCGCTCCTGCCGCTCGCCCCGGCCCTGTGGCCCCCGCCGCCCCGGCCGCCCGCGCCCTCCCGGCCACTGCCGCCTCAGCACCGGGGTCCGCGTCCGGCTGTCCGGGGCCACCCCCGCCCTGCCGGCTGGCAGATGTCACGGGGCGCGCGGGGCTGGGCCCGGGCCGCCCCGTTTCTCCCGGGCATGACTGGCACGGGCCGCCGCCCCCGCCCCCGCCCGCCGGGCCCTTCGGTCGCCGCCCCGCGGGGCCGCTCACCCTCCATCATTTCCTGCGACTGTTGCTGACCCGCGCCGCGCTCCGCCGCCATGTTGGCTGCTCTTTCCCTTTCCGGAATCTGTCGCCTCAGGCCCCTCAGCCAATCAGGGCTCCCAGCTCGGAAGTTTCCCAGCCAATGGGGCCCTGCGCTCCTGCGCGGCTCGAGAGCCTCATGGGAGTTGTAGTTCACCCGCGAGGCCGCGCGGGCCTCCGCCTCCGCGCCGCCGGTCTCCCCGCCCGCCAGGCAGGTAATGGGCGAACTGGAGGCTCTGGAGGCGGGAAGCGGGATGAGGGCAGGGATGATCGGGGCCGCAAGCACGGAGCCGAGCCTGCAGGCGAGCGGAGAGGAGCCTGGGGTCGCTCTGCGCTCGTGGACTGGTGGCGGGACACGGAGGGGCGGCTCCCCAGTCCCTCCGAGCCTCGGCGGCGGCGTCTGCAGAATTGGGCAGATATTGTCGCGGTGTGGACTGAGCCCGTACAGAGGGGCCGCTTCCAGTTAACGCTCAGCGCGGGGCGCCCGCTCTCTTTTCCGGGGCCTGTCCGCTAACGGGTCCGGGAGAGCTGGTCGGACCTGGATGCCGATCTAGCTACTGCGGGAGCCGCAGCCCGAAAAGGCCCCCGGCCCCGCGGGCATCATGGGCCGTGAGGGAGCCGCCCTCTGCTCCGCGCCTTCAGGTCGAGGCCTCCGAGAGGCGAGGTCCGCGGTCCTCAATCTTCTCGATCCTGAGACCGGAGGAAACGGCGTCCGGGGACCGCGCTGGCGGAGGTGCCGTCTCTTTTGGTTCCTCCGAGGCGCCGTAGACGGACTTCGGCGCGTCCCTAGCAACCGTCAGCGCGGGCGTCTCCTCGCGGGCTCCCTGGGTCCCCGCCCACAGGCGCTGGCGGTTGGCCCCTGGGACCTGTCGATCGGCGCCCGTCGCTCTCCCATTGGCTGGTGGCGCTAGCGGCGCGGATTGGCGCCTTCCCGGCGCGTTGAGAGCTCGGCGGGTGACTGGGCGACCTCAGGTGAGCCACCCGCGTGGGAGCACCGCTCAGCTCCCCACGTTGTTCCACTGCCCGCCCCGCGCCGCCCGGTCGGTGGCGGCCCCCTTGCGGCCCTGTGGCTGTTCGCTCCTGGCCGGTCCCGCCCCTCAGCGCCGCTCAGGGTTTCGGCCTGGGCTTGGCCCCACCCGGCGCTCGGTCCTTGCCCGCAGAGGGACTGTGCCTGTCCCACCACTGGAAGGGGCCAGGAGGAGGCTCGCGGAGCTTGACACCCGGGAGCCCCTCAGTGGACGTGTGTGCGGAGAGCCGTGAGCTGTAGCACCTCATCCATGCTGCCCGACGTCCCCACTGCATACCTGGGCTTTGTCTTTAACCTCCTCGCAAGCGTTTCTTTTCTTAGACAGGGACTGTGGCCTTGCGGTGCGGTCTGATGCCTTCTGTTCCCTTACCTTCTACATCTGGCAAAGTAAACCTATGTTGATTCTGTGTCTTACTTTCTCTTGCGGGTTCCCCTCTGTGTCTTCCTGCTATTGCTTTAAGACCTTATAATTTCTTGCGTGAATGACTGTGATTCCCCCCTTCCCCTCTGTTGGTCAGGTCACTTCCAAGCAGGCCTTGAAAGTCAGTCTTTGGGATAAGAACCATACTGTCTGTGGCAACAGGAGGCCCTGGGAGTCAGCCCAGCTTCTCCAGACCCGTCTTTACGGGTGGACCCCTCCCCAGGGGCCCTGTGGGACTACCTCGAGCTCTGCCTGAAAGGCTTCCTCACTCTGCTTTGCTGGCTCAGCTCTGCTGGTGCCTCCTCCTGGATGCCTGTGCTGGCCTCTCAGGTCTGAGAGGCGCCCTTGGCTCACACCCTCCATCACAGGAGCGTCACCCTGGATATGCTGGAGGGGGCCTGGACGCGAGAAACAGACCGTCTCAGGATGGGCCCCACACCTGACGTCCAGAGGAAGGCAGGTGTTAGGGTAGGGTCTCCTGTGGCTCAAAATGACATCTTGCCGTTTTCAGCTCTGCCCGCCAGCCTGTTAGCCTCATGCTGCACCGCTCTGCTTGTACAGCAGTGGGGGGAGCAGTTGGAACCAACTGTCTCCTAGCGTTTGTTCTCCTGAGAGAAAGCCACTTGCTTCCAGATGTTTACCTGTAAGAGCAAGGAGTACTCTTCCAGAAGCTCCCCGCAAACCTCTTCTTCTGTTTGATTGGGGGTGGGGAGCGTCACACCTTCTGGAATCAGGACCAGCACCAGGAGCAGGCTTACTCTGAGGCACCATCAGGTGCTGTCTGTGTCCAGCTTCCTGTGGCTTCTGCTCAGAGGGGATACAAAGCAGAACAATCATACACCCCCTGCCCCTTTAAAAACCACCCCACCTATTCCAAAAACCTTGGCCTAGATTTGCAGGCATTTCTGATTAGAGTTTGAGTCAAACTTGAACAGGTGAGAAAGGAAGTGATCTAAGGATTCGTGAAGCTGGGCTCTGTGCCCTCAGGGGCCACCCTGGGGCTGTGGCCCCGATGTGCTGTGTGAGGCTGAGCTGGCTCCACAGACTGTGCTCAGGACAGAAGGTGCGAATGGAGAAGGGGTGGTTTTTTTCTGAGGCCACTTCTTGGTTTATCAACTTTTGACACTTTTTACTTCCCCAGTTCAGTTCAGTCACTCAGTTGTGTCTGACTTGCGACCCCATGAATCGCAGCACGCCAGACCTCCCTGTCCATCACCAACTCCAGGAGTTCACTCAGACTCACATTAATCGAGTGAGTGATGCCATCCAGCCCCAAAAAATAAAGTGTCTCACTGTTTCCATTGTCTCCCCATCCGTTTGCCATGAAGTGATGGGACCAGATGCCATGGTCTTAGTTTTCTGAATGTTGAGCTTTAAGTCAACTTTTTCGCTCTCCTCTTTCACTTTCATCAAGAGGCTTTTTAGTTCCTCTTCACTTTCTGGCATAAGGGTGGTGTCATCTGCATATCTGAGGTGATTGATATTTCTCCCAGGAATCTTGATTCCAGCTTGTGTTTCTTCCAGTCTAGCATTTCTCATGATGTACTCTGCATGTAAGTTAAATAAGCAGGGTGACAATATACAGCCTTGACCTACTCCTTTCCCAATTTTGAACCAGTCTGTTGTTTCATGTCCAGTTCTAACTGTTACTTCCTGACCTGCATACAGATTTCTCAGAAGGCAGGTCAGGTGGTCTGGTATTCCCATCCCTTGAAGAATTTTCCACAGTTTGTTACGATCCACAAAGTCAAAGGCTTTGGCAGAGTCAATAAAGCAGAAGTAGATGTTTTTCTGGAACTCGCCCACTTTTTTAATGATCCAATGGATGTTGGCAATTTGATCTCTGGTTCCTCTGCCTCTTGTAAATTTAGCTTGAATCTTTAGAAGTTCACAGTTCACCTACTGTTGAAGCCTGGCTTGGAGAATTTTGAGCATTACTTCACTAGCGTGTGAGATGAGTGCAATTTTGCGGTAGTTTGAGCATTCTTTGGCATTGCCTTTCTTTGGGATTGGAATGAACACTGACCTTTTCCAGTCCTGTGGCCACTGCTGAGTTTTCTATGTTTGCTGATTTAGTAGGTGTCAAGTTGTCATGGTTTTGCAAATGTCATGATTCAGCTTCTTGTCATAGGTTTACAGGATATTCTCTTGTGGAATTTTTCTTCCTGTCTTTGGCCAATTTTCCTTACTCCTTTTTTAAAGTTGAAATATAGTTGACTTACAGAGTTGGTTTCAGGTGTGCATCATATGGGTTTGACTGTTATGCACCTTAGGAAACCATCTCCGCAGTGAGTCTGGGAACTGCCTGTCACCCCACAGAATTGTTCCTGTGCTGCCACGTGCTTCCTGGGCCTGGAGGTCTGCCCCTTTCTGCTGCTGTTTTCTCAAGTGAGTCCTCTGCTCTCTCTCCCTCTCTACTCTTGCTGCAGCCTCTCTAACTTGAATGTTGCCGTGCTTGATGTTGTCCCGGGCGTCCCTGCAGCTAGTCTCATTCTCCCTGACTCTTGCGTATTCTTCCTGCCCGGCCTGGGCGGTCCCTGTTCTGCTCCTCAGCCTTCCTGGCCTTCGGTCTGCTCCTCTGTCGTCTGATCTGCTTGACTCCTTCCGGTGCGTGTTTTCACCTCTCGTCTCCTCTGGTTCCGACTGGTTCTTTCGCACCCTTTTCACCTCCTAGTGGATGCTCTCACTGTGCCCATCCCTCTGCCCTCCTGGATCCTGTGAGCATCTTTATGGTCATGATCTTGGACTCTTGGGCTTCCCTGGGGGCTCAGCTGGTAAAGAATTTGCCTGTAATGCAGGAGACCCAGGTTCGATATTCAGATCAGGAAGATCCCCTGGAGAAGGGAATGGCAACTCGCTCCAGTTTTCTTGCCTGGAGAATCCCATGCACAGAGGAGTCTGGGGCTACAGTCCCTGGGGTCACAAAGAGTTGGATACGACTGAGTGACTCACACTTTGGGCCCTTTCATCAGGTGGGTGGTGTGTGTGTTTGGTCACCCACGCCTGACTCTTGGCGACCCCATGGACTGTAGTCCACTAGCCTCCTCTGTCCGTGGGATTCTCCAGGCAGGAATACTGGAGCAGGTTGCTGCTTCCTCCTCCAGGGCATCTTTCTGATCCGGGGATCGAACCCGGGCCTCTTGTGCCTGCAGGTGGATTCCTTACCACTGAGCCAGCTGGGTGGACTGTTCATCTCCGTTCTGTTACGTTCTTTCTCTGAGGTTTTCCGTTGCTCTTTCATCTGGAACATATTCTTCCATCTCTTCATCTTGCTAACCTTTATTTCTTCATACGAGGTAGCTTGGTTATGTCTCCTAGCCTTGCAGAAGTGGCCTTGTGTGAACAATGTCCTGTGGGGTCCTGTGGGGCCCAACAGCATGCCCCGCCCTGGCAGCAGGACCCGAGGCGTCAGGGCTGTTTCCTGTGGGGCTGATGTGCACCTTTCTGTCGCGCTGGGGCCGGCTGCTGTGGGTGTGCTGGTGTGCAGGACTGGACCCAGCCCAGCTGCCTGGGAGGCCTTGCCTCGTGGCGTTGTTGTGGGCACACTGGTGGGCTGGCAGACCCCCTGGTGCTACTGGGCTAGAGGGAGGGTTCCAGGATTGTGCCCACCAGCCCTGGTGTCAGCCCCGGGATCGAGATCACAGAAATGACTGCAGCCAGCATCCCAGCCCCCAGGGCCCCGCTGCCGCCTGCTTCTCTGGGAGCCTCTCGGGGACCCACAGATGGTCCGGCCCAGGCCCCTCTTTGCTGGAGTTCAGACTGTGTGAGAGGTCTGTGCACGGCCTCTGGGAGCAGAGGCTGTTTCCTGTAACCCTGGCTGCCAGCTCTTGGTTCTGCACGCCAAGGCGGTAATGCAGAAGTGGGGTGCTGGCCCTAGGGGCACGGCGCCCTGGCCCTGGGGGCCCCTGGCTGGGCCCCTGCCTGTGGGTCCGTACTGCAGCAGCCTTCCTGGGTCCTTCCCGTTCCGCTCGGGTTTCCTCTCTCCCCTTCTCTCTTTCCCACCCCTTCCTCTCTGCTCCGACGGCCCTCGCATCGTAGGTTCTGACCCCCGACGGCTGTTTGGGGCTGAGCTATAGAATGCGCTGGCTGAGCTGCCTCTGTCCCTGCCTGGCAGACGCTGGTCAGTGTCCTTGGTGTTCTGGTGGACAGTGGTCCTGCTGGCTCGCTAGCTCCTCATGGAGGACGGGGGTTCGACGGCCTCCGTGGAGGACCACCAGGGCCCGGGCGGGGGCCCCTCCCTGCCGGTGCCCCCGGAGGGCCCCACCGCGCCCGCTGCCTTGGAGCCCGGCAAGTCCGGGTCCTCAGCCCACAGACACGTGAGCAGGAGGACCGGGCTATCGAAGCTCTGCCAGAGCCGCATGGCGCTGTCAGGTAAGCAGCCTCTCTCCGCCAGCCAGGTGGCGCCTGTGCAGGACGGGGGCCACGCTGGCCTCCTCGCTTGGCGACTCTGCTCTGACGGGAAGCGGGAAAGGCCTGTGGGAGGGTCCTCCTGGGGGTCGGCAGGTGGGAGTTGGCTGGAGCTGGAGGAGCGGGCTAGGCTGGGCGGGGAGGTGTGGAAAGCAGAGGAGGACCTGGAGGGGCTGGGTGAGAACGTCCCGCTGCCGGAGTGGACTTTCTGGAGTGATGGTGAACGACCCTGCGGCCGGGGGGCCGGGGAGGGCAGTGGGACAGCGGGGAGCTCAGCGTTCATGCTGCCGTGTGGGGGTCTTGGCGGACCCCAGGGGGTGTTGGGATGCATGTCCGAGTGCTCGTCATCCCTGCAGTCACCTCGTCCTTGGCCCTGTTGCGGGAGCTCGAGGCGGGGGCCGGGTGGGGTCTAACGTGTCCCTTTGCTCTCCAGAGGAGAGGTGGAGCTCCTACTGCCTGTCATCACTGGCCGCCCAGAACATCTGCACGAGCAAGTTGCACTGCTCGGCCGCGCCCGGGCAGGCGGACCTCACGGGGTCCCTGGGCAGCACGTCCTGCTGCTCCCTGCTGCGGGCCTGGTCCTCGGGGTGGTCCACGCTGCTGCTCCCAGCCCCCGTGTGCAACCCCAACAAGGCCGTGTTCACCGTGGACGCCAAGACCACAGAGGTGCGTGCTTCGGGGTGTGACCCAGCCACGGCCTGGGGTCTGTGGCCTCAGCTTACGGCCTCAGGCGGGCGCCCGAGCGTGCCAGTGCAGTTAGGAGGGCGGCCGGGTCTGCCTCTGCAGCGGCGAGAGCGATGACTTAGGAGACCTCAGTGTGACTCTGTCTGGACAGATCAAATCTCCCCATTGATGCAGAGACTCAAGGAGAGGGGTAGTGCGTCGTGTAATCTTATTTGCCGAGCGTGGAGAGCCAGGATTTAAAGCAAATGCGTTTGCAGGATGCGTGTCTGTGTGCACAGAGCTGAGGCTTTCAGGTGGGTGGGTGTGGGGCTGGCCCCCACCTCCACGCCCGTCTTGCTGGGGGAAGCCGGCCTGGCTGCAGTCTCTCTGCTGCCTGCTGCACTGCCAGCGGTGGTTTCTGTTTCTCTGGAGGAGCCGGAGCGGCTCTGCTGAGAGTTGCCAACGGCAGGGCGGAGAGGGAGGCCTGCGCCGCCTTCCCCTCGGCTGTTCTGGGGGCGGAGGAGCTGCTGGCGACTCAGGGCCCTCCTCTCTGTGGCCGCAGATCCTGGTGGCCAACGACAGGGCCTGCCGGCTCCTGGGCCACAGCAGCCACGACCTCATCGGGCAGAAGCTCACGCAGTTCTTTCTGAAGCCGGACCCCGACGTGGTGCAGGCCCTCAGTGAGGAGCACGTGGAGGCCGACGGGCACGCCGCCGTCGCGTTCGGCTCCGTGGTGAGTATGGGCCTCTGGGCTGCCGGCGCTCATGGTCGGCCGTCCCGCCCCTGGCCCTGGCGTAGGGCGCGGCTCGGAACGGGGTGGGCATGGGGGAGGCCACGTCAGAGTGGAGACGCTGCGCCTTCCTGGTGCTCCTTGAGGAGGAGCGCACTGGCAAGCCTGCAGGGCCCAGGCCGGGTTCCGGGAGCTGCAGTTCCGTCGCCACATCTCCGTCTCCATGCCCCCTGGTGTGGTGGGGTGGGGGGGCTGGCGTGGCTACAGGGGCTCCCTGGAGCTGTGGGCTCTCCCGTGTGTGTGTATCCAGGCTGGACGTTGACAGGCTGACCTGCGTGTTAAATGCTGAGCCCTGAGCCTCAGGCCCTGAAACACCTTAGGTAGGACCACGTACACCCAGAAAATCACCCGTCCACGGCACGAGTGCCGAGAAGGAAATGTAAACATTCAGCGTGTGGGGTGACTTTCCTCTGAAGCCTGGCCGCACACTCCCCTCGCTTTACTACCGCGGAGTGGAGTATGTCTGATAGGCCACTCACTTAGAGACCGTACGCTCAGGCGCTGGAGGCCTTGTTTGCGCTTTGATTAATTTCCGTACGGGAGGCGGGTGAGCAGCAGGCAGGTGTGCCCGCGGGCTGGGTTCGGGCCACTCTGAGCCCCTCTGTGTCCCAGGTGGACATTGTGAGCCGCAGCGGGGAGAGGACCCCGGTCTCCGTGTGGATGAAGAGGGTGAAGCAGGAGCGCAGCCTCTGCTGTGTGGTCATGCTGGAGCCCGTGGAGCGGGTCTCAGCCTGGGTGGCATTCCGGAGCGACGTGAGTCATTTTTGGGTTTCCAGCTGTGTGTCACTTTGCCACTCGGGGCCCCCCCCACCGCAGCACGTCAGCACGGGGTGTCCCCCGGGGCCTTTGGGCAGGAAGAGGGCCTGGGGTCTGGAGGGTGTGCCCGGCTGCCCTCCTGGTAGCTGCACTTGGGCAGGGCATCGGCCTCCCTGGCCTCTGTTCCCTCACCTATACACGTGGGATATGAGCCCAGCCCCCACAGGATGGTGTTAACACTTGGATAAAGTCATACATCGCTCCCTGGGTGGTGGCTGACACGCAGGCCGCACTCAAGGCCTGCGCAGGTGTGCCGGTTGTGTGTGTGGTTCGTGAGCCTCCAGCGTGAGCCGGGCTTCTGCGGGTGCCTGGGGGAACACGCGTTTGGGAATATCTGACAGGGGGCGGGAGATGGCATTCTGAGGGCGGCTCCCTTTGCCCCTGCACTTCCAAGGGTGGGGCGGCGGGAGCATCCACAGCCTTGCCTTCTGCTGGAAGGCACGGAGGCTCAGTGAGGTTGAAAGCTGAAGCGCAGGAAACGTGGGTCACAAGGCTCAACACCGGCTTTTCCCCCCAGGGCACCGTGACGTCCTGCGACGGGCTCTTCGCACACCTGCATGGCTTTGCGTCTGGAGAGGAGGTGGTTGGGCAGCGCATCACAGACCTCATCCCTTCCCTGCAGCTCCCCGCTCCTGGCGAGCACGTCCCCACGGTAGGTCCTCAGGGCAGGGCCCGGGCCACCGGTGCTGCCCGGCCGAGGCTGGGCCCTGTGGCCGCTGGCGTCTCTCTGGCCCCTGTCGGTCAAGTTCTCAGGCCCAGCTCCATGGCCTGCCAGCAGGGGTGTCTGCACTGCAGTCGTGACCAAGGCTCAGAGCCTCTGCGGCGCCCGCCTGGCCACTCCTGCCCCTGGTCCCCTTCCTGGAGCTCCTGTTGTGGCCTCTTTATTGAGAGGTCTGGGGGCTCAAGGAGCAGGAGTGACT
Organism: Capricornis sumatraensis; assembly: GCF_032405125.1. Classification (NCBI taxonomy): domain Eukaryota; kingdom Metazoa; phylum Chordata; class Mammalia; order Artiodactyla; family Bovidae; genus Capricornis; species Capricornis sumatraensis. The sequence goes on along the minus strand of NC_091070.1, from coordinate 220,679,755 downwards.
GGTGGGCGTCGTGTCTCGCCCAAGTCAGGACTGTGGGTCAGGTGGTGGCGGTCGCTCGGCAGCTCTGGAGGGCGGTGGGGATTCGGGCAGGGGTGATTTTCTCCTCAGCCAGACCCCCCAGTCCCCAGGGGCCCTGTTTTACAACTAGTGCACGGCCTTCACACAGTGATCGCGCTGCTGGGATTCATCGGGTGTCACAGTCAACAGCCTGCAGGGTCAGACAGTCGGGTGGTCAAGCTGGGGTGAGGTCGGCTCTGCTGCTGCAGGAGATGGACCCTGCCGGGGCGTCGTGAGCTCTCCCTGGCTCTCCTCTGGCTTCCGGCTGAGAGCCGGGCCCTCCTGGGCAATGGGGTGCTGGCTTCAGTCCCTCTAGGTTGACGGGAAGCCTCCCCTCCCGCACCTTCCTCTCTTTATGCCCCTTGCTCTGTCCTAAGACAGCGGACCTCCTGAAGCCCGACGCTATGCAGCTCAGCTGGTGCAACCACTGTAGGGGACTGCTCGGCAGCCTCTTATGCTTAACTCTGGCGTGCTGGCGTAAGTCCTTTTGGACACGTTAAGTCGCTTCAGTTGTGTCCTACTTTTCGCCACTCTGTGGACTGTAGCCCCCAGGCTCCTCTGTCCATGGGATTCTCCAGGCAGGAATACTGGAGTGGGTTGCCATGCCCTCCTCCAGGGGGTCTTTCCGACCCAGGGATCGAACCCACGTCTCTTCTGGCCCCTGCATTGGCAGGTGGGTTCTTTACCGCTGGCGCCACCTGGGAAGCCCTTGCTTAACTCTGAACATAAGCACACTTCTGCCCCACCCCAGGCACGCATCCAGAGGAGGTGTGCATGCCAGGAGGCATGTGTTCGTGTGTGCCAGGAGGCACGCGCGCGCGTGTGTGTGTGCCAAAAGGCATGTGCAGGCGCACTCCCAGCAGCTCTATGCTGGATCCACCTGTCACCTCTGCCGCAAAAGAGGCTGTGCCCCTCTTTCCTCAGGGCTCACTGGGGGCCGGGGAAGCCTGAGGTCTTGATTCCGCCCCCGGTCAGGGTGCAGGGCTGGTGCAGGGAGCTCCCCCATGTTCGAAGCCTCGGGCCTCTGCAGATCTTGGGGGGAACCCTTAAAAAGGAGGCAGGCAGCACTGGGTGAGGGGTAGGTAGACACAGGCCTGGGGACCGGCCGTCTCGAGAGCAGAAAGGAGCTGACCTGGAAAGCCTGTTAGACACTTGTGCGATTTGCTTGGGAGAGCGGACAGGTTCTGAGTATTTAAAGCAGAGAACCATGATGGAGGACTTGGTTGTGTGGATGATGGGGGGCCGTGGAGGGAGAGTGGAGATGGACAAACCACCCGGAGGCCAGCAGTCTGGGGAGCCCCCGCCCCATGGCTGCAGAGGCGGGTGCTAGGGGCCTGGTGGTCCAGGTGGGGAGCGGGCAGGCACTCGCTTCCTGCAGGGTTGGGAGAGGGGCCAGGTTGGTCCTGGAGCGTGGCTTGACGGCCCGTGTGCACCGTGTTTGGGCTGTTCTGGAGTGGGGAGCGGCCGTGCTGGCTTGGGTCCCGGCCCAGCCGCGGCTCTTGGTCAGGTCTCTGCCTTCACTAGGGTTGGGGGGCGGTGGGGAGATGAGGCAGGAAGAGCAGGGTGGAGGGTGGGTGTCCCGGGGGTGCCCGCCGAGCTGCAAAGCCTCACAGCTTGGGCTACCAGAGGTGCCGCAGTGGGCACAGTGACGTGTCTTTCTTCCAGCACCTCAAGATTCAGAGGTCCGTTGGAAGAGCCAGGGATGGCGCCACCTTCCCTGTGAGCCTGAAGCTGAAGTCCCAGCCTGGCAGCAAGGAGGCTGCAGATGGCGAGGTGGCCCCCAGCGGGGGCTACTCAGCGTCCGTCTGGGTGTTCTCCACCATCAGCGGGCTCATCACGCTCCTGCCGGACGGGACCATCTACGGCATCAACCACAGCTTTGCCCTCATGCTGTTTGGTTACGGAAGGGCTGAGCTCCTGGGCAAGGTGGGCCGGGGGGCCAGGCGTGACCCCCACAGGCCTGTGCGCCGTGCCTGCTGCTGCGGGGGCCGGTTTCCCTGGGGACTTGGGCCCAGAGAGCGGGACCTCTGCCTTGGTCCCATGCCCTGCCTGTGCCCGTTTGTCTGGACCTCCGGCAGAGCCCTTGCCTGCTGGGTGCCCCCCAGGAGAGGGAAGGGGCTCTGCCTGAAAGCCTGTCCCACACGAGGTCTGGTCTGAGTTACTGCAGGGTGGTGTCATAGCCTCCACGCCTCCTCCCACCATCTGGGGGCGGCTGTGGGTCGGCTTGGAGGAGGCGTCTCTGTAACCTCCTTCTTGGACTGGGCTGGACTCTGCGGGTAGGCGAGCCTCTCAGGCCGCCTGAGAGGGGCCTCCCTGGTGGTCTCAGCGGTCCTCCAGGGCTTCTGGGGAGGGGCGCGGGCCCCCACTTGGTTGAGGGGGTGGTTCACGCTGGAGGGAGAGGCTGCTGTGTGCCGTGTCACTCGACATCTGAGCAGCCCCCTGCCCCTGCCCCACGCCTGGCTGGCCCGGCTCTTGAGGTGGGTGCTGGCCTGGGCTCCCCACACTTTCCACTGAGCACCTTGATGCCCATGGGCAGCCATCCCCTCTCACCACCCTCTCTGGGGCCAGCACTGCATGCCAGCCAGCCAGCCCGCCAGAACTTTAACCAGAGCCTCAAAAGAGATCCTTCCCTGTTTTCTAACAGCAATGCTAGTTTGAATTAAATGAAATAGTTCAACTGAAGTCGGTGATCACACAGTTGGAGTACTTTCTGGACAAGGGCTTCCTGCAGGAGCGTGGGGACACCGAGTCCTTGCAGGGAGTATGTTTACGCAGGCTGGTTAGGGTTTGCTAAGGGAAAGAGGACCTAGTTACGATTTCCATGATGGGCATCGGGGGTGCTCGGAACTGCTGAGAAGAGCCTGACCTGGGGTTGTTCCGGACCTCGTCCAGGCCTGCTCACGTCCTCTGCACTCTCTGCCCAGGCGGGGCCTCGCTGAGTTCTGAAGCACCCTTTGTTTCCTAGAACATCACCTTTCTGATTCCCGGTTTCTACCACCAAATGGACCTTGCCTACGACAGCTCCTTACCTCTGCGGGACCTGGCCAGCTGCCTGGACGCTGGCAGCCAGAGTGGGCCTGGGGTCAGCAGGGGAGACGAGCCTGCCGGCACAGCCCAGGGTGAGGACAGCCCCCTCCTCCTCCTGGGCCACCCCCTCCACAGGAGAGGGGCTGGAGCTGGGGGTGGGCGTGGGCGTGATGGGGGGCCGGTGGTGGCGTGGGGACCCTGTTCTGTGGATTTGGTGGTCTTCTGTGTCTCTTGTGGGCCTTCCACATTCCCAGGGGATGGGACGCTTGTGTGGGTCTCACAGCTGTGTTGGTGCAGAGCGCAGGCCAGGAGATGCCCGAGTGAGTCACGTGGGCCTGCGTCCGGCGCCACGGCTAGTTGGCAGTCTTTCTGTGCGAGTAGGTGACGTAGCTTTATGTAAGTAGCTGAAGGCAGGACTGATGTCAGATCCGTCCCTGAGTGGGCAGTCTCGTAGGATTTGTTTAGTTTCGTCCATTTCCAGTGTTTCTTTTTAACTGACTTACTTATTTTTAGCTGGACAGAATCCCTGTTGCCGGGCAGGCTTTTCTCTAGCTGTGGAGACAGAGGCTCCTCTCTAGTCAAGGTGGAGGGCTTCTCGTTGCAGGGGCCTCTGCTGGGGAGCAGCGGTGGCGCCCGGCCTCACCGCCCTCGTCACGCGGGCTTGCCCCAGACCCTGGATCTGCGTCTCTTACATGGGTAGACGGATTCCTTACCCTGAGCCACGAGGGAGGCCTTCCAGCGCTTTTAACTCAGCATTTAAGATGATGCCAATAAAAGCCCCAAGTCCACACTGGGACGCTGCAGGACCGTGTTTGGGGCGCAGTGTGGGGCTCCCACTGTGTGGACCCTTCTCTGTTCTCTGCAGGTAGAGCCCTGGGAAGCAAAGGCCAGCGGAGGCTCCAGCAGCCTCCAGGGGGCTCACTTCTGCTCCAGGAGGCTTGACCGGGCAACCCCAGTGTCGGCTCGGGGGCCCTCTCAGGCCTGCACCCACGGGTGCTGTCACCTGAGGGCGAGTCGGTGGAAAGACCTGGACTTGGAGGAAACACCAGTGGGTTTAATACAGTCAGTGAGGGGACCTATGACTGTGTGGTGTCGGACGGGACGTGAGTGCTCCCTGTCAGATGCTGTGTGTCAGGCCTTAGGTGTGACCGTGTGGCGTCTGACAGGACGTGAGTTCTCCCTGTCAAATGGTGTGTGTCAGGCCTTAGGTGTGACTGTGTGGTGTCTGACAGGACGTGAGTCTCACTGTCAGATGGTGTGTGTCAGGCCTTAGAAGTGACTGTGGCGTCTGACAGGACGTGAGTGCTCCCTGTCAGATGCTGTGTGTCAGGCCTTAGATGTGACTGTGTGGTGTCTGAGAGGACGTGAGTGCTCCCTGTCAGATGGTGTGTGTCAGCCTTAGGTGTGACTGTGTGGTGTCTGACAGGACGTGAGTGCTCACTGTCAGGTGGTGTGTGTCCGGCCTCAGGCGTGACTCTGTGGCGTCTGACGGGACATGAGCTCTCCCTGTCAGGGGTGTTTGTCGTGCCTCGGCTGCAGTGTTGGGGCGTTTCCCGTGTTATGCAGGTTCTCTGTAGTGCAGGGCCTCCCTTCTCGTGCCACACCGGCCCCAGTGTGCACAAGCTCAGTAGTTGTGGTTGTGGCCTTAGTTGGTTTGTGGCGCATGGATCTCGCTCCCTTACCGGGGATCAAACCCACCTCCCTGCTTTGGAAGTGCAGACTCTTAACCACTGCACAGCAGGGATGTCCCTGGTGTTCTGTTTTTTAAAAGGTGCTTTGTCAGGCTACTGACTCTCTGAGTGACCCCTTTTCTTAACATGCGATTTCCTTCATTGTATCTGGGTTTTTCTCTCTGGAAAGATTCCTTTTTTCTTCTCTGTTTTTTTTTTTTCTCTGTCACCGATACTTTTTTCTCTTTTTCCAGAATCTAAGTTCTTTCAGTGTGTGTGTGATTCGTGTTCTTTGTAGGAAATGGATGGGCGGCTTCACAGGAGCTCTGCCCTCATGGTCTCTAGAGTGGACCTGTGGCATCGCACGCTTGCTCGTGGTGCCTGTCCGCCACTCCTGCCCGTGGGGGCCAGACTCCTCCTGGGAGTCTCCCCCGTGCAGGCTGCTGAGCAGCACGGACATTGCGCCCCTGCCGCCCCGGTTACTGTGGTGTCCCGGCCCTGCTGTAGGCTGGCACTCCATCTGGCCTCTGGAGCCTGGGCAGAGCCAGGTGGCGCAAGTATAGCAATGAGGCGGAGAAAACCCTGCGCTCCAGAGGGAGGCAGAGGGGGGATGCTTGCCTTCTCGGGCCCCCAGGCCGGAAGGAGCGGGCGGCCTCCTGGGCAAGGGAGCAGGCTGGGCATGGCGGGGAGGCCAGTGACCCTGAGGAGAGGAGCAGCCTCAGGCCGCAGGCCTCTGGTTCTCCCCCGCAGTCAGAGAGTGGAGCTCCTGGGGGCTGTCAGCAGTGAGGGGCCCAGGCCTGGCTGGGAGCCAGGGCTGCACTGTGGGCGTGAGTCTGGCAGCGTTTCTGCGGTCAGGTCAGGCCCCTGCCCAGTGGGCAGGAGGTGGTTTTCAGTGGTATGTGCAAGCCAGTGGGAAACACTCTTTTTTGCCAGATCCAAAGGTGGACACCGAGACCCCAAAGCCAGCAGAGAGCCAGGACACATGCCCCACGGCCCCCGGGGGCTCCCTCCCCGCCTGCCCGCTGGCGCCGCCCGCTCCCAGGTAAGCCCTCCGAGGGAGGGGCAGGTGCGCGTGGGAGGGGAGGGCGTTCTGGACGCAACGATGGAGGTGACACCGGCGCCCCGGCATGGCCCTGCTGCTGCCGTGCCGCTGGCCTGCTGTTCGGGGAAGGAAGCATTTAGGCAGGATCCAGGGAACTGGTCCCAGAAATCACTCGACTCTGTTTGCTGTACGTTTTTAAATAACATAGTATTCTATTTAGAGGAGGAGGGTTCAGTTTGGAAAACTCAGGAAAGTAGAAGTGAGAGTCCCCTTGTGTTGTGTGCAGTGTTTTGGTGTGTTTTCAACCAGTTTCTCATTTTGAAAAATCACTTTGAGACTGAATGTACAGTAAGGCGCCAACCTTGGCGGGCCTGTCTCCTCTGCCCTGGGACGGGCTGCTGCCGCTCTGCTCGGCGCCCCTCGCTGCCCTGGGGTCAGGACACGGGGCAGCAGGCCTGTCCTGAGCTCGGCCGGATGCACTTCCTTGCCTCCGGCTTCTTTTGCCAGCCATTGTGTGGGGTTTATGGACACCACACAGTTTTCTGGTTTTCTTGAAATGATGTTTTAAAGTCGTGCTATGAGAATGTGTGTGTTTAAGTACTGAAGAAAAATGGTGAGCAGCAAAAGTGCCCCAATTTTGCCAGCCACGAGCTCCTGCCAGGCCACCTCCCTGTGCCCCTGAGGGTGGGCCCTCGCTATACAGATGTGTGTTCTCGGACACGCCCTCCCACACGTGTGCACGTGCTGGAGGCGCCGTGCATCCCCAGAGCAAGCCTGCCCCTCACGTAGCACCATGGCTTGCGGACGCAGCCCCTGCCGTCTGCATCCGCCCCTGGCTTCTGGCTTCGTTTCGGCAGTTGCAGCAGCGCGACCCCATCAGTCCCCGCTGAGCGCTCACGCGCACGGGGCAAGGAGGGGAGGGCCCCTTGCTCCTTGGTTCCCCTCCCATCAGTCCCGGCTGAGCGCTCACGCACACGGGGCAAGGAGGGGAGGGCCCCTTGCTCCTTGGTTCCCCTGGAGAGTCCTGCAGCTCCTCAGAATCCCGCTCACAGCTGCCTCCCCTGCGGCGGTCCTCGAGCGGGGTCTGCCTCTCGGTGCCTCTTCCTGGCCCTCTGCTGCAGTGCTTACCCATCGCTGCATGCCTGTACCCCAGCCAGGCCAGGCACGGCCACTCTCTGTTGCCCTCGGGGCTGCTGTCTGGCCTGGGCTGACCCGGGGCGGCGCCCAGCACTGCTGTGTGGGTGTTAATGGCCGGGCTGGACCCCTGCCCGTGGCTCCGCAGTCACCTGGGGCCGTGGTGGCCTCTTCCTCTGTGCCCCTCGTCCCCAGCGGGCTGCGCCTCTGTGCTCTGGCTCCCACGACCCTGCGCCCAGCTCTCCCAGCCCCGACTCCTCTCGGCCTCCCGCTCTGCGCTGTGGATCTGGTGGCGTTTGTGGCTGTCACGGTTCCTCCCCTTTCTCCCCATGCTTCCCGCCATGCGGGGCGCCTGGCCGCCCGCGGGCCGGGTAGTGTGGGGACCGCAGCCATGAGCACAGGGTCGAGTGCTCCGATTGAGCCTGGGCCCAGCGAGCGGGGGGACCGCAGCCATGAGCACAGGGTCGAGTGCTCCGATTGAGCCTGGGCCCGGCGAGCGTGGGAAACGCAGCCTTGCGCACAGGGCCCTAGCGCTCCGATTGAGCCTGGGCCCGGCGAGCGGGAGGACCGCGGCCATGAGCACAGGGTCGAGTGCTCCGATTGAGCCTGGGCCCGGCGAGCGGGGGGACCGCAGCCTTGTGCAGAGGGCCCTAGCGCTCCGACTGAGCCTGCGTGAACCACTGCTAAGTGGATTTGTCTGGAGAACATGTGCCTTCGTGTGTCATTTTTTAACTTTGTTATAGAAGTTCATCTTCTCTCCTGTCCTATTCACGGTGGTAATTGCTTTGTGCTGGTCTCTGCTGGAGGGGGAATCCATGTGATCTCTGTGGCTCCTAAGTGACTGTGTTGTCCCGCATCACAACCTGCAGGGGGAAAAGCATCCCAGGAGGAAGCCGGTCACCGCCCGAGCGCCCGCGAGATGTGCCTGAGGGAGGCCCATCCGCCCGCAGTGGCCCATCGTCACCCGAGGGCCAGCAGCGCTCCGTCTCAGAGCAAGAGCAGCCAGCGACAGCGGAGCACCTCAGCCGGGGCCTTCAGCGGGGGAGTCAATCCGAGCTGGGGGACACGAAGCTGTCTGCTTCCCAGGAAGACTCAGAAGCTGCCATCCCCGGTGCAGACAGGAATAGTGGGGGCGAGACGCACGGCCCGTGTCAGGAGGCACGGGCGGAGTGGGGCAGCGCCAGCGGTTCAGACCAGGGCCCTGACATGGCCACGGCCGTGCCCCACACCGAGGGTCGTCTGGCTGGGCAGGGCCCCCAGGGGGAGCAGAGCGCACTGCCAGGAAGCCCGCGCTTGGCCCCCAGTTCCCCGGGGACGCTGCAGCTCTTGTCCTCGACGCCGCCTTTGGACGAGCCCTGGCTGGAGGCGCGGCAGGACAGAGAGGAGCTGCATACGTGCCTGATAAAGGAGCAGCTGTCCGCCTCGAGCCTCGCGGGGCCTTGGGGCGTCTCCTACGCTGAGCTGGTCCTGATGGGGCAGCCCCCGCTCTCTGCCCCTGCGTCCTTGTCGGACCTGAGAGCCACAGAACCATGGGGCGGCCGCTCGGGCAGCTCCTCGGCCTGCTATGCCCTGGCCACCGACCTGCCCGGCGCCCTGGAGGCTGTGGAGGTCCCAGAGGCTAGCGAGAATTCGTTTTCCTGGAACCTCAAGGAGCTTGTTTTCAGGGACTGGACAGACCGAACTTCTTCTAACTGTTCGTGCGCCACGTCTGAACTCGGGGGCACACCCTCACCTTCGCTGGTGGGCTCGGACGCAGACGTGGGTGTCCTGCACAGGCAGCGGTCAGATGTGCTGGACGACCGGGAGCTGCTGCTGCTGACCGGCACCTGTGTTGATCTGCGTGGGGGCCGACGCTTCCGTGAGAGCCGCCTGGGCCTGGAGGAGACAGAGCCGTCCCAGACCTGTCTGGTGTCCTCCGAGCACCAGGATGCGAATGGCCGCGACAGCCCGAGCTGTGTACTCCCCGTGCTGGCAGCCGGCCCTGAGGATGAGTGCCCACTGGAGGCACCTGGGCTGAGCCTCCACGTCACCTCCACGCCCGTGAGAGCTGAGGGCCCCGGCCCTGCACCCCTCAGGGCGGCCGACCTGCAGCCGGAGATCCAGGAGGGCACCTACGCGGGGAGCTGCTACCACCGCGACGGCTCGCAGCTGAGTATGTGTGGGCGGGCGGGGCTGGTGGGGCCTGCTCCCTGCTGCCCTGCTGCCCTGCTGCCCCCAGAGTGGGCTCCGTGGGGGTGGGGGGCCTCCTCCTCCTGGTGTCTTGGGGGCTTCATCCCCAGAGTAGTGTGGCAGAAATGATGAATTATTTTAAGAAAAGAACCTGAAGTTATAGTTTGCCTCCTGAAAGGGCCTCAAGCGCGCGTGCTGGGGGGAGCCCGGGGTCCCGGCCGCTCTGTACAGTGCAGCAGGGGGTGGGGCCCCAGAGCCCTGGCCTCGGCAGTCCCGCCGGGCGAGGAGGCGGGGCTCGGATCTCCGCAGGCTGCTGGGCTTCAGGGGCAGCCAGGTCTGGGTGAGGACCGAGCCGCCCTCCCGTCAGCGCCATGTCCCCCGGGGTGGGGAGGGCCTCTGTGTGGCTCTGCACACTGTCTTCTGACTTTCTGGGTGAGGTTTGCCAGGTGTGGGATTTCAAGTGTGCGTGTGCTCCGTGTGCCAGGAGGCTGCCCTTCCCGGAACCTCCACTCTGGGGCTGGCAGTCAGCCCTTTAGCTTGTCCCTTATTTTCCTAATTTTCCAGCGGTGCTGTATTTCAGCCAGTTGTTTTCCTCATTGCCAATTTCCTAGTGTTGACTACAGGGCTTTTTTCCTAACCTTAAAAGAGTTTTATGAGTAACATATGTTATTTGTAGGAATACTAGAAATGAAAGACTAAAAAGAAGAAAGTAAAATGACCTGTAAACCCCCTGCCGGGAAGAAGACAGTTACACTTGCTTTGCTGTGTCCCCAGGAGGCTGTGTCAGCAAACGCCTGTGCCCCGGTGGTGTGCTGTGGCGTGCAGTGTACAGAGCCGGGTGGCACCTGTGTGCGTGGCTGTGTGCGTGGAGGGCGCTGGGGCAGCTTCTCTAGGCTCATCTGCATTGGTGGCTAGGGGCGGGTCTCCCGAGTTGCTTGGCCTCTGGCTGCCCTGGAGGACAGGGCGGCCCCGGGCCCTGTGCCGGGAAGGTGTGGCTGCTGGCCTCAGCCATGCCCTTCTGCGGGCACGGGGGCCCTGCCCACGCAGCTGTGGGGCTCAGTGGGGGCCCGGTCTTGCCGCCCTCCACAGGTGTGCAGTTCGAGGTGCGGCGTGTGGAGCTCCAGGGCCCGGCCACCCTCTTCTGCTGCTGGCTGGTGAAGGACCTGCTGCGCACCCGCCTGCTGCTGGCCAGCCTGCCTAGCTCTGCCCACTCCACCTGCGAGCTGCCCACGGCCAGCCTGGGCGAGGTGGGTGTCTGCGGACGGCGCCTGCTGTCCCCTCCTGTCAGCACCCCGTGCCCTCCAGGGCGGCAGTGGCTCTGCGTGGCTCCCCACACTGCTGTCCGACCTCCTGGGTGAGGCGTGAGCCGCACGTGGGCTTTCAACTCTGCGCGTGCTCCATGCGCACAGTGGGGCCGGGTGAGCGCCAGTTTGGACTGGCACATTGAGGCCCTGGGTGTGCCCTCTGGACAGCAGTCTCGGGCTGGGGACCCCAGGGGCCTGAGGAGTGGGCGGGGCAGTGGCTGCCGCTCTCGGGCAGGGGGCCACGGCCGCCTCCACTGTCCTTCCCTCAGCGTGCTGCGTGTGGTCCCTCAGACTTGCCTTTGTGGTTGCAGGTGCTTGGAACCAAGCCCTGGTTTGAGGAGCCCCCCAAGGCCGTGGAGCCAGAGGGGCTGGCGGCCTGCGAGGGGGCGTACTCTCTCAAGTACAGCACGCTCAGCCCGGTCGGCAGCGGGGCCTTTGGCTTCGTGTGGACGGCGGTGGACAAGGAGGCGAATAAGGAGGTACTGGGCTCCTGAGAGGTGGGGGCTCTGGGTGCTGGGGGTGGCTCTGATGCACTCGCAGCCTCCCTCCCAGTCCCACTGTGGATAGACCTGTAGTTGCCGGGGTGTTTGGGGACCATGCTGCCTGTCCCTGCAAAGCCCCAGGCTGCCCGGATACCCCAGGCCTGGCCCGCTGCTTCCTGGGAGGGCCCACGTGGGACCTGCCGCCACTCTTCTCATCACTGCTGGGATCTGCCACAGCCGCGTGCTTGGCTGACAGCCGGGGAGTCTGTGTCAAAGCTGTGTTGGTTTTAGTGATTTTCGGTCGCTCTGTCTGGCCCTCTGTGGGCACTGACGCTTGTGCCCCTCTCTCTGTTGCTCACATCTCGTCGCCTTCTTTTCCTTCCTGCCGTCACCTTGACTCGGACCTGCAGAGCCGTGAGGAGTAACAGGTATGCCGCCCAGCCTCCTGGTGGTCCTCTGCCCACTCCAGTGACTCCTTCCATCTCTTGATGGATACCTTTTGTTTGAGGCTGTTTCATTTTCAGTTCACTTTTTTTAAAATTTAAGGAATAAATGTTGACTTAGGCCAAATGGCTTTTCAGCATCTATTGCAATGATCATGTTTTGTTTCTTTTATTAATATGTGAGTAACCACAGTCAACTCTTATACATAGACTCAATCCTTTATTGCCTTATAACATTTTTTAGTGTGTTGCTGAACTTGGCTTGCTAATGCGTATTTTTAATATTTATATTTGTTTGTCTGGCGGCTCTGGATCTTAGTCGCAGCGTGTGATCTTTTAGTCGCAGTTTGTGGTCTAGTTCCCTGGCCAGGGGTCAAACCCGGGCCTCCTGCATTGGGAGTGCAGAGGCTAAGCCCGAGGACACCAGGGGAGCCCCTGGGCTTGCTAACCTTTCTGTTTGGGGTTTTCTCATTTATATGCGTGCGTCTGCATCAGTCCTGTGGGGCCTGCGGAGCTGGGGACGCCGGTGGCGGCTGGTGCCGTGGCGTCACATCCGCAGGTGCTCCTGGCCAGAGCTGCTGCCTCTGCTCACCTCACTCTCGTGTGCACGCGCTCTCCTCTTCGCCGGACTTGCCAGAGAATTGCTCACGCTTTTCATCAAGCGTTTCTTTTCTTTATGTTGCTTTTCTGGTACTTTCTGTAAACTTCGCTATTTTTCTAGCTTCTTGGATTGAGTGTGTGTTTCTAAGCTGTGACTTAATACTGAGCACTGTGCTGTGTGGCGTTTTCTGAGTGGGCTCACACCTCCTAGAGGTTTAGACACACTGCTCCGGGCGTCGCGTGCTTCTTGGCGGACTCGAGTTAAGTTTCTGTTGCCATCTTTATTTATCTGAGGGCGGTCATCTCATTCTCGTCAGCAATCCAGTGGGCACTGTGGGCTTCCTTTTTCTTTTTTGTGGCTGCACCACACCATTTTTTCCACGTATTTGTCTTGTGTCCGCCCATCTTGTGGAATTCTCTGGTTAGTTCTCAAAACCAACATGACTGACATTTTTGTTCATTTTCTGCCAGTTCTCAGGCCTCTTATTTCATTTTCTTGGCCGGGACATCCAGTCCTTGGTTGAGAAATAGGGGTGACATGGGGTATCTGGGGAACACCCGCCCCGAGACCTGCAAGGGCTGGTCTTGTCATCAGCCCGCCCGGTTCCTCCGTTACCCCATCCTCCCGCTGTGCAGGTCGCGCGGGTCCACTCGGGACTTCGGGCTGGCTTCTGACTTGCTCCTGGGCCCCTCACGTTGGACGGTTGTTATTAGGTTTCTTTCACGTCCCAGGACTCGTGGGGGTGGAGGTGGGGGTTAGGTTGGAGGTGAAGGCTCCACAGCTGCTGGGGGGCCAGTGGGAAGGGCTGCAGTGACATCCCTTGTCTCTCTCGTAGGTGGTGGTGAAGTTTATTAAGAAGGAAAAGGTTTTGGAGGACTGTTGGATTGAGGACCCCAAGCTTGGGAAGGTCACTTTAGAGATAGCCATCCTGTGCAAGGTGGAGCATGCCAACATCATCAAGGTGGGGTGCTGTCTCATGTCTGTGCCTGAGCGCGCTGCCCTGGAGGTGTCCTGGCAGGGCTGGACCCAGCTTGTCTCTCTCTCTCAACAGGTGCTGGACGTGTTTGAGAACCAAGGCTTCTTTCAGCTGGTAATGGAAAAGCACGGCTCTGGCCTGGACCTGTTTGCATTCATTGACCGCCATCCCAGCCTCGATGAGCCCCTGGCAAGCTACATCTTTCGACAGGTAAGAACAGGCCTGGCTGCCTGGGCCCAGGACTCCAGAGTCAGTGATGCTGGACCCAGCCTCCGGTTTGGGGATGTTACTGAGTAGGACACGTGTTTCGAGAAGAGAATTCTGCTGTTGAAGTAGAGAGAGTGAGGTTGGGGTTGGGGAGGAAGAGTGAGGCCAGGCGTCACCCTGGGGTGACCGAGGATGTGGGGTGAAGATTAAAGTGTATTTATATTCAGATGATACCCACCCAGCCTCAAGAGGAGCCAGTGTAGCTCTCAGATTGGGCTTGCAGGCTGTGCATCTGATCTGAATCCTTGTCCACCACGGGGAGACCCTGCTCATTTGTATGTGGACCTCATCGAGCCAGCGTCTCACAGGACTGCTGGGACTAAATCAGAGAGTGCAGAGGCCCCTGTGCAGCACGCCCGAGGCAGGCGCACGGGAGGTGCTGAGTGGATGGAGCTGTCCAGTTAATTAACCTGCAAAGATTGTGGTTCTGGCCATCTCGGTTTACACTGAGTATCTGTCTTGGCTTCTTTCGTGTCTCTCCGTGCACTGATCTCAGTCTGTTCGTTATTTTTTGGAAAGGGAGAGTAGCCAGCTACGTAGAAAGGTGTCCTGTGAGAGAGAAATTGGGTGTTGGGGTGGGGCGGGGGCAGACAACAGTTCTTTGGTTTGGGGAATGTGGGAGTTTCATTCCAGATGATTCCTTGCTCCCTGGAAAAGGTGGAGGGATGCCAGGGGGTGCGGAGTAGGGGGATGTGACCAGTCCACAGGTTTGCTCTTGGTTTCCTGGAGCTGACTTGGTTTCTAATAACAGCTTCCATGAACTGATATTTCTTCCCCAAAGCTATGAACGCCCAGAAATCACTGGATTTCTGAAATTAAATTTCTGAGGCACCTACTTGTAAGTTTTGGGCATCACAGTTCTGTCCAGAGAATGCCACCTCTGCCTGTCGTCCTCCTCTGGAAGGGTATATAGGCGTCTCCTTTACTCGAGAGTGGAGGTCTGCTTCTGAAATCTTCCTGGCAAACAGGTTCCCGTGTGACACGGCATGTGGGCTCGCTTACCCAGCTGCTGCCCGACTGCCGTTCAGGGCTGCTGATGCCTCTGACTCTATGACCGGCACTGCTTACCTTCTGCAGGAAGTCTCCACGGCCCTTTCGTAAATCAGTGTGCACAGTGGGCATCAAGTGTAAATATGGCCTCAGGGCTCCACAGGACGGCAGTGTCCCGTGTAAGCGTGTGCGTTGCCTCCAGCCCCAGGTCGCGTCTGCTCGGTGTGCGGCCTCCGCGGTGCGCGGCCCGCTGCCTCCGCGGTGCCCGGCTCTCCTCCTCGGTGAGCAGCCCCCTCGGTGCGTGGCTCTCCTCTGCGGTGTGCGGCCTCTGCACTGCGCGGCCCTCCTCCGCGGTGCGCGGCCCTCCTCCGCGGTGCCCGGCTCTCCTCCTCGGTGAGCAGCCCCCTCGGTGCGTGGCTCTTCTCTGCGGTGAGCGGCCTGCCTCCGCGGTGCGCGGCCCTCCTCCGCGGTGTGCGGCCTCTGCGGTGCGCGGCTCTCCTCCGTGGTGTGCGGCTCTCCTGCGCGGCGTGCGGCTCTTCTCTGCGGTGAGCGGCCTCTGCGGTGCGTGGCCCGCCTCTGCGGTGTGCGGCTCGCCTCCGTGGTGTGCGGCTCTCCTACGCGGTACGTGGCTCTTCTCTGCGGTGAGCAGCCTCCGCGGTGCACGGCTTTCCTCCGCGGTGCGCGGCCCCCTCGGTGAGCGGCTCTCCACGGTGAGCAGCTTCTCCTCGCATCCGGGCTCGTTGGTTCTCTGTAGTTAATAACCCTCAAAGTCGTCGATATTCAGTGCAACGTGCGGTTTCTGCTCCCCACTTGGAGCCTCGTACGTACTGTGCATGTGTGTATGTCAATGTATGTACATACACGTGTGAGTGTATGTGTATATGTGAATGTGTGTGTGCGCGCACATCTGTGCAGCGTTGCACGTGCATTTGCACACATGTCGTCTGTACACACATGTGCAGGCATGCACACGTTTGCATGTATGTGTATGTAAACATGCGTTCGTTCATTTATTCTGGCCAAGCCAATAGAACGTTCAGTTTTGCTCGTGCTGAGTCTTCGCGCCCCTTTGGACTGTAGCCCACCAGGCTCCTGGGACTTTCGAGGCAGGAATACTGCAGTGGGCTGCCATTTCCTCCTCCAGGGGATCTTTCCAACCCAGAGACTGAACCTGTGTCTCCTGTGTCCCCTGCATTGCAGGCAGATTCTTTATCTGGTGAGCCAGTGGAGAAGCCCTCTTTATTTATTTAAAGTTAACTAATTCAGCTTAGTTTGTCTGCCATTAATTGTTGCTTCTGACTCAAAGATATTCATTTTTAAATGTAAAATTGTCTCTAACGATGTGAACGACTGTGTCCATGAAATCACTGTGCTGATCGGTACAGCTGGTGTCCACGTTATGAGTGGGGTCAGAAGTCGTACTAATTTTACTTAAACTTCACTGAGCTGCTACTGCTGTTGATTTCCCTCACCACACGTGCAGTGCGGGCAGGCAGCGGCACATCCTAGTAACTACCCTCTCACGGTGGAGACAGCGGACACCGCGCTTGGCCCGTTTCCCGGGGAGTTCCTTTGAGGCTGCGCCGCTGAAAGGCTGCACGCATGGGGAAAGCACGGCTCCACTCTGCGCTGCTCTTTGAAAAGCTGTCAGAGCCTGGAAGTTGCAGCCTGGAGCTAGGCTTCTGCTCCCAGTCCTGCTCGAGTTGCCCAATGAGCTCTGTGGAAATCACTGCCCCTCTGGGCCTTCTCCTGGGCCACTGGCCACACAGCCCAGCCCACACTCATTCAGGCGTCCACCATGCGCCCTCTGGCTTCTGCGGCCGTGTGTCTGTGCTCCCTAGAGGATCGTTCTGCCTGTCGTGGGGTGAGTGAATGTCTGCCGGGGAGGTCACTGGTGGCACACAGGCCGAGACCTAGAAACTGTTGAGAAGCTGTGTTTATGTGGGGCGTCCCTGGAAGGGCACAGCCGCGGGTGAGTGGGTCCTGCAGAGCTGCCGTACGTGCGGTCCCTCTAGCTGACGGTGCCGCTTGGCATTCCTGGGGATTTGCCGAGGGGCAGGCCTGGTGGCTCAAATAGTAAAGAGTGCCTGCAACGTGGGAGACCCGGGTTCGATCCCTGGATCGGGAAGATCCCCTGGAGGAGGGCATGGCAACCCACTCCAGTATCCTTGCCTGGAAAATCCCAGGGATGGAGGAGCCTGGCAGGCTGCAATCCGGGGGGTCACAAAGAGTCGGCTTCACTCTCTTTCCCTGAGGCCTCGTGTGAAGTGTCCTTATCACAGCGGTGGCCCCTCTTCCAGCTGGTGGCGGCCGTGGTGTACCTGCGCTCCGAGAGCATCGTCCACCGGGACATCAAGGACGAGAACATTGTCATTGCCGAGGACTTCTCCATCAAGCTCATCGACTTCGGCTCGGCCGCCTACCTGGAGCGGGGCAAGCTCTTCTACACCTTCTGCGGGACGATCGAGTACTGCGCGCCCGAGGTCCTCATGGGGAACCCGTAGGTGTCCCGGGCTGGCAGCCTGTGCTCACACCTTCCGCAGTAGCAGAGGGAAGCGGCTTCAGGTTGTGCCTCTTTGTGATGAGGGTGCTGAGTGACAAAGTATGCTTTGGGAGGTCAGTGGGCAGGAAAAGGAAGCTCAGTCAGGAACTCAGGGAAAGGGAAGCCAGGGGTTCACTAGACTGTCTTCTCACCTTTTGTGTTTGGAGTTCAGTATAATCAAAAGTTAAGAGAAGATAAAGAGTCCCCGAATTTGGGACTCTTCAAAGGAATGAAGAGAATTTTTTAGTTGGTTTGTTTTATCTCGATGCCAGCACTAGCAGTCTAGTGTGGCAGTGTGCGGTTGGGCTGGCCGCGTGAGTCATGGAGCGCTAACGCAGGGGGCCTGTGCTGGAGCGCACCCGCTGCTGTGGGCGGCGCTGTTGCTGACCTGCTCGCCTCCGTGCCAGCTGGGCACGGGGTGAGCCCCCCGCTCTTGCTGAGATGAGAAGCGGGTCCAGCTCTGTGCTGGGGGCCTGGCCAGGGCAGGGCCTGGTCTCAGGGAGCTCAGGAGAGGGAAGGAAGAGACGAAGCTCAGGGGTTGTAGGGCTCCACCGAGCATGGGAATGGTGCTCCGTGTTTGCGCCCCGAATGTGTAGATTTCTGTCTTGTCCACATACGATGGAACTGGTCTTTACCCGTGTGAGCTGAGCTCCAGGCGGGTCTGACTGCGGGTGCTTCACTGTACCTGTTTAACACGTCCTCTGGAGAAGCGTGGCTCTGACGTGTCTCCCAGGCAAGCTCGTGGTTAGAGCATCCAGGACCTTCACCGTGGGTTCTGCACGCGTCTTCCCTCTCGTTGCCACACCCTTCCGTCCCTGGGTGGGAGACGGGCCCCCACTGCTGTCACAGGGACAGTCCTGTTGGCCCAGGGCCACGCCTGTGGGCTCCCGGGTGTCTGCGGCTGCTTTTGTGCAGCCGTGGCGGCGAGGGCTAGTGCCCAGAGGCCACGCGGCCCCAGCCTGCGCCAGTCACTGGTGCTTTACAGCAGGTGTGCTGAGCCCTGCTCTGCTCCACGGGAGTTTCTCCTTGGCCTCCAGACTCCTTGCAGTCTCCTTCTACGGGAGTCTGATTCTCTCGTTCTGGCATTCTCTCTCCTCTCACTTCCCTGAGGTCTGCCGTTACGATTGCCTCCTGCCCCCCTGCCCCTGGCTTCTGCCTCCTGGTGTCCCTGGCCCTCTGTGGCCCCTGGAAGGCAGAGGGCTCCTCCTGGGCCTCTGCTCACCGGCTCCCTCAGCCGCCGCGTCTGCACTCCTGTCGGATGAACACAGCTGCTCCCCAGGGCTCCGGGGGCCAGGCTGCCCCCGCCCCCACCCACAGCTCCAGACCCGAGGGACCAAGCACGCTGGCAGCATGGGGCCTGGCCCTCTGTGCAGGACAAAGGTGGATTCACCCTGCTGGTCTGCTGTGGGCATTAGGGCTGAACCATGTAGACGGCTGGCAGAGCGCCGGCCTCTCAGAGCCCAGGAAGAGTAGCTGGGAGGAGGGGATCTGTAAGCACAGAGGAGAACCAAGAGCACCCCGGGGCGCCATCCCCAAGGCCTGCTGCTCCCGCCGGCAGCCGCCTGGACTCCACTGCCCAGCGTCTCCTCCTTCCCGCTGCTGAGGGCTGCTTCATCCTTACAGAGGCTCGCCTGTGCCAGTCTCACCTCGGGCTCCTTCAGGTCTTTTCTGAAGGGCGGGCCGCCCTGCTCTGAAGCCGCCGTGGCCCCCCAGGTCCCTGGGGGCTTGTGTGCTGCCTGCACTCCCGGGTTTTCCCTCCTCTTCCTCCAGGAAGCCCCCCGGGGGACACTGTGCTTGGCCCCTTGCCACCTGCTGACTTGCTCTCTCAGCTGCTGAGTGGGCCTCTGCTTGTCGCCTTATCCCCAGTGGGTGGTGGGCGCCTGGCGGAGGGCGGACGTGGTCGAGGAGTGTGGTACGTCCCGCTGGGAGTTGCTCTTGGGTGACGTGCGGGGTCCAGCTTTCTTGTGGGGCTGGCCCAGTGCCCCGAGTGCCTCCTCTTCCTCTGGCAGGTACCGGGGGCCAGAGCTGGAGATGTGGTCCATGGGGGTCACGCTGTACACACTGATCTTCGAGGAGAACCCCTTCTGCGAGCTGGAGGAGACCATGGAGGCTGCGATAAACCCCCCATATCTGGTCTCGGAAGGTGAGCTCGCGCGGGCGGATGTCCTGGGCCGGCTCCCGTCTCCAAGCAGCGCACGGTGTCACCCACACAGGCACAGCCGGCTCACTCTCTCTTCCGTTCCTCTCAGACTTTGCTCTGAATGGAAGGGCGATTTGGAGGTGACTTTGATGTCGTGACTGATCTTAGGGAAGTTTGGACTGGACGGGCTGTCTTCTGAGGGACACTGGCAGCCTCTGAGCAAGGCCGCTGGGAGTGGGAGGATGGACTTGAGTCCCCAACCGCTCGTGTGGGACCAGGGTTCTGTCCCTCCTGGAGCCCTTGTGAGCTGGCTTCCTGCAGAGCTACCAGAGCGGCTTGCATCGCTGTGCGACCCCTGCCAGCGGGCCTGCATGGCCCCTTAGACCCACGCCTGGAGGAGCTCCAGGGAGCCGGGCCACGGGGTTCTGAGGTCTCCCAGTCGTGCCACGTGATCCCAGAGTAGTCATTCATCGTCACAGGTGGTGAGGTGATGCGTGCTCTTAGGCGTCAGGCCTGAACCTGGGTTCCTCGCTCAGGCTGGAGGCCCGAGTCCCAGTCCGCTCGGGCTGCCATGCCCGCCCATCACAGGCCGGGGTTTGCAGCACCGACGTTTATTTCTCACAGTCTGGAGGCAGAGATCCCGAGGTCAGGGTGCTGGCGGATTCCGGCTGGTAGACAGCTGCGTCTTCCTGTGTCCTCACGGGGCAGAGACAGGAGAGAGCGGGCCCTCTGGTGCCTCTGCTGATACGGGCACTGATGCTGGGGGGGTGGGGCGCACAACCTCATCTGACCCTCTTCACCTCCCAAAGGCCGCACTTCCTATTATCATCATGCGGGGAATCTGCAGGGGGGGCACAGTGCAGTCCAGAGCGGCCTGAAGAGCTGTAGACCTTTCCTGACGTTCTGGATCCTGTGATAGCGGGGCTCTTGCAGCCTGCTGCTGCACCTTCCGGGGCCGCCCCGCCCTGGGGGTCTGTTCCACCTTCCGGGGATGCCCCGCCCTGGGGCTAGGGGGTGCTGGTCCACCCTGGGGTTGGGGGGGCTGCTCCACCAGCGGCGGGGTGGGCGTGGGCTGCCCCTGGGCTCTCAGGACGCTCACCCGGGCACTGAGGTCTGGAGTGGCCCCGGGTGCGGTGACGCCCACACCGGTAAGGAGAGTGGGAGCCAGATGGAGACCCAGGCCCAGGGCTCTTCTCAGTACCCGTGCTCGCTCCCCGTGGGGAGAGGCCGGGGCTCCGCAGCTGGCCCCCTCCCTCCCCTCCTGCCACACGATGCCTGTGTCCATGGCTCTGTGTCTCCAGAGCCCCAGAGGGCAGCCCACGCTAGGGCCGCCGCCCGCTGGTGTCGTGAGCGGCGTGGGAGCTTGAGCGCTCTTTCATTTCAGGGGCCACACACACCTCCCGCAGCGCTTCGGGAAGCATGGCTGGGGACCTTGCCTTCCAGAAGCCCCGCGGTGCTGGTCAGAAGTGGGGGCCCAGGCCCGGCACTCGAGCAGTGCACGCCACCCGCCCCCAGGCTGGGCCACCGTCAGCCCTCTGACCACAGGCCCTTCTGTCCCCAGACCTCATGAACCTCATGTCTGGGCTGCTACAGCCTGTGCCCGAGCAGCGCACCACCTTGGAGGAGCTGGTGACAGACCCCTGGGTGACACAGCCCGTGAACCTGGCGGACTACACCTGGGAGGAGGTGTGTCGGCTAAACAAGTCAGGTGAGCGGCGCAGCCTGTGCACCGCGGGGCGAGGGGGTCCTGGACACCAAGGTGGGGCCCAGGGCTAGCCTGCTGCCTGTGAGCCGGACTCCAGAGGCCCTGAACACCCCAGGGGCCTCAGAAGGTGGGCGAACGCCCGTGGGTGCCCGTGGCAAGGACAGACCCACAGATGAGGTGGAGGCCAAGGGAGAGGGCTTGTGAAGTGCGGCTGCCTATGGCCAGAGCAGGCTGAAGCGGAGGGGGAGAGCGGGGGGCAGTTGGCGGCCCTGTGTGTCCGGAGCCCGCTGCTCAGGGGCCGTGTCCGTGGCTATGGACGTGCAGCTCTGGCACAGCGGCGGGGTCCAGCAAGCCTCAAATGATGCCGGGTGGGTTCTGCAGGGTTCCTCTGGTGCCTTCTGCTCTTCAGAATGCCTCCACAGGGAAGCCAAGGGTTTCAGAACGCTGTCGCGGGCAGGTGACGTGGCCTACCTCTCTCTCCCTTCAGACAGCAGAGCTCTGTCCACCGTCGGTCTGGAGCTGGACGGCAGGAGCCCCAGAGCCCCACCGGCCCTTGTGCAGCAGGGCGGGACCCAGAGCGCCGGCTGACCCGGCTCCCTGCTGCTCTCCGGCGCTCGGTTAGGGAGCATGGCATTCTCAGGCCCCTTCCATTCAGAGAGTAAGCGCTCAAGAATTAGGCCTGGCTCACTTTCTAAAAACTCATGTGTTAGAACCAAAGCCAGTGATGCTGTACTATTTTAGGGTTACACAGTAGACACGGAACTCATTGTTTTTCATGGCCTTGAGAAAACATGCTAGTGCTTGAGTTCTGTACTGTTAAAGGGCTTTTCACTTGTGAATTTGCAAGAGGAGCGTGGGAGGTTCTCAGTTCTCTGTACTTCTGTATACGTGCCTGCGTTCTGCCTCCTCTGACTTGGCGTGTGCCGGTCTGCTGCGTGGAGTGTGGAGAGCTGTTCGCCAAATGGCCAAACTGTTTATGTCCTTGAACATTTTCCAAATTAAAGCAGTTTTATTAGGAAACAGTTACCCTGACTTGGACCATGTGACTTCGGCAGCGCTGGTGTGGGAAGCGCTTCACTTCCTTATTTTCCTGTCTGTGCGTCTCCGTGCGCCACAGGCGGAGAGAGGCTCCGCCCTGGTCAGCTGGGGGCCCCTCCTGTGGGTGTGCCCAGCAAGTCTCTGAAGCTTGGCCAGTCTAGCGAGGCTGGAGGGCATGGTGTGCCAGCCATTCCCCTTCTCCTGTGCAGAGCTCAGCAGGGCTGGCCCATCATCTGTCTCTGCTCTGCTGCCACCCTGACCCCTCCCAGCGCCTCAGCACCCCATGACTATGCAGAGGTGCCCGGCCCTGGGGACCCCCAACCTGTGACTATGTGGGGGTTGTCTCCCCCACCCCATGACTATGTGGGGGTGTCCAGCCCCAGGGAGCCCCGACCCGTGACTATGTGGGGGCGTCCGGCCCCAGGACCTCCCACTCGTGACTATGTGGGGGCGTCCGGCCCCGGGGACCCCCGACCCGTGACTATGTGGGGGCATCCGGCCCCAGGACCTCCCACTCGTGACTATGTGGGGGTGTCTGGCTCCAGGGATCCCCGACCCATGACTATGTGGGGGTTGTCTCCTCCACCCGGTGACTATGTGGGGGCGTCTGGCCCCATGGAGCCCCGACCCGTGACTATGTGGGGGCGTCCGGCCCCGGGGACCCCCACTCGTGACTGTGTGGGGGCGTCCGGCCCCAGGACCTCCCACTCGTGACTATGTGGGGGCGTCTGGCCCCAGGGAGCCCCCTGTGCCTATGTAGGGGCGTCCGGCCCTGAGTGTCCCTCTCCCAGTCCTGATCAGGACCCAGTGCAGCTCTCACACACTCAGATAACCTCTCCCCTCTAGGCTCCAATCCACCCTAACCTGAAATTCAGCCTCTATTTTGTATCTGTTTTGGAGGGAGGGGAGTGGTTGGGGTCAGAAGGAAACCTTTCATTTTTCCCCCTGCTCAAATAGCAGGAAGGAAACAAAGCCAAACGCAAGGCCCCAGCACCCTTTCCCACGTGTCCTCAGTCTCTGCCGGGCCGGGGCTCCTGCCCAGAGGACCGAGAAGATGCCTAGGGCCAGCCTGCCCCTGGTGTGATCCTGCGCCCACTTTCCAGTGTTCGTGTCGGAGGTATGCGGCTGTCTTGATGACAGTTCATTTTATTCTCAACTTCCGGGATATAGGATGTCACCATCCCTTCCCTTTAGGAAGTGCTGCCTGAGTCTCTCTGATGTCTCGAGAGAATGACGAGGGCCCTTCCTCTGTTCAGCAGAGATAGTAGAGGCAGGACTTTTAGAAGTGTATTTTTTTAAGTCTGTAGTAAGTTAGTGACATTTACTCTTCAGAATCAAGTAAGTCTTATGATGTTCTAAGAACTCTTCAAAGGTTAAAAAAACCCCAAATATTTTCCTTTGTCGTTTCTATGATGCTTATAATAACAGAAGTTGTTACAGAATGCTTTTTTCAGACAGGTGTGCAATGGGCTGAAAATGTAAAGCTCTAGGTCTCCAAGAACTGTTACTTCTGTATAAGAAAAATAATTAAAACTCACCTGATTTGTTGGCAGAGGAAAGTCTGAACACTTTGAGAGTGTTCTCTGCAGAAAGAATCCAGGCAGAAAAGTTTTGAGGCAGCTGCTGAAAAATTTGCCTCCCCATGTTACCAGTAGATTCCAAAGAGCAAGGCTTTCTCAGAGCAGCGACGTTGCTGCCAACTTTCTGGAGTGACCCCTGCACGCCAGCCACTACTCTTTCTAGGCCTAGACTCCTATTTAGGTTCTGTGACTCCAGAGAGGCACACAAGGATGTTCTTAGACTTTGGGTGTAAAAGCATTAACATGATTTGTTTTGCAGTGCTGACAGCTGCATATTTCAAGGAGAAAACCAGGGTGAAAAAGCAAATCAACAGAAACAGAACCATTTCTTGAGCTCCACACGGTTTACAACCTTCCTCTTCTTTGATATAATCCTTTTGTGAAAACATATATTTTTAGCACCCCATCTGGTGCCTGGCCCAGAGCAGGTACTGTATAAACTGTATCCATACAAAAATCAAGTTCTTTTCCTCAGTTCAGAAACAAGTAGATAAAACAAGAAATGCTTACAAATTAAGATTTGTACTTAAAATTGATGGAATTTAGGCAGCTGAGAAAGTACACCCTTTTTTTCTTCTTCACCACTATCCCCTTTTGAAAGATGCCCAGTTTCTATACTTGAACGATTACAGGTCTATATCCAAAATTTAAGAACAAATGCAAATTAGGCTGCAACGATTTCATCCCAGAAGGAAACCATACCTCTATTGGGAGGAACTTTTTGAAAGAAAAACCGTAGACTTCTGGAGTTCCTTTGGACAGTTTAAACACATCTAGAATATGTGTGTTTTTATCAAGAATTATAACGAGCTGGCAAGAAGGCAGGGTGCTTGTCAACAAAGGACGGGCTGCGGCTGTAAGGGGAACTCCTGAGACCATAAGGCTGTTCCTGGCAAGCGCTGTTCTGGAAAGGCGGGGGCGTCCCTGGGTCTGGCCCAGTTCTAACTTCTCAGAAGTGCGGAGGTGGGCTGAGACCCGGTCCTCCGCGGCCCCCAGACCCCATGTGAACCTGGTGGTCACTCCATCCTCATTTCAACTCGACACTAATATTCTTACTGGATACAGATTCCACATCGAATCTTAAATAACTTCGCCTGGGACGGTTCCATTTTACTCAGACCGCCCAGTCTCTGCGTTAGCCTGCTTTCTCCGAGGAGGTTACTGCGGGCCCAGGGTGGCGGCCGGTTAGAGCCGAGGTTACAGTTTTCTCTATGGAAGGCGAGCGCGTGGGGAAGGGGCTGTTCATTTGGTGTGCCAGCCGGGAGCTCCGGAAAGCGGGAAGCCGGGCAGAGCGGGCACGAAGCAGGGAAGCCGCGGCCCGGGAGCCCACGGCCGGACACCGGGGGAGGAGGCCCGGGCGGAACTGCCTCCCTCGCGCCCGCGCTTGCGGGGGGGGAGGGCGGAAGCGACGGACGCGGGGGGCGGCCGCGGCGGGGGCGCCGCTTCCTGGGAGCGCCGCTTCCGGCGTCCGCGGGGCGGCGCCGCTTCCGCGCTATGGCGGCGCTGCTTCGGCAGGTGAGGGCCCGGCGCGTTCCGGGGCTCCTGGCGGGTCGCGCACGTGTGCGCTGCCGACCTGGAGCGGCACCCCGGCCTCCGGCGCTCTCCGCCGCGTTGGTGCGGTTTTAGCCCGTTGTCCCCCCCCCCCGCCTGCCGCCGGCGCTGGGCCGGAGCCGCGGCTGGCCCGCAGGCAGGGCGGCAGGGGCGGCAGGGGCGGCGGGCGCTCCGAGCGGGCGGGCTTGGCTGAGGGCGCTGGCGGGGCTTTGGGACGCGTCCTGAGGGGCGTTGAGGACCTGGGGATGGGCCCCGTTGGTGGCGCGCCGGCCTGACCCCTGAAGAGTTCTGAGGCCAACGGGAATTCTGTGTAGCTTGCCGACAGGGTTAGCATTCCGTTTGTGGAACGAATGCAGTTAGGTGAATCTGGAGACTAGTACGAGATACCGAGTTTTCAGGTGTGGGTACCGACTCGGACCCCAGCGTTGGCACAGAAATGATTTTAAACTAAAGACGTTTGAGATTCAGCAGAGACTGAAAGAAGCCTGCTTGGAGCGGCCCTTATCTCACTAAACGCAGAGCCTTCCTGGAGTGAGGGCGCCGTAGAGCCTTTCTGCTGGGGAGTTTACCTCCTTGCAGGAAAAAAAAAGAGGGACGACCCCTGGTATCAACATAAACATTGTCACAGACTTTCTGGGCTCCCACTTGTTCCCCGAAGAGCCCTCCCGTTTGCTCTTCTCCTAGAAGCCTTCCTCCCCCATTTGCCCCCAGCTGTAGGCATTTAGGGAGCTACCTCCTTGCTGAATCAACATACGCATATAAGTAAACTTTTTCTTTGTTAATCTCTCAGCTAAATTTGTAGCCACCCCCCTCCCCCACAAGGCGCTGAACAGGTAGAGGACCCCCCACCCCTCTAGGCATACTTTACCCGGGGGCCTTAAGATTGTTCTTTCTCCCCATCCCTCCTTGTCCCTGTGCCCTCAGAGCAGCAAAACCAAATCTGTGCTTCTGCAAACTCTTTCTCTGTACATGAACTTCTTTCTCTGCAGGCTTTTAAAGTTCAGTTACAACTTTGCAGATTGCTGATAAAAACTTATGTTCGTGTTGGACCGAGGAGCTAAAGACCCTGACCCGGAAACCCCGTGGTGTCCGTTGCAGTAGCGTGATGAGGAATTCATTCCCTTTGTGTCTTACAGGTCTTTGATTGGCGCCGCCTGACCCCCCTTACCTGGGCCCTCCTCACTAGGCAGACTCTTCAGCCTGGAGGACAGAAAAGGACGACTGCTTTTTTGTTGCGTAAACTAATGACAGTCTCAAATGGAGGGGGCCTTGAGGAGTCATCCTTTGTCAAACCCCAAGAATGTGCGCAGAAACCAGAGCACAGAACAGGGCTGATTCAGCGCCTCCTCGAGAAGCAGAAAACTCCTGTGTTGCAAGAGAAGTTTGTCAGTTCCCTCCTGGACATGGGTTTTAGTGATGTCCATGTTAATGAACTGCTCAGCATACAGCCAGGTACTCACCCTCAACAGATGCTGGACATCATTTCAGAATTAATACTTTTGGGTTTGAATCCAGAGCCTGTGTGTGTGGCCTTGAAGAAAAGTCCTCAGTTATTGAAACTGCCTGTGATGCAAATGAAGAAGCGCTCCAGTTACCTGCGAAAGCTGGGCCTTGGAGAAGGTATGAGGTGGTGGGGATTTTATATGTAGTGCTGAGGAGTCAGAGCTGGAGTCTGAATAGCCTGATGAGGTGGACTGAGGAGGTTTCTGCAGGGAGAAAGTCCTTGAGAGGAATGTGTGATTTGGCTTAGAGGTGAGGAGGCAGAGTGGCCTCTGCACAGGGCCTTACAGGAGGGAGTGGGGAGCTGAGTGACCCGCCTGGACTCCTGTCTGGTGCGTTCACTGTGGGGGCTCTGGCATCTAGAACGGTGGTGGGCGCGTGGTGTGGGCCCAGCACACGTTAAGGTGTGGCATTGGCTCATGTGTCTGTATGTGCTCTTTGGTGCTTAATTGACTCGGGGTGGGCTTAGTGCTTTGTGTCTCTGTCATATGAAGCCAGAGACTTAGAGTTCCCCGTAAAGGCTTGGATTCCAGTCAGGTGTCTCCATTTAATGGGAAATGTGAAATCTTCCCAGATTCCTGGGACACAGGTGGAGTGGCCGTTCCCCAGCCACCATCCACCCCCGCCCCCAGAATTCACTCCCCCCAAATCCTAGAAGTTCACTGGCTCCCTCTCTCTCTTTAAATTGATTGACTGATTTTCTCTTTGGCTGCGCTGGGTTTTCGCCGCTGCGTGGGCTGCTCTGTGGCTGCAGTGCGCAGGCTTCTCATTGCAGCGGCTTCTCTCGTTTCAGAGCACGAGCTCTGCTCTAGGTGTGCAGGCTGCAGCGCGCAGCCTCAGTGGTTGTGGCGCACAGGCTTAGTCGCTTCGAGGCATGTGGAATCTTCCCAGATTTGAACTCATGTCCCCTGCATTGGCAGGCAGATTCTTAATCCATTGCACCGCCAGGGAAGTCCCATTGGGTCTCTTTCTGGGCTTTTCTAGAGGAGGAGGGTAGGGGCTCATGAGGATCTCCAAGGACCCCTACCTACTTTCATCAGAGGAATTCCACTGTTTTGTTCATTCTTGTCTCTTGTTGGTGAAATACTGTTGGGGATGGGGAAAGGGGAGAGAAGGTTGGGAATCCAGATTTCAGAGGATCTCTACAGGCCTCCTCTTCTCTAGAAGATGAGCAAAAGGGAATGGTGTGTGTTTCCCCCAACAGAGTACCTGCTGCAGTGTAATCTGAAAGGCTCGGCTTAACACCATCCTTGCGCTCAGTTGCTTCAGTCAGGTCCGACTTTTTGCGACCTCTTGGACTGTAGCCCACCAGGCTCCTTTGTGCATGGGATTTTCCAAGCAAGAATACTGGAGTGGGCTGCCATTTCCTTCTCCAGGGGATCTTCCTGACCCAGGGGTCGAGCCCGCATCTCTTGTCTCCTGCATTGGCAGGTGGGTTCTTTACCACAAGCACCACCTGGGAAATCCTAACACCTTACGTGCCTTCATTATCAGTTAGCAAGCTCAGCGTGACCTTAAGCTGCAAAGATAAACACTGAAATTCATTCCTGAGTATGTTTTATCAAGACATTGACTCAACTGTTAGGGAGATTTAACAGTTTATTTAAGTGGTTTCCAGTTTCTAGGTACTGAGTTTTACTCAGTTATCTATAGGACGGTCACATGCCCCAGTTTGCCTGGGATAGTCTCAGTTTACGCCGATTTTCCTAATGCAGTTACTAACAGAGCCTCTGTCCCTCAGAAGTGCCTTAGTGTGGATAAAACCTGTGATCACTCTGCTAACCTGGAGATCAGTCTTTGTGGTTGTGCATCAGGATTCTTACTGTTATTATTACACTATTATTGTGGAACCACTTTTCATTGCGTTCCAGCTCCTCGGTCTAAAGATGTTGGTTGTGAATGTTTCAAGGACTATTTTATTGCAGGAGGAAACATGAATTCAAAGCCCCAGCGTGGGAGAAACTGCTGTCTCACCCTCCTGTCTGACTTTCCCAGTGCATCCCTGTGAAAGTCTTTTCTAGGCGAGGAGGGCAAGAGGAGCCCTAGCATATGAAGCAGGTGCCTGTCAGCTGGGGGCCAGAAAGAGGCCTCCCCGAGGGGGCTGGGGAGTGAGAAGTGAGAGGGCGTCACTGGGGGCTTGAGTCATTCTGGCCCCTTCTGTTTCCACAGTGCTCCTGGGAAGACATATCTGAAGCTGGCACTCCTTCTGTGGAGGAGAGGACCCTTGTTTGTTTTTTAAATTCTGGCTTATTTAGGTGTGGTTGGCCCCTTGGGTTTCTGGAATATCCTAAAATGATGTACTTGCCCTTTTTAATGATCTTCAGGGAAATTAAAGAGGATGCTTTACTGTTGCCCTGACGTCTTCACCATGCGTCAGCGGGACATCGAAGGCATCGTTGGGGTCCTTAAGGAGAAGTGCCTTTTCACTGTAAAGCAAGTCACCGAGATTTTGCACAGGTGCCCATATGTTCTTCGGGAGGACCCTGGTGAGCTGGAGTACAAGTTTCAGGTAAGACTGACTGGCGGTGTGATGGGTAGCAGCAGGTTTTCAGTGTAGGCAGGGTCAGCTGACTCACCTGGGCAAGCGGACAAGGTCAAGATTAGACCCGCTTGGCTCACACCAGCCAGAGAATGCAGTTTTGAGTCTTCTTTGCTGCAGGTAAAAGACCTTTTTGCTACTTTTCTGCCATTAATAATGGAGACTCAAGCCCATTCTTAGAGTTCGTGAGACCTCTGCTTGAAATACCTGATTTAAAACCAGCTAGAGCCTTTCTGTCTTTCGGATCTGTTTTGCGTGTTGATCTTAGTAACATGAGCATGAAGGTTGTTCTAAAGTTTTTGGTAACAATTTTGATGGCTTAGGTCAGATCCTAGATGTTTTCTGAATTGGTTACCTATTTTTTTCATGCTCCCCGTTTTTCTTACCCCATGAAGAAAAACGGAACTTAATTTCTCATTCCTGCCCTTTATTTTTTACTGCGTTTTTCTTGATATAAATTTGAAAATGCTTTGAAAGCTGTCGGCCATCAGGCAGATCTTGGGGATCATAGTGCTCTGCCGTTGTGGACTAGTCAGGTTTCTCCGAGTGCTTTTGGACAGTTGCAGTTGGCTGCGCTTTAGGAACCTACCAGGCTCTTTGCAGCTGCCTTCCTAACCACGTCTGTGTCTCCAGTATGCCTATTTCAGGATGGGGATTAAACACGTGGACATCGTGAAGACGGACTTGCTGCAGTACCCCGTGACCAAGACCAAGCAGAGGCATGTGTTCTTGGAGCGACTGGGCCGGTACCAGACCCCTGACAAGAAGGGGCAGACACAGGTCCCCAACCCTTTACTGAAGGACATCCTCAGAGTTTCAGAAGCTGAGTTTCTGGCCAGAACAGCGGTTTCTTCTGCTGAGGAGTTTGAGGTTTTTAAGAAACTGTTGGCCCGGGAGGAAGAGGAGTCTGAGGGCTGCGTGGCTGACGAGGAGAGTCCGGACGAGGAGGAGGAGGGGCAGGAGGAGGGGCAGGAGCTGTGATGGGTGGACTGGAGTGAAGGGAGCCCAGAGAGGTGAGAGGGTATTTTAATTTCCTCAAAGCTCTTGGGAGCTTCACTTCATTCTTCTCAGGTTATCTTTTATTCTTAAACTGGTCTTTTGATGAGAGAACGTTTAGCCATCAGCTGAGAGGTAGACAGGCCAAGCTAAGCAGCAGATGCCTTGCTCGATGGGTCGGGTTTGGTGTGGAGGGCCCGCTCCATCCTGAGTCACAGGCTGGGAGCTCCTGAAGTCAGGGGTTTACTGTTTCTCTGTCATCTGTTGGTGATAATTCTGTGACAGGGTGGGGATGTTTCTTCTGGTTCGGGAGTCGTTTTACATCCTTCTAGTGACAAAGAGTTAGAAGACAGTGAAGCTTTAGTACATCACAACACTTTATTTTAACGACAACAAGTAGCAGATTTTCCACAAAAATACTCATGTTTTTAAATAAAACTATTGCTTTGTAACTGCGTTCAGTGTACAGCAGGGTAAAGAAAGTTGACTGGTGACATATGGTTTGTTCTGCACAGTTTCTTGATACCGGCACTGTGAAGGGGCGCTTTTTGCATTTCTGAATAACAGGCCCGTCTCTGACCAGTGGAGGAACCTGCTTTTGTGCCAGCTCGGTCCCGGGGCCACATCCAGTCCTGGCGTCTCCGGCAGCTCTGGAGTGCTGGCCTGGAGCATGCCAGCACACGGTGCAGATGGGGCTTCTGAGGCCAGAGGAGAACGCGCGCTTGCCAGGGTCGTGGGGTGTTGGGGTCTGGAGCCAGGGCTGGGGTCTGGGCTTGGCATCGTTGCAGGGAGCTCCATGGCACCAGAGGTGGCCCCTCGGGGAGACCAGAGGTTCTGAGGAGCAACTTTGAAGAGCTGGGGTTGGGGAATGGGCTTGGGTGTATGCACCAGGGCTCATCTCTGAGGTAGAGGCCCAGCCCTGGGGGCACAAGCTTGGCGAGGGGTTAATGGGGGGTCACTACATGTTCTGGGGGCCCTTCCCTGGGGACGGGCTGGCTGGCACAGGATTGATGCTACAAAAGACATTTTTGGCGATGTGCCCCAAACCTGAGACTCGTGGTACTTGGCTTCATTTTTCCTGCAGAGACTGTAAGTCCTGTCGGGTGGCAGTCCTCACTGGGGTGATCCTGACTCCTGGGGGGGCCTGGCACCATCTGGGGTCAGTTGTGTTGTTAGGACCAGAGGGCGTGCGTGCGGCCTCAGGACAGGCCCGCAGCAGGCTGAGCCAGCCCAGAGGCAGTAGCGCTGAGGCTCAGATGCTGCTCTCAGGACGCCTCTAGCAAACGCGACTGTGTTGATTAGTGAGAACTTAAGATTCTAAATGGGCTGCTTGTGTTGTTTCTCTTTTATGTAAAAGATTTTTTACGACAGTTCCTTTCCGCCCTGTGCTGGGGTGTCGTTGGGAGATTGGAGCCACGTTTTACTCTGGGGACTGGCGCCTGGAGCAGAGGGCTGTGCCTCCAGGCTCGTGCCGGAGCACGGCTGCACAGAGCCGCTTTCTGCAAAGGCCAGCGGCTCGCGAGTTCCTCCACACGGGAGTGCAGCAAGCGGCGGCAGCAGTTCTGACCCAGCAGAGTTGCGGAGGTTGGCTGACGCTGGGTGGAGTCTTGTCTACTGGGGTGCCGGTGGGGGGCAGCGAGGTGCTGCGTACTCTCCCCATCTGCAGCGTGTCAGCCCTCGTGCAGGGGGAAGGGGAGGCTCTGTCTTTACCGTCGTCTCTGGCTGTGGGAAGGAGGTTTCCTGTGCTCTTGCGCTGTATGGCCTTTTGGTGGCTGGCTCTGTCCCTGGAACCTGGGGGGTTGCTCTTGTGCTCCCCATTTGGGGCTAACAGAATCTTAAATTTAAGCTCGATTGTGTGGTCAGTTGATCCACATTTTGATTAACACAAGACTGCCTTGCAGCCCATGATTGCTCCTTTTATGTCCACACAGAACTGTGTATGCCCCTGACAGTTTTCTGATTCCGTTTTACTCATTTCTTTGGGTGGACTCTGAGGATTTCCAAGGATGACATTAGAGTTTGACGAAGGAGCCATGTGGGAAAAAGCAGTGGCTCATCTGTAATGTTTCAAGGATAAGTTATAATTCCTTTAGCATCAGGAAGTCTTCTATTAGAGATATAATTTATAAGACATAAAAATGGGTTAATCATAAGAACACAGCACCACGCTCTGGATTCAGTAGACTGTTTCTTGTAGGAACAAAGGCTTCTAAGGTCAGAACAGAAGCACGTTGGCCTTGTGGCTGAGGGGCTTGAGGTTGTTCCGTGGCCGTGGAGCGTTCCATGCACGTGCCAGTGGTCTCGCCGTTGGTGTGTGGCGCCGTGCCTTCTGTGGGCGCAGCGGCAGGGCCCGGCGCCAGCGCAGGTCAGCAGTGCGTGTGCGCTTTCCTCCCGGTTCTCCCGGCGCCGCGGCCCTGGGACTGCTCTCCGCCGTCTTCCCCAGGTGGGCCTTGGAGACGGGGCACCTTCGGGAGTGCAGTGGAGCCGTCCTTGCTGACAATGACAGAATGCATGATACGCAGACGTGTGCACACAGAACTTTAATGTGACTAAGAGGCTAAAATACAGCTCTGTGAAAAGCTTTTTATGAAAGTTGGAAGGAAGGAGGCCTTTCTGGGCTGTAATGCTGCCTCAGAGCCGAGTCACTGGGAGGTGCCCGGGGCTTGAGCTCCAGCCTGGGTTGGCTGTTAGAACGCATAGCAGGATGTGAGGTGGGCTTTGCGGCTTTGGTTTCACCTCATCCGCAGGAGGAGGAGTGCAGGTCAGGAGTGTGCTGGAGAGCGGGGTGACAGGATGCCGCGGTGGTCGGCGTGTGAAGGAGGAGGCCGTGCAACATGGTGCCTACTGCCTGGTAGCCCCCAATGGCATTGCTTGAGTCGTGGCCTCAGGGGGCCCTTTCCCAGCATCTAGTCTAGCCTCCCCAGCCGCGCCTCTCCACATCGCCTGGCTTGTGGGAGGAGCCCCACTGTGCTTGGTGGGCATGCTGCTGTGGCTTTCCAAGTGGGGTTGAAACATTGAGGTTTCCCTGCAACCCTTGAGGTCTTTGGTGCCTGGGTGGGACTTGTCATCCTAGGGATAGGCTGAAGCCTATGGCCTCAAAGACCAGGGCTGAACTTAGCATGGCCCTTGGGCCGACTTGGCTCTGCCTGTTTTTGTAAATAAAGTTTTATTGGAACCCAGCCATCCCTCATCAGTCACACGCCTGTGGCTGCTTTTGTGCTGCAGCTGCAGAGCTGAGTCATTGCCACAGTGACCGTCTGGTTCGCAGACCCGAAATACTGTCTGACTTTAATGGAAAAAGTTGTAGATAAAAAGTGTTTAAACTCCACCTTAATGTTTTCTATCATTTTCTCTTTCAAAATCAGCTGGTCCATACGGTGGGTCACTACTTGCAAATGGTCAGCACAGACTGCTGGCCGGGGAGAGCCGGCCAAAGGGCTTCCAGTGTGCCTCACCTCTGCGCCTCCTCCCAGCACCGTGGTCTTTGCTTTGGAAGCTGTAGATAGCAGTTCCTCCTCAGTTTGGTGGTTGGTTCCTAAGGGGAGAATCCTTTTCTGATGTTGGAATCTGAAAGCTGGTTTCTGAAGGTTGCAGAAGCATTCCTGGTGGGCAGCCTTGCTCCCCTGGGGCAGACGTGTGTGCAGTGTTTGCTTAGAGCAGCTTGGGCTCTGTCTGGTGAGGGTCTGTCCTGGAGGTCTCCCTGCCTATGGCTGATGCCTGCCTGGCCTGGCCGACTGTCTTCCAGAGGCCAGAGGAGAGAAGCTGCTCAGGCCACTGACTCCAGCCAGGACGCTGTTTTCAGTCCGATTTTAGACCTCATCTTCTTGGGCTTTAGAAATGCGTGAGGTTGATGGAATGCAGCAGGAACATCCTGAGTCCTTAGAAGAGAAAACAGACCGGGTGTGAGGAGGAAGGTACTTGCACTCACTCCTCTTCACACAGAGGCTCTGGGCCGTTGCCCCCAGAGGACCTAAAGAGCTCGCCCCTCCCTGCCTCGAGCTGTGGGGTTTGTCCCCTCTGACGTGGGGGGTGGGGCAGGCCTGTGCAGGACCGGCTGCGCCCTGGTGTGCGGGACAGCTCGGCTCCGAGGTCTGCAGGCTGCTCCCTTCAGCTGGTGATGCCGTGATCCCCTCTGAAGATGGGCTGTCCCTGCTCTCTCTGTTGAAATGAGTGCTTGCCCTTGGGTCTCGGATGAATTGTTGTGTGTGAATTGTGTGGTTGAGTCTCTGAGTCGTGTCCCGCCCTGCGACCCCCTGGACTGCAGCCCAGTGGGCTGCGGCAGAGGAGTAAACGTCCCTGCTCCGGTGTGCTTCCCGTCGTGCTAAGCACAGCAGTGGTCGTGTGGTGCAGTGCTGGTCTCTCGGTCGTGTCCGACGCTCTGTGACCCCTGGGCTGCAGCCCACCGGGCTCCTCTGTCCATGGACTTCTCCAGGCAAGAAGGCTGAAGTGGATTCTCACTCCTTTTGCCCTGGGATCAAACCGAGCTCACTTGCACTGCAAGCAGATCCTTTACCGTCTGAGCTATAGGGAAGCCTCTAAGAATAGTATTAAAAATAGGTATTCTAAAAGCTAGTATCTGATAAGTTAATAGTTGAGGATTTCTGATTTGTTTTTATAGAAATGGATTCATTGGATGAGTTCTAATACAATATATTATTTTTCAGGTGACTTATTGCAGTATCAATAATTCACACTCCAGTTGTATCTGTGGGTGGTGAACTTTGTGCAAGCCTTGGAGTGCATCTTCTGAGTCTGTGGCGGAGGGGGTAGTGGGACGCCTGCCTGAGGTCACGTGTTCCTGCTCACGTGCGGCTGCCCCGCCCGCGGGCCCAGCCCCTCCCTCCACGGTCTGCTTTAGTGTCAGCCTGGGCCTGCAGGGCTCTGCTGCTCCTGGTGTTTGGAAAGGCCGCTGAGTAACAGGCGGCTGTGTGTGCAGCTGCTCTGCCCCGGCTGCCTCCCACCTCTCCTGCATCACCGGGAAGACGGGCTTCTCGAGTGCCGAGCTGCCCTGGCCCAGCCAGAATGCCTCCTTCATTCCCAGTGGCGTCATGTTGACAAGAAGTTGTGTCAGGCGCTGGGTGGGTCTCTGGGTTAGCCCAGCATCTTCTAGACTGTTGAGAAGACCTGCTCAGAGTTTCCATGTGGGGAGGTGGGAGTCGCAGGGGGCTGAATTGCCAAAAGAGGTTGGAAAATGCTGGCATAAATAACAATAGTGTTAGAAGGTCCCTTTTGTCTCAGGTTCTCTGGACGCTTAGGGTCCCGTGCACGAGCCCTGGGCTCCCAGTGCAAGAGCCCCCGTTGTGAGGTCAGGTCCCCCCAGCGGCCGCCCCTGCAGGGCTGGGTGCTCTGGAGCCCCTCCACCTCTGGCTCCAGGCTGCGCCTCGGGGTCCTCCCTCCCGGAGGCAGGTGGTCTTCAGCCTCTGAGAGCTCAGCCAGCCCTCCGTTGCCATTGCTGGTGACTGGGGAGGGCGTGTGTCTGCTGTTCGAGACAGAGGGGTTCAGTGTATTTGGGCTAAATTTATGTCTGTTGGGAGGCCTTAAGGATTATTCTCCTCACTCATCTTAGCCCCTTTAGGGAGCTCTGGAACCTTATGGTCTGAGAGTCTCTCACACAGTGCTGCATGGGGAGATGGCAGCCCGCCCGAGGACCCAGTGCTGGGGACGCTCCTCAGACTTCCCAGCAGCTCTGCGGGCCCAGGGAACATACCTTAGGGTTTCTTCAGTGTAGGACTGTTACTTTGTTTCCTGAAATAATTGGAGAAATGTGGTTTATGAAAAAGAGCGTGTCCCTGTGACCTGGCAGCTGCCTCAGCCGCGGCTCTCGGTCCTGAGACTGTCTTGTCTTTAGCTCATCCGCTTTGCAGTTTGGGAGTGCGGCCAGTGAGCTGAGCACACAGGTTAGCGTCTTACTCTCTGCGCCCACCTGGCTTGGCGTGGGTGTCGTGGAGTGAAGGCAGGCGGGGGCCTGCTGGGCCTGAGTGAATGGGGTTGTGGGGGACGGGGTCTTGGGAGGCAGGCGATGCGCTCGGGTCAGGCGGCAGCGGGGCTTCGCCTGGACTCAAGAACGCGAGACCCAGGGCCTGTGGCGCCTGGTTGGTCTGTGGAGAATGTGGCTGACGTTTGGACTCTGCTGTCTGCTCAGGCAGTGCACTGTATAATAATTCTGTGGCTACCTTGACCCCTTTGGGGAAAGACCTGGGTGAAAGTGAATAAAAAGTAAATAGAGATTTACTGTGTTTATATAATTGGGCTTGTCAGTAACACTTCTTAATACTAGTGCCAGATACTGTGTGAACTTCCATAACCAGAGTGATGCCTCAGCACCCACCCTGTGACTTCCCCCAGCACCTCCCTCTAGCGCCTGCCCTGTGATCTTCCCAACCCCCACCCACCATGTAAGCTCCCACAGCACCCGCCCTGTGACCCACCAGCACGCCCCATGCCCACGGCGCCCATCTCTGTGCTGCTGTGCACATAGCCGGGCTTTACATTTTGGCAGCCGGGCTTAGCCGTGGCCTGTGGCATCCCCCAGCCCCAGTCAGCAGGGCCACCCTGGCCCCATTGCTTAGTGACCACCGTGGGCACAGCTCGGCCCCTGCCTGGGACGCACCTGTCTGGGGCCCTGGCGCGGGTGCTCTCACAGCTCTCCTTGAAGCAGGTGTCCGGGTGCACCTTGTAGACTCTCTTATACCTGCGTCACCAGAGAGCTCTGTGAAGCCGGGGGCTCAGTGGCATGCTGCCCAGCTCCTCCACCTGGGCCGCACCAGCCCCCAGGAACTGGGCAGGCCTCCGAGGAAGGCTGTTACTAAGGAACGCTGTTCATTCCTAATAAAACTTTCTCCTGTAGATGTGTTAAGATGTCAGCATAACAATTATGTAATTTTAAAACCACTTTATCAAGGTATAATTTTCATAAAATAAGATACGCCCATTTTAAGTGTACATCCTGAGGAGTGTTGACAGAGGCATGTAGGAGACGGAGCCTGCTGTTCCAGAGGCCTGTCTTGCTTGAGATAGGCGGCGTTGTTGTTGTTTGGTTGCTAAGCTGTGTCCTACTCTTTGTGACCCCATGGGCTGTAACCCTCCAGGCTCATCTGTCCATGGGATTTCCCAGGCAGGAATACTGGAGTGGGTTGCCATTTCCTTCTCCATGAGACAGGCTACTTGGCCCTAGAGCTTTGAGACAATAAGACTGTCCTCTTCTGGGAAGTTGATGGAGAAACCTTGGAGATGCAGGCATTAGCTGTGGGCGATATGTAGGACAGGAGACCCCAGCCCTGCCTTGGTAACTAGTGTACTCTGAGATGCCTCTGGAACTTCAGCCTGTTTCAGATAAAACGGGATGCTTATCCTGCCTCTGTGACAAGTTTATAGAGAACAACAAATGAGACATTAAAGCTTTTGGAATGTTGGAGCTGTTTGAAAGAGATCCAGGGAGTTCAGTGGGTGAAACCCCAGCTCATGAGCTCAGTCTAGGAGAGCCTTTAGGATCTGAAGCCTTAGCTAAGACTTCCATTTCCAGTCACCTGGCCGTGGCAGGATCTGGAATTAACCACGTGTGAACAACTGAAGCACTGGGCAAGATATAGGAAGTAAGTCTTCTCGGATGTTAGAGAGCAGTGCAGGACTGGCCTGGAGAGAAGGGGGGCGGACGAGCGCTGTGGCTGTGCTAAAACTCCGCCTGCGGGCACTTTTGGGCTGAGGTGGGTTGAGGGGGAATCCAAGCAGTGGTTGCACTGAATTGGTGAAACAAGAGATTGGAATTGGGGAAGCAGAGATGGCAAGAACTTGTGAGTCCGAGTCCAGCAAGGAGGGGCTGTGCAGAGGAAGAGCTCCAGAGTTCTGGAGAGGGCTCCCCTTGGAGATGAAGCTGTGCGTGCACAGGGTGGACAGAGGTGGGCAGTGGGGAACACGGAGGAGCTGGACAGTCCCAGAGCCAGAGTGGGGAGGTCTGGATTAACAGTAGGCTGTTGCAGAGCAGCAGAAACCCCGGAAAGGCCTTGCTTTAAAAGTGAGGCAGGATGAACCCCGGAATAAAGCTGTGCTAAAGCCACCCTAAAACAGGCCTCAAAGGGTCTGCCTGAATTGCCTTGCAAAAGTCAGACAATAAAGGAGCCACAGACGGCCTCCTCCGAGTGCTCCTATTCAGCGCAGTACTGGAAACGCTGGGCACAGCACTCAGACAAGAAGATGAAGTCGGTGTTCAGGTTGGAAGGAGAGAGGGGGAGTTGCCCCTGTCTGTAGATAAGATCACACTCTGTAGGGAACTGTAAAGTCTCCACACAGAAGCTATTAGAACCAGTAAATGCCCTCAGCAGGGCAGCAGAATATAAGATTGATCCACAGATGTCTTCTGTGTTTCTTTACACTAATAATATCAGAAAGAGTTAAAAAAAAACCTGCTTAAAATCATAAAACAACAACCACCCAGGAATAAACTTAGCCAAGGAGATGAAATACCTATACGCTGAAAACTAAACGGTGATAGAGGAAACTGAAGATGATTCAGAGAACTGGACACATATCCCATGCTCTTGGATTGGAAGAATTAATATTGTTAAAATGGCTATACTCCCCCAAACAGTCTACAGATTCAACGTAATCTTTTTCAAAATATCTATGAGATTTTCCACAGTACTAGGACAGATAATCCTGAACTTTACGTAGAACCACAAAACAAGAATTGCCAAGCAATCCCGAGAATAATGAACAAAGCTGGAAGTATAACCCAGGCTTCAGCCTACACTCTACAGCTGCAGCGATCAGATCAGTGTAGTGTTGGCACAGCAACAGACATACAGGCCAGTTGAGAATAGAGAACCTAGAAGTGAGCCCACACACATACTTATTGTGAACTTCAGACTTAAGAAACTAGGGAGAACAGCCAGGCCATTCAGGTATCACTTAAATCAAATCCCTTATGATTAAACAGTGGAAATGAAAATAGATTCAAGGGTTAGATCTGATAGAGTGCCTAAAGAACTATGGATGGAGGTTTGTAACATTGTACACGAGGCTGTGACCAAAACCATCCCCGAGAAAAAGAAATGCAAGAAGGCAAAGTGGTTGTTTGAGGAGGCCTTACAAATAGCTGATAAGAGGTGCAAGGAAGAAAGGGGAAGATAAACCCAACTGAATGCAGGGTTCCAGAGAATAGCAAGGAGAGATAAGAAGGCCTTAAGTGAACAATGCAAAGAAATAGAGGAAAACAGTAGAATGGGAAAGACTAGAGAGCAATCTCTTCAAGAAAAGTAGGCATCCTAAGGAGACATTTCACGCAAACACGGGCCTGATAAAGGACAGAAACGGTGCGGCCCTAACAGAAGCAGGAGAGGTTAAGACAAGCTGACGAGAACACACAGCAGAACTGTACAGAGAAGGCTTCACGACCCAGGTAACCACGATTGTGTGCTCACTCACCTAGAGCCAGACAGCCTGGAGTGCGAAGACAGGTGAGCCTTTGGAAGCATCGCTACAGACAGAGCTAGTGGGGGTGACGGGATCCAGCTGAGCTGTTTAAAGTCCTAAAAGATGATGGTGTGAAAGTGCTGTGCTCAGTATGCCAGCAAATATGGAAAACTCAGCAATGGCCACAGGACTGAAAAGGTCAGTCTTCATTTTAATCTCAAAGAAAGGCAGTGCCAAAGAATGCTCAAACTACTGTACAGCTGTACTCGTTTCACATGCTAGCAAGGTAATGCTCAAATCCTTCAAGCTAGGCTTCAGCAGTACATGAACCAAGAACTTCCAGATGTACAAGGTGGGTTTAGAAAAGGCAGAGGAACCAGAAATCAAATTGCCAGCATCTGCTGGATCAGAAAAAGCAAGAGAGTTCCAGAAAAATATCTGCTTCATTGATTACGCTAAAGCCTTTGACTGTGGATCACAACAAACTGGAAAATTCTTCGAGAGATGGGAATACCAGGCCCACCTTACCTACCTCCCGAGAAACCTGTATGCAGGTTAAGAAGCAACAGTTAGAACCGGACATGGAACAATGGAGTGTTTTCAGATTGGGAAAGGAGTACGTCAAGGCTGTATATTGTCACCTGGTTTGTTTAACTTCTGTGCAGAGTACATCATGCAAAATGCCGAGCTGGATGACTCACAGGCTGGAGTCGAGACTGCCAGGAGAAATATCAACAACCTCAGATACGCAGATGACACCACCCTAATGGCAGGAACAGAAGAGTTCAAGCGCCTCTTGATGAGGGTGAAAGAGGAGAGTGAAGAAGCTGGGTTAAAACTCAACATTCAAGCATCTGGTTCCATCACTTCAACCAAATAGATGGGGAAAAAAGGGAAACAGTGAGATACTTTATTTTCTTGGGCTCCAAAATCATTGTGGATAGTGACTGCAGCCATGAAATTTCCAAGATGCTCGCTCCTTGGAAGAAAAGCTATGACAAACCTAGACAGTATTAAAAAGTAGAGACATCACTTTGACAACAAAGGTCCGTCTAGTCAAGGCTATGGTTTTTCCAGTAGTTATGTATGGATGTGAGAGTTGGACCATAAAGAAAGCTGAGTGCAGAAGAATTAATGCTTTTGAGCTGTGGTGTTGGAGAAGACTCTTGAGAGTCCCTTGGACTGCAAGGAGATCCAGCCAGTCCATCCTAAAGGAGATCAGCCCTGAATAATCATTGGAAGGACTGATGCTGAAAGTGAAACTCTGATACTTTAGTCACCTGGTGTGAAGAGCTGACTCGGAAAAGACTCTGATGCTGGGAAAGATTGAAGGCAAGAGGAGAACTGGGGGACAGAGGATGAGATGGTTGGATGGCATCACCGACTCAGTGGACGTGAGTTTGAGCAAACTTGGGATAGTGGAGGACAGGGGAGCCTGGCATGCTGCAGTCCACGGGGGTCACAGAGTCGGACGCAGCTTAGTGACTGAACACCACTGTGGTTCGTTAATGTATGAAAAAGGAAGCAGGAGCAGATAGTGGCAAAGATGGGCTCTTCAGCCAGCAGTGTTGCTAAAGCTGGATAGCTACATTTAAATCACAGAGCGGTTCCTCACACCACATACAAAAATAAACTCAAACAGGCTGAAAGCCTTGAATGTAGGACGCGACACTATAAAACCCCTAAAACAGAACACAGGCAAAAGAATCTTTGACAAGAATCGAAACAATATTTTCTTAGTCTCCCAAGACAAGAGAAATAAAAGCAAACAAACAAATGGGACCTAGTCAAACTTAAAAGCTTTTGCACAGCTAAGGAACGAGCGACAAAACCAAAGGACAGCCTGTGGAACAGGGGGAAGTGTTCACAAATGGTATGACCTGCAAGGGGCCAGTGTCAGACGTGTTAGAGCTCAGGGTGCTGTGAGGACGGGGCAGAAGCACTTCAGGGCCAGGAGCACGCTGCAGGCGTGGTGAAGGCGGGGAGCAGGGACTTACACGTGGCGACAGACGCCTCCTTCCCAGACCGGCATGGACTTGGTCTCTGAGAACAGCCGTGTGCAGGGCTGGGGCACCTTCGTGCAGGCTGCTGGCACAGAGGAGGAGGGCCGCGGCTCACCAGGAGCTCGCAGCCGCGTCCCCTCGCCCTGCAGCCACTGTGGTCCCGGCTTCTGCCCTCTGGCTCTCTGGGCTGGGTCCTTGTCCCGGCTGCTTAGCAGCTGCGGGTGCTGTTCTGGGTTGGGGTCCTGGGAGCCTGCAGGCTGCTTTCCCTCTGGGCTCGCCAGAGTCTCGGCCTGATGGGCCTCAGGTCTGTGTGTCTGGTGTGGGAACTTATGTCCATCCGCCTCTCGTCCTGCTCCCGGAAGTCTGAGGGTGGCAGGGCCCTCTCCCCCACCCTTGCCTCCCGTCCCCGCGGAGTAACTGTCCCAGGAGCCCCCTGCTATCTGGGCAGTGGGAGGCCTGGGGGCTCACTGCCCGTGCACTTGGAGGTCTGGGTGCTGTGACTGGGCCCCTGTCTGAACCGACTGTGACAGGCATCGCAAGGCCAGGCCCTGGTGGCCCACAGGCAAGGGGGAGCGGTTCTGAACTCACCGAGCTCACAGTGTCTGCCTTTGAACCCTGGGCTGCAGTCACAGCTGTGGGCATCCTCACCGGGCACGCAGGTGCCTCCGTTCTGACAGGGGTTTTCTGAGCAGTTCCCAGGGGCGTCTGCAAATGGGTCATGAGCTGTTAGCCTCGGGCCCCACCGGAGGGCCAGGAAGAATCACCGTTGCTGCCTCCTGCTGTCCCTGACAGCAGTGGGCCCAAGGGATGCTCAGCGCCGAGGGGAGCCTGCCCTGAGCCCCTTAGCCCGGGGAGGGGAGGAGGCAGGGCGGAGCGGTTCCTCTGGCCTCAGTGCCGAGCTGTCGCACGACGGAGGAGCCTGGGCCCGCGGCTCCCGTCACGGCTGGGCTCTGCTCACTTCCAGAGAGGCTTCTGCCCCCTGCTGGTCTGTGCCCCGCGCCCCATGTTTCCACCGACTTTACCCTGTGCCTGGGACTCTTCTGCTTGGAATGCAGAGGCCAACCTTTGAGAGCCCTCCTCATTCTCCAGTGCATGTCCCCAAGTTCCGACCAGGCAGCCTCTGTGTCGCGGCCACTGTCTGCCTCCTGACGGCACGGCATGGCGGGAGCTGCAGGCAGGCCGGCCAGTGGTGCTGCCAGGGAGGGGCGGAGCTGGCCTTGCCCCCTCAGCATCCACCGTCTGATCCAGCCGCTCCCTTGCTGTCCCCTCAGCAGCCTCCCCGTGAGGTGCTGCCTGGGCAGACCCCACCGCCCCCCGCTTCCCCCCGCCGTGGCCTCCTGGGTTCTGTCGGCTGCTTCCCCTTCCCCCTCGGGTCTACTTCACTTTCCTTTGCCCCTTTCTGCCCTCCAGCTTTCCACGTTCTTTCGTCTTTCCGGGTGCGCTAAGGGGAGCTGCGGGCGTGGAGGACCCTGTGGACCGCTCCTCGACTTCAGCTAGGAGCATCTGCCAGGCTGGCTTCATTTACTGCCGCTTTCTATCTGCTGCCTTTAGTTGGAGAATTTCAAAGCAGTTCCCAGAAGCCACTTCACCTGTAAATGCGTCAGCAAGCGTCTAGTACACAGACACTGTGACTTCTCACGTAAGCACAGCGCTGCTGCTATAGAATCACAGCGGCCGCTCCTCGCTGCCAAGTCCAGGTGGCAGAGTCACCGCGTGCCTGCTTCTGAGAGGCTGGCCGAGGCTTGTGCCATGCCTGGGACCCTGGGCCCGGGCTTGTGTGCAGCAGAGGGGCTTTCACCAGAGTCCCGCCTTCTGTGACCTCGGTCTACTGACTCCCGAGTTCATCATCTCACACACTAAAGTAAATAAAGTGAAGGCTGTTTTGAACAGGCTAGGGACGAGGACGCGGCTGTGCCCTGCGGTGGGGCAGTGGGCTCCTGTACAGGGACAGATCACGGAGTCGGGAGGCTTAGGTCCTGCCCGCAGACCACCGGTGTGTGGGACAGAGGTGGCTCCCGTGGGATGTGACCCACACAGTCCAGAAGCTGTCCTGGGCAAGAAGCGGGAAACAGGAAGACCAACCAGCCCCCACATTCTCTCCATGTTCCCAGAACGGGAGGTTGCCATCTTGGGACTCTTCCAGGAGGGGCCCTGAATTGGAGATCTGCTTGGTGAGCAGATGCCAAACGGGCTTGAGCTGTGCCCAGAGCTGCACCCTGGGCACCTGGCATCCTTTCCTTGAGAAAAAGAAGTCTGACAGCTTCCAGAGAGAACGGGCAGATTATTCTAGAAGGAGGCAAGGGCACAGCTGATAGCACGGACAGCACAGACGTCTGTGGACTGATGGCCGAAGAGCCGAGAGGGGACTGTGAGCCCCGAGTCCTGCACCCAGGGAAACCGGCCTTCGCGTGTGTTCCAGGCCGAGGGCTCGGGGGCTTGTAGAGTTCCACAGAAAGTTCCACGTGGACCTTGGCAGGCTGAGAGCGCCAGGAACAGCCCAGGCCCTCGCAGGCAGTGCCCAGACGGCCCCACGGGACAGCAAGCCTTTTATAGAGAGGCCCAGGGCAGACAGGCAGTGGGACACAGGAGGGGCCGTGGTGAGCCGCTGACCGTGCCGGCCCTGGGGAGACCCACCAGGGCCCAGTGTGCACTCACAGCCAGCCTGCCGGCAGGATCCCAAAACCCAGCCAACCCTGCCCGCTGCCCACTGCTGGACGGAAGCCAGCCCAGTGGCCCCCTCAGAAGACTGCGCAGGCTCTCCACATGGGCGCCTCCACATCCCAAGGCAGGAGCCGTGGGCAGGGCCCAGAGCAGCTGCTGGCAGCAGCAGGCCGGCCCGGAGCCCTTGGAGTGAGCTCCTGGGGGGCCAGGTGCTGGGTGGAGAGGGCGCGTGCGCGGGAGGCGGGCGAGATGCCACCGCCGAGGAGAGCCCGCTGTGCTGAGGCACCACGCGGGCAGAGAGCCCACCCTTCCCTGCCACCTGGCTTCTGGTAGAGCAGAGGACAGCAGCACGGAACGGGGCTCGCGGGTCCCCAGGAGGACGGCAGCAGGAGGCTGCTCGCAGCTTGGGCTCTGGGTCAT
The DNA here is from genome assembly GCF_032405125.1 of Capricornis sumatraensis. Classification (NCBI taxonomy): domain Eukaryota; kingdom Metazoa; phylum Chordata; class Mammalia; order Artiodactyla; family Bovidae; genus Capricornis; species Capricornis sumatraensis. The sequence continues at coordinate 220,635,510 of NC_091070.1, read as the reverse complement.
AGGTGGGTGCCTGGGGTGACGGCCGTTATTTTAACAAAAGCTAACCAGCCAGACTCACTGAGACGGGGCTGGCCTTGTCTGATCATAAGCCTGCCTGGAGCCAAAGTGTCGGTCACTCAGTCCTGTCTATCTCTGTGCGACCCCATGGACGGTAGCCCACCAGGCTCTTGTCCGTGGAATTTCCCAGGCAAGAGTACTGGAGTGGGTTGCCATGCCTGTCTCCAGGGGGATCTTCCCAACCCAGGAATCAAACCCAGGCCTCCTGCATTGCAGGCAGGTTCTTCACTGTCTGAGCCACCGGGGAACCAGAGACCAGGACTAGTTCTGTCCCCTGGAGGCCACTGGCGAGCTTCTGCGCTGTTGTCGCCTGGAAGCATCTCACACCTTTAAGGCTTCGTCCTCCACGTCAGCGAACACTGCAGGCAGCAGTGGCATCTGGGGCCAGCCTGGAGCACCCTGGTCTCCTCCAGGGGACCCAGGAGAGGCCATTTCATGCCCCTCTGGTTTCTGAGTTTTGTGAAATGAAGCATCTAATATTTAAAAGGGCTGACACAACAGAAACCCTTGGGCAAAATGTTTTTCACTTAGAAAACACCAGCCACACGAGTGTCTTCCCTCTGCGTCTGAGCCACAGACCGCCTCTCAGCAGCTCACCCAGGCCTCATCGGGTGAGTGCTGGACTGTGGGGCCGGGAGCCTCCACTGGCAGACACCCTCGGCACCCTGGGCACCTGGCGCTCCGCCTTCTCAGAGCGCTGGCTGATGGGTGAACCCAGTCTGGGCCTGTGGTGTGGCCAGGAGAAAGGGCCGTGCCCCTAAGCTGTCCCCAGAGGGACACAGCCCCGACGCTTAGAGCCGGAGGACAGGCAGAGTGGGGCTCTGGGTTTGAGGAAGGAACGCAGCCTACCCTGTGAGCATGCATGCCCGGGGGGATGGGCCCTGCTTGCCAAGCGCGGGTAGCGGCCGCCTCCTGGTGACGCTCCAGCTAGAGCCCGCCCCGCGGCTGGCTTCCTGCCGTCTGCCCCACACACATCTCTGGGGGAGGCAGGCGTCTCTGCAGAGAGCACCCAGCGTCCAAGCGGCTGCAGTCCCCAGGCCCAGCCCCGTCTGCCTGCCTGTTGTGTTGGGTCCCCTGGCAGGTGGGGTGCTTGGCCATTTCCTCGCTGTGGGCAGCCCCCTCCTCACCTACCGTCCTCAGGCCCCTGAGGGTGGTCAGCCCTGTAGCCCGCTCCTGCTGACTTGCTCTCCACGTCTTTGTCACTGCCACGTTCGGGGAGCTGGAGGGCCAGGCTGGCCGGCGTGGGGACCGCATCCGTGTTCTCCAGCTGCACCAGAGCTGTGGGCTCTAGGAGAGATCAGGACGCCACAGTGCTGACCATGAAGCCGCTGCCTGGCGGCCAGGCCCATCCTGGGGCCGCCTTCCCTCTGGAAAGGGGCTTCTCTCAGGGCACAGGGATGTCCGCAGGGCCTGGTGTGGCCGGGACCGAGTGGCTCTCGGCACCGCCTCGGGTAGGATCAGCTTTTCTCCGGGTGGAGCCCAGCCCGTCCTGCCCGTCCTCAGCAGGCGCTGCCGGTTGAAGGTCACTTGCGGCTCGAGAGAGCTGAGCGTGCTGCCTCACCCTGAGGCCCCTCAGTCGCATCCTGCTCCCCTCTCCCTGCGCCTCCCGCTCCCTAGGGGCCACAGCGCCTCCTCCCCATCTTCTCTGCCCCGAGCCAGGCCACGTGCTCGGCCCTGATAGAGCCTGTGAGGCTGGTGCGGTGGTCGAAGGACCGTGCACGCCCGCAACAGCACCCGTTGGGGGCTGTCCTCATGCGGACGCGCTCCTAACAGGATTCTTGCCCCCTCCAGTGCCTGCGGGCAGCCTGTCCCTTCTGCGTGGACAGCTGTGTTGGGAAGGCTCCCTGGGAGCCTGCGGATGGCATGGGCTCTTCACACAGGCCCTGGAGTCCTGGGCTTCTGACCCCTTTGGGTCCCCCTGCTGGGGACACTTTGGGCACTGGGGGTGGTCTCAAAGCCCAGGTTTTAGGGGCCTCGTCCCTTGTCCAGCTGGGGACAGGAGGCCACCCGGGTCAGCCTGACCACTCACGTGATCTCACAGTGACCCGCTTGCTGGGTGAGCTGGTGAACCTGGCCCTCACTCGTCCTCTGCCGTCCACGAGCTCTGAGAACCTGCGAGAGTCAGCACGGGTCAGCAGGGGCTCTGGGCCGGGGTCTTGGGGGCAGCAGCTGAGGCAGGCACCTGGGGGCCTGGGTCGGCGTCGTGGGGGCACCGGGGTCATTGAGCAGGCGCAGCTCGGGCAGGCGTGCGGGGGCCGGGCGGGTTCTCAGCGCCCTCTGGGGGAGGCTGTCACGGTGCCATCGTCTGTCAGCATTGTCCCTTGGGGCTGCGGGCGGGCAGAGGAAGGGGTGGCCGTGTGGGCTGGTCTGGGGCTCCCCTGTGCATGGCTGAAGAGGGGGTGCCCCACCCCAGCCCAGCCCCACCTCTGCTCACGGAGGAGCTGTGGTTGCTGCCTGGGTTTTGTCCAGGCGCTGGTTCCAGCCCTCACCCTGGCCCAGGCTCTTCACCTGCGGGTGAGGCAAGGCCCTGGGGCCCCGTCCAGACTCACCTGGGCTGAGGCCCACAGTCCTCACACCCCGAGAGAGGGGGCAGCTCCTCTGTGGGTGGGTGCCACCCGCCGCAGCCCCGGGCTGCTGCCCTCTCAGCTGCACACCCTTCCCCACCAGCCCACAGAGGGCCCCACCTCCCCTGTCCGCCTGGCGGTGGGTCTGGGGCTGAGCTGGTCTCAGTGTCTCAGGGCAAGTGTGTTTCGTGCCCCACGGGCAGGCTGCTGGGTCGGGAGACAAGGGAGCCCAGCCTGCTGCCCACCTCCCTGCAGCACCTCACTGTCCAGACAGACTGTTTAGGGAGCTGGGACAGGTAAGGGGGTTGTGCAGACCCCCGTGGGGCAGGCGGGCCTCCCGGGCGCCCGAGAGCAGACCCGCGTCCTCACCGTGGCCCTGGGCCTCTCTCCCCAGCTGCTCCCGCCTCCCTCCGTCCACATGCGCCCCCTTCCTGCCCTCTTCCCTGGGGTGCTGTTCCCCAGGCCCACCTCCACGCCACCAGCCTGGTGGGTCTTGCCACTGGTGAGGCCTGTATTTACTGCCCACCGTCCGGGGCCCACCGGGGCGGGCAGCACGGGGGGAGGCGGGACGCTGGCCAGCTCACCAGCTCAGCCGTGCAGGGCTGCCCCACGTGCACGCGCAGTGCCGTGCCAGCACAGCCTGTCCCCGGGCAGCCTGTCCGTGCCTGGAGCAGCGCGGCTGGGCCGGGGAGGGGGGTGGCGCTCCGGGGCGGGCACACTCACAGGTGATGAAGTGCAGGCGGGCGGGCTCGCTGTGCACCTGGCCGGCCCCGGTGCCCTGCACGGCCGTCACCGAGAGCTGGTACCGCCGCCCAGGCGCCAGGTCCCGCACCGTGTAGGACGCCAGCCTCCCGCTGGGGACGTAGCGGCTCTTGGTACTCTGGCTGGTGGTCACGTTGATGACGTAGGCCTCCAGAGAGGTGCCCGGACTGGGGGTGTCCCAGACCACATGGGCAGAGGTGGCCGTGACTCGGGCGGCAGTCAGGTTGGCTGGCGGCAGAGGCCCTGGGTGAGCATGGAGCAGGGGAGGGGAGTGAAGGGGGCTGGTGGGGTTTTCTGCCCAGGGCACACTCTAAAGATCTGACGCGGAGTGCTGAAGCCTCGCCGGAAGCCAGACCGCGTTGTCACAGACCTCACTGTGTCCTTGAGGACGGGTGGAGGGGCATTGGCAGCTGCTCAGGGCCGGCAACAGTAGGCACCCTGTGAAGCACCCCCCAAGCTCACTCCATCAGGCTGCCCGCCGGCATGGCATTTTCCATCCCCCTGAGCTTGGCCACGCACACCTTCTCCCGGGATATAGGTAGGGGAGTGGGCTAGATGGGCAGAGGGTGGGCCAGGGACCCCACACCCAGGGTCAGAGTGAGGACTTGACCCTTGCTGTCTGCCTGTCCCACCAGGCGAGGCCCTGCCCTCCCCACCCCCGCTCACTGCCCCTCCTGTGCCTGGACAGCCCACGTGCTGGGGAGCGGGGGGCGGTGAGGGCCGGGTGTCCTCGCCCGGGTGGACAGCCTGCCCATCCTCGCGGTCTTCTCCTCCGGCCCTTGTTCAGTGACCCTGCTCTGGCAGGGGCCCGGGAGCACTCACAGTGAGGGCGGCCTAGGGGGTGTCATCCCAGCAGGGGCCCTGCCCAGCCCCCTGCAGTTGCCTTCCCAGGCACCTCTGGGCACATGTACCGGTGGCCAGGACAGCTTTCTGGGGCTGCGGCCACTCAGAGCCCGAGTGCAGGGCTGGGGAGCTTCCGGAAGGGAGCTGAGCCCCGCCCTCTACTCACGGGTCCACACGTGCACTGGGGCCGAGGCCAGGCTCTCTGTGCGGTGCTCCTGCCCCCCGAGCCCACTGAGGGCCGTCACCCAGATGGCGTATTTCCTTCCTGGCAGCAAGGCCCTGTGGGGAACGGAGGCCAGGGGAGAGGAACAGGATGGCTCTGCTCAGACCGCCGCTCCGCCAGTGTGACCCAGGTGGGGGCCGTCCCAGGGACGGTGTGACCCGGGTGGGGGGTGTTCTGGGGCTGGTGGGGGGCGTCCCCTGGCCAGTGTGACCCGGGCAGGGGTCTTCCCGGCACCGGTGTGACCTGGGCGGGGGGTGTTCTGGGGCTGGTGGGGGGCATCCCCTGGCCAGTGTGACCCAGGCGGGAGGCGTCCCGGAGCCGGTGTGACCTGGATGGGGGGCGTCCCGGGGCTGGTGTGGTGTGACCCAGGCAGGGGTCTTCCCGGCGCCAGTGTGACCCAGGCGGGGGGGCGTCCCGGGGCCGGTGTGACCTGGGCGGGGGGTGTTCTGGGGCTGGTGGGGGGCGTCCCCTGGCTGGTGTGACCCAGGCGGGGGGCGTCCCGGGGCCGGTGTGACCTGGATGGGGGGCGTCCCGGGGCTGGTGTGGTGTGACCCAGGCAGGGGTCTTCCCGGCGCCGGTGTGACCCGGGCAGGGGGGCGTCCTGGAGCCGGTGTGACCCGGGCGGGGGGTGTTCTGGGGCTGGTGGGGGGCGTCCCCTGGCTGGTGTGACCCGGGTGGGAGTCATCCCAGGGCTGGTGGCCAGGCAGCCTCCACAGAGGCCAGGCTGTGGCCTGAGAGCTGGGCTGAGCTCCTCCCTGGCCTGTCTGTCCAGTGCTGGGCAGGACGCAGGCCCAGGGTAGCTGCAGTGTGGCCGGAAGCTGGTGCTCAGACAGCAGAGGCCAGCTTAGGGCAACTGAAGGAAAAGGGTTAACAGGCCGCCCCCCCCCCCCCACGCCCTGGGGAGGGCTGCCCACGAGGCTGGCCCTGGGGTGGGACTTCTGAGGGTCCCCAGTGCCCTCAGGGGGAGAGGGTCTCCCTGCCCCTAAATGTCTGTGCACAGAGAGGCTCCTGCCAGCTGAGCGTCCCTTCCTCTGGGGTTCTGGAACCTTCTCCAGGCTCAGGTGCCCGTGACTCCACCTGCCTTCCTGCCCAGTCAAAGCCCTGGATGCTGTCTGTCTGCGTGGCTCCCCAGGAAAGTACCTGCTGGCTGGTGGCAGGGATGGGGTATGTTGGGGATGTGGGGGGAGCTTGTCTTGTGTGGGGAGGGGCTGTGGAAGCTCGCACGTGGTCTGTGACTTGCCCCGCCCCCCTCTTCCTTTCATTGATGTTGCTTTGTACCCTTTCTCTGTCCTGAATCTCCTAAGTCTTGGGGAACCCCCTCGGGAATGTGGGGATGGCCTTGGGGACCCCATTTGTGTCTCTGCCCCGCTGCTCCTGGGGAGTGGGCAGAAGGAGCCACAGGCAAGGGGAGGGGGCGTGGTGTCCAGCACAGATGGCCATCCGGCTGGACAGAAGGGCACAGGAGACATGGTGGAGAGAAGACTGCAAACCGGAAATGTGCTGGTGCGGCGACGCGGTGGCCTGCCCGCCTTCCAGAGCCCCCCTCCCAGCCGTGGCCTGTGGCTGCTCTAGGCTGGGCGCTGCAGAGCTGTGCCTGAGCCCACCTCCACAGCTGCGGTCCCAGGCTCAGGAAGGTGGTGGGAACGTCACAGCTGCTGCCTTCCCTCCTCACGCCCTCCAGCACTGCCCACCCTCCCTGCCTGGCTCAGAAGGTGGCTCGCGGGCCCACCGTGGGCCGCTGTCTGGGAGCGTCCCTGAGCTGGGGGCCTGGGGTGGGGATCTGAGGCTTCCCTGTGGCGCCGCTGAAACGTCTGTCTCAGTCGTCAGTCATTCTGAATGACTGATGTTCATTTGAATTTTATTTTGTAGTTCTGTTGGTATATAATGTGTAATATGCATAAGAAATTTCAGTTGAGCTCAGTTCTGCTGTTCAAGTCGTGTCCGACTCTGTGACGCCATGGACTGCAGCACGCCAGGCTGCCCTGTCCTTCACCAGTTTAAGGTTTGAACATATTTGAACAAAGTAAAAATGTCAGGCAGCCCAGGGGTGCCTGCCTTCTCCCTTTCTAGGGAGTCTGGTGACTTGGGCTGGAGGGACTCTGGGCTGGCCTCCGGTGGCCTTTCTTCTGTCTGCAGAGGGTGGCATCCGCGTCCCTGCTCAGAGCGTCCCTGCTCTCTCGGGCATGCTGGCGCCCGCGGGAGGCGAGGCCGCGGTGCGGCCCGGAACTGATTGCACAGCCCTGCTCCTCCAGGGGCTCGGGGGGAGAGGGCGGCAGGACCCCGGTGGGGCGGGGGGAGAGGGCGCCCTTGCTCTTACCTGAATGTGAACCTGTCCACACTCCTGTCCACGTCAGTGGACTGCTCCTCCTGGGCCTCAGGGTGGCGGATGGACAGGCGGACACTGCTGACTGTGGCGTGGCGGATCCTGTGCAGAGCCCACTGCACAGAAATGGCGCTGGCCGTCACGTTGGCGACCTCAAGGCCCTCGATGGGGCGGGGTCCTGGGGACAGCGGGCAAGCAGCCTGTGTGGCCCCTCCTCACCCCGGGGGGCGGGGCCGGGGCTGGAGAGGGGGCTCGGGAGGGGCCCTGGGGACCTGCAGAGTGGCCTCTGCAGAGACGCCCGTCCAGCCTGGACTTGCTGAAGGCGCCCCTCAGTCCAGCGGGGACCGGGCGCAGGTGGACATGCCCTGGACCCCTGCCTCAGGGTGGGGGCGTTGCAGAGGGGCTGCTGTAGGCACTGCCCTGCGTGGTCTTGGCCTGCCAGGGGGCAGGGTGGGACCTTCCTGGCTCCCTGGCTGGCTGGTGGCACTGACAGTGACTCTGCACCATCTGGGGGCTCCTGGGGCCTGCCAGGGAGAAGCCAGGAGAGGCCTCGCTGACGCCAGGGAAGGGGATGAACCCCAGGCCGAGGGAGCTGAGAAGGGTGCCCCAGCCCCCAGAGTTCTGAGCCCTGGTCTGCGGGAGGTGGTGCCTCACCCCGACCCCGCTGGCACGGGGGGGGGGCTGTCTTCCTTCCGGAGCCCACCTTGAGCAGCCTCCAAAGTGCTTCTCGCTCAAGCTGAGCTCTGAAGCAGGATGGCCCTGCCTGCCCCCAGCCCCCGAGGCTCTTCTGTCACATGCTGGGGCCACCCTCCTGGCCCCTGTGCTGCCCCTCCCCAGGACACCCCGTCCCAAGGCCTCGTCCCTCCTCACACTTGGCCGTCAGCGTCCTGGCTGTGGGCATCCGCGCAGGCTGCAGGGTGCCTGCCACACTACTTCTGAGGGACCTGAGAAGTGCTCCCTTCTGCCCCCCAGGACCCTCATCTTCCTGCTCACCTGGCCGGCAGGCCATGCCTGCCTCGCTTGTCCTGCTCTCATGACTGGCCGTGCCCACCTGCCCGCCTATGCTCACTTGTCCATATATGCCCACCTGTGTCTATGCACCAGCCTGTTCCCACCTGTGCCCCCCTGCCCCGCCCCGCCCTGCCAGCCACCCTCAAGGGGCTCCCAACATGCCCAGTGGTCATGCCACTGCCCAGCTCTCATTCCATCCTCCAGCCTCCCCTCCCCATCTCTTGATTCCCAGGGCCAGCCCCCACCAACTCACCATCATGGGAGTATTCCGGGGTTCCCCCTCCCGCACAGCCCCAGGAGCAGACAAGCCAGCCGAGCCCAGCCTCTCCGCACAACTCCCTTCAGGGCAGGATGCCCAAATGGCCTCCCTGCTGCCCACGGGTGCCTCTGCTCCAGCCTGTGGGGACGCTCTGTCCTCACCCCACGGCAGTCCCAGCACCTTCTCAGGGGGCCCCCCTGCATTCCCCAGCCCCCTCCCTCACCCTGTCACCGCCTCTCTCCTCCAGAGGAGGGGCCCTCGGCTGGCTTGGGCACTGGGGGTGACTTGGCTGGCGCCCACCCTGCTGGGGGCACGCCATGGTGGGGCCCTCAGGGGGCGGGCAGCGTGAGTCACTCACACTTGCGGGGAGCAGCCGAGTCACTCACGCGTGCGGGGAGCAGCCCGAGTCACTCACGCGTGCGGGCGGTTAGCCCGAGTCACTCACGCGTGCGGGCGGTTAGCCCGAGTCACTCACGCGTGTGGGCGGTTAGCCCGAGTCACTCACGCGTGCGGGGAGCAGCCCGAGTCACTCACGCGTGCGGGCGGTTAGCCCGAGTCACTCACGCGTGCGGGGAGCAGCCCGAGTCACTCACGCGTGCGGGGAGCAGCCGAGTCACTCACGCGTGCGGGCGAGCAGCACCACGGGCCTGCTGATGTCGTTCTTGTTGTTGGCGTTGCGCTTGACCGAGAAGACGGAGACGTTGTAGGCCCTGCCGGGCGCCAGGGCCCGGAGCTGGTGCGCGGAGCGGCCCCGGTCCACGAAGTCTGTGCGGCGGTAGGAGCCGTCCGCAGACGCGTAGGTGACAGCATAGCCGTCCAGCACCTGCCTGGCGGCTGCGCCTTCAGGAGGCCGCCAGGAGATGGAGACCCCACTCTCTTCCACTTGCTCCACCTTGAGGGCCGTTGGTGGGAAGAGCTCTTCAGGGTTTCCATCAAGAACAAGGGAAGGGGGGGTGTCAGCTGTTGGCCGGGCAAGTCCCGGCCCCCAGGTGGGTGTCTGGCCCACTGGCCCTTGGGCCTGGGGCCCGCTCGGCTCTTTGCCATGCTCCGCGGGGTGTCTGCAGCCCCTGGGCGGGAGGGGAGCCCCCACGCCGGCGCCCTCACCACCTCACCTTTGGCACAGTCCTTGCCGGTGTAGCCCACTTTGCAGGTGCAGCTGTGGGACCCGTTGCTGGCCAGGCAGTAGCCACGGCCCCCGCAGGGGCTGGAGAAGCAGGGGTCACTCACTGTTGGGGGAGGCAGCAGTGAGTGGATGTCTGGGCAGGCGCCTTCCCCCGGGCCCTTGATGATGGCCCTGGGCTGGTCCCGTGTTGGTGTGTTTGTGGGATGCAGGTGGGCAGTCCTAGGTGGCCCTTTGGGGAGCAGATATGGGGGACACTCCGGGGGAGGGGCAGGGATTGCCGGAGGCACCACGGAGAGGCCAGGCTGGCCCCCTCCCAGCCAAGCCAAGGTGACCACTCCTGGGCGGCAGCTGAGAACACCAGCCCTTCCGCAGCCTGTGTATGCTGGGGCTGGGGCCCAGCCCCGGGCTTCCAGGCCAGGGCCCACAGGGTCCCCTGCCCTGGAGAGATGCTCTGGCCACAAACCGTCCACACCACGCTCGTCACTGGGCCGGCTCCTAAGCCCTGCGGTGGGGCCGGAGCCCAGGACCTGTCCACCCTGCACATCTGAGCGGTGCCAGTCAGGCCCAGCCTAGGGGACACTGGGGACACTCGAACAGCGCAGGTCAGGCCCCCACCCTGGGGAGACGCACAGCAGGGAGACAGGGTGCCGGGGCGGCAGGCGGTGCGGTGGGCGCTGCCGCAGGCCGTGGCCAGGGAAGGCCTTGTCCCTCGCCCGGTCCTCAAGGGGCCCGAACAGGCTCACGAGCGAGGGGCTCTCGCCGTGAGGAACTGGGAGCGGCAGGCCCCTGGGGTGGCCGTGAGCTTGGCCCGTCCGGGGGCGGCACGGCCTGTGGCTGGCATGGAGCCGGGTGGACGGGGGTGCGGGGAGCGGGGAGCCCCACCTGTCTCACAGTGGTAGCCGAAGAAGCCCTCTGGGCAGACGCACAGGTAGGCCCCGCCACTGTTCTCACAGCGGCCTCCGTGCTGGCAGGGGCTGGAGTCGCAGGCGTCCACCTCTGGAGAACACCCAGAGAGTCGGCCAGGGCAGCAAGGGGGTGTCTGGGGGAGGGAGGAGAGGACAGCGGGAGGAAGGGAAAGGACGGCGGGGCGAGGTCGCTGGGGGCAGGGGGCGGGCAGGGGCCTGGTCCTCCCCTCATCCTCCCTGCTGGGGTCCCTCCCCCCCGCCGAAGCCTGTCCCCGGGCACCGTCCCTGCCCCCTGCTCTGAGCAGCCCAGCGTCTGTGCTTGTTGGCAACAGGTTTTCCCAGGCATCCAGGGTATCATGAGTGTGGGTGAGGGCCCGGCACGTGGGGACCCCGAGAGCAGCCCCTACCTGTCTCGCACTGGACTCCAATGAAACCGGGGGGGCACTGGCAGACAAAGGCCCCCGGGAGGGCCCTGCAGGCGCCTCCGTTTCTGCAGGGCTGCGCCTGGCACTTGTCTGTCTCTGAGGAGAGGGACACGGACGTGAGGCTGCATGGCCGCCGCCCCGGGGCCTCCTGTGCCCCAGACTTCAGCCTCCCCTGCCCTCCCTCTGCCCACAGAGCCTGTCCGGGCCCCTGCTGCCTTCACTCTCTGGCCGCCTGGCTTGCACAGGTGTGAGGGAGCAGGCTTCATGGAGCCTCCGCCGCTACTCCGGCTCGGACGCAGGGCTGGGATCTGCGCCCTGCACCCCACTCTCTCTGCCCCTGGGCCCTCACCCCCACCTTCCCCCGCCTGCCCCCAGCCAGGGTCTGCAGGAGGCGGGGAGGAGGGTCATGGTTAGCGGCTGCCGGCTGCGCTCTCAGTGCTTCCGGGGGCCTAGAGGCAAGAGTAGCTATAAGCTGCCGTCCCTGTGGACATCAGAGCCAGCAGGGGCTTGAGAGAGCGGGCAGCACCCAGCCAGGCCTCAGCGCGGGAAGAGGAGCGGCTGGGCAAGGGGACGGTGCTGGGGCGCCGGAGCTCAGCGGGACTGGCCGGGCCACGGAGGGCTGGGGCCCTCTTACCCCGCTCACAGTGGGCGCCTTCACGGCCTGGGCTGCAGACGCACAGGTACCCGGCGACGCGGTCCTGGCAGGAGCCCCCATGCAGGCACGGCTGGGATCGGCACTCGTCGATTTCTGAGCGAGGAAAGCCCGGGTGCCAGGCGCCGGGAGAGACCCCAAGAATAAAGCAGTGTTGCCGCTGTTAGCAGGGACGACTCGAAGCCGGACTAAGAGGGACGCACATGAGCTTTGACAAGAGGCTCTGGACAGAAGTCCACGACATCTCAGGTGCGGCGAGAGGCCAGAACCCAAGGAGGGCCCTGGAGGGGAAGAGGCGCACCTCTGGGAAGGGGCTGGGGATGCTCCCGAGGACCCCACCGCGCCACTGGGTGACAATCGTGTATGAAACCAAGACACTTGGGGGCTAGCCCTTCATTTTGAAATATTCACTGTGAAGTTTTTAAAAACTGGAAATTTTGCTCCTGAATTAACAATGTTCAGCTTAAAACAGTTTACTTTTAATGCTTAGCATGTAAATAAGTAAATAAACGGTACTGACGGAATGACCCCTGGGGGCTGCGCCTGACCTAGGGGCTAAGAATGGTGGCTCCTCTGCTCACACGCACATCCCAGTTGTTGTGACTTGAATTTCCATGGCCATCCCCTCTGCGCCTCCGCAGTCTTTAAGTGTTTATCAGTATGCTGGGCAGTATTTGCTGCTGTGGACTCTGGTAGAGGTGCTGCGGCCACACACTGCTTCGTCACTGGGCGCCGTATTAACTAGGTGCTCTGTGCGGTGGGTCGCTCCTCTCGTTGCTGTGTGATGGTCCCCAGTGTGGTTAGACCAGACTCTCTCTCTCTCTCGTTTGGTAGGGTTTGGGGTTGGACTTAGATGTCCTGCTGTTGAAACAAAACTTCTGTGTCCTTCACCTCTCCTGGTGTAGAGTTTTCCCTAGATTTGCAATTATCGAGCAGTACAATTGCTAGGACACAGTTTATATGAAGGGGGTCAACTTGACAAATTACTACGTTGTCTTCAAAGTGCTTGGACCAGTTTACACTTCCTCCAGCAATTTGGAACAAATCCTGTTTATCCATATTCTCACCAATTTATGGGCTTTTTAGACTTCAGAAGTTTTGCTAACTGAATGTATCTCCTTGTACCACTGGCCTGCGTTTTGCACAGCACTGACAAACGGGGTGTTGTTTACTACTGCGAAAGTCCTCCTCACGCGTTGTACCCATTGGGCTGATTACATGCATACATGTGTGTATACATTTATATGTAACGTATGTATATGTACATATAACATATACATGACACATAACACATGAGTCATGTGTAACATATACACACATACATAAGATATAACATATATACATAAGTGAAAGTCACTTACTTATGTCTGACTCTTTGTGACACTGTGGACTAGAGAGTATATGGAATTCTCCAGGCTAGAATACTGGAGTGGGGAGCCTTTCCCTTCTCAAGGGGATCTTCCCAACCCAAGGATCAAACCCAGGTCCCCCATATTGAAGACAGATTCTTTACCAGCTGAGCCACAAGGGAAGCCCGACTTTCTTAAGGCCAAGGAATTTAAGTTCCTAATTTTTAACTAGTCAATTTGTCCATTTTTTCCTTTTATACTTAGTGGTTTTTGTGGAATCTTTCCCTGCCTTAAGGCCAAAAAGATAGTTAACCTACATTTCCTACACAAAACTACATAGTTAAAATAAAAAACCCATTTAAGTCCTTAACACATCTGGGACTAATTGTTGGGTGTGGTGAGACGTGGAGAAACGATGTGATATTTTCTGAGTACCCAACCATTGTATTCCAGCTGTCATGACGACTTTCTCATATGTTTTCTTACAGAAGTTTATAGTTTTAACTTTTACACTGATGTCTATAATTCATTTCACATATATAAAAATTATCATTTTGATGCTATTTTACACAGCGTTATTTCATTTCATTCTCCGAGGCTCCCCTGCGGGAATATGAAAATATAATTGTTCCTGTGTGTTGACCCTGTGTCCTGTAACCTACTTGAATTCACTTATTAGTCCTGTTGCTTCTGTTGTAGAGTTTCCTAGAATCCTCTGTGTGCACGATCGTGTCATCTTTACTTCTTGCCCGATAGACGTGCTGTCTTCCTTTTCTCGCCTCTGGCGTGGTCTAGGACCTCCAGGACAATGGTGGAAGGCACTGGACGGACACCTTTGCCTGACTACTGATAACGGCAGGAAGTGTTTCACCCGTAAGCACTTTGTTAGCTGTTGATTTTTTTCATGGATGCCCTTTGATCAGGTTAAAGAAATTTTCTTCTACGCTTAGTTTAAGAATTTTAAAAATAATAGCTGAATTTTGTCAAATGACTATTTTTGCATCTATTAAGACAATCATATGGTTTTCTCCTTTATTTTCTTCTATGCTGAATTACATTTACTGATTTTCAAATGTTAAACTGTTCTTGAGATAAATCCCTCTAGGTCAGGCTGTATTAGCCTTCTGATGTAACAGTGGGTTGGATTTTAGTAATGTCTTGTTAGGATTTTTGTGCTTTGCGCATGAAGAATATTGTTGGCCTGTCACTTCATTTTTGCAGTGTCTCTGGTCTTGGTATAAAGGCGATATTGGTCTCATAAAATGAGCTGAGGAGGGTTCCTTCCTCCTACACTCTCTGAAGGAGCCTGAGAGGTTTGACAGAACTCAGTCAAGCAGTCTGGTCCTGCCATCTTCTTTGCAGGGAAGTTTCAGCCGCAAGGTAAATTCCCTCAACAGATAGGAGGCTCTCCACGTTTTCTGTTTATTCTCATGTCAGTTGCGATCATTAGCATCTTTCTTCGTTTGTTCTCAACTGTGAGATATGTCGGCCTGAAGTTGCTCACAATATCCCATTGCCCTTTAAATGCTCATATAGTCTTTAGTGATATTTTTTTTTATTCTGATATTGCTAATTTTTATTTTTTCCCTGATCAGTCTAGCTAGAGGCTTGTTATTTTTATTGATCTTTTCAAGGAACCAGTTTTTGGTTTCATCTGCACATGTCTTTTTTATAATTCATTATAAATTATAAAAAAATATGTCATTTAATCATTATTTATTGTTGATATATAAAAATGCAATGGATTTTGTTATAATAACCTATATTCACCAAACATATTACATTTCCTATCATTTATACAGTTTTCTTTTGGTTGAAAGACAACCATATTGGCTGTGAATACTAACATTTTTACTTCCTCCTTTGGCATTTTCATGAATTTACTTTCTTTTTCTTACTTTATTGCGTAGGCTATTACTGACAATGTAATGTTGACTAGACTTAGTGATAATGGGCATCCTTATTAGGGAATGTCTCTCCACTTAGGATAATGACTGTTCTAGGTTAGATGAGACCCACCATAAAACTGCCTCAGACGCTACTTCCCTTCCTCCTGTCGGCAGCTCAGCATGTCTGAGTCAGCTCAGTGGAAGAGCAGCTCTGCACTCCAGACCCCCCTCCTGCACAATGCGGGTCAGGGAGCGCTGGCCCACAGCTTCCTCTCCTTGTTCCTGGCCTCACCATGCAGCACACAGAACTTCCTTGGCCAGGCCTGAACCTGTGCGCTCGGCAGTGGAAGCCCAGAGCCTTGACCGCGAGCGCCAGGCAGATCCCGTAGCCCTCTTGACGTAACCTGTCCTCATTCCTCTGTAAATACGTGGAGTATAATAGGTGTGCTTCAGTGTAATTGTGTGTTCGGCCTGGCTTCTGCCTGGTCTGAGCGCATCTCCCTGTGGGCTAATGAACACCTGGGGGGCTCTGTGGGCTCTGCTGTTTCTAAGTCTTCCCTCCAGTAAATCCTGTATTATACCACCTGGTACTAGAAAGGTGTGTGTGTGTCATATTATTTTTATCTGGATAAGGAGTACTTTTAAAGTTCGTGCTTGGTAGGCATTTGTTACTTGAATAGGTGTGAATTTTATCAGATGCTTATCATACAGTCATTGAGACTCTTATATGACTCTCCTCCTTTAGTTGGTCAGTGTAGCAAATGTTTCTAATATCACACTTTCTGTAACAACCCAGCTTAAGGATGGTGTGCGTGCTCAGCTGTGTCTGGCTCTTTGCGGCCCCAGGGACTGTCGCCCACCAGGCTCCCCTGTCCGTGGAATTTTCCAGGAAAGAATACAGGAGTGGGTTGCCATTTCAAGCAAGAATACTGGGGTGGGTTGCCACTTCCTGCTCTAGGGGATCTTCCCGACCCAGGAATCAAACCCACGTCTCTTGGGTCTCCTACACTGGCAGGCTGCTTCTTTACCACTGGCATCACCGGGGAAGCCCCATCATGGTGTATAGTTTTGATAGACGGCATTCTGCATCTGTTTCCACATTGAATGGACCCATAACTTTCCTCTCTCCACCTGCCCATGTCTGGTGCTGGTTTGAGGTTGTCCTGGCCTCGTGGAGTGGGTGGCACACACTCGTTTCTACTCCCCAGGAGGGCCTGTGTAACACTGCGGCAGTCTGCTTCTTGGCAGTTTGGTGGGACTGACCCACGGACTTGTTTGGGCCTGGTGCTTCCTTGTGAGAAAACTTTGCATCCTCAGCTCTCAAATGAGTTAAAAGGTACGATTTTATGGGCTCTCTGGAGCTTCCTTGATGTTACAGTGAGAGTGATGGTGTTTTCTCACTGTCCAGACCCTAACTGAATGGGTCGCTTCACTATCTTTAAAATGCCATTTTATTATCTCACTCCTGATGTCTCCATAAGAAGTCTGGTGCCAGTCTGACTCTTGCTCCTTTGTGGCTTCTTGTCCCTTTTTCTAAGGATCTTTTCTTCCTGACTTTCTTAAATTTCATCATAATGTGTCTAATGTCTCTCTTTCCTCCTGTTGGACATTCTGCAGGCCCTTTCAATCTCTGATCACTTATCAGCTGTTCTGGGAATTTAGCTCCATAGTTGTTGCAACGTTCCATCCTAATTTTTGTCACTCCTGGAGTCCTGTTACCTCAGTGTCAGCACTTATACACTCCTCAGAGCCTACATCTCCTTTCTAATTTATGAGTATTTCCCTTCTTCTCTCTGGGACAACTCCTTACACTGATCTTCCAACTCCTTAGCTTCGTCTTTGTCTGTTCCCATTTGTAAGTTGTGTCTGTTACTTCCACTATTACAATTTTTCGATCATCTTATTCCTGCCTTCTTTTAAACATTACTTGTTGATTCTATTTTATGGCCAGTGTCCTGCTTCGTTTGTATTCTCACTCATCTTCTACGTTTCTCCTCCCAGGAGAATATGTTGTCTGGGCTCTGCTACTGTCTCTGAGGTGGCCATATTTCTCGAGTGTCCTGGTGTCCTGGCTCGTGGGCTCACGCTCCCTGGCGCTCCCCACTCCTCCTCTGATGGCACGGTGAGGAAAAGCAACACTGGGCCCGGGGTGGCCTCCTAGACAGTGACCACTAGCCCTGGGGGGTGTGGAAGGGCAGGCGTAAAGGAGCAGGCTTGCGGCCAGGTGACCGCACCTGTGTTTTGGGGTGCTGCCCCTGAGAGGGCCGCCCAGGCCCGACGCCTTGCAGGGCATCTGGGAGGGGGCGGTGTGCTCTGCGCCTCGCTTCTCTGGATGCTGTCCTGTCCCTAAGCTGCTTGGCTGAAAGCTCTTTGTCTTCTGAGACTGTGTTACCATTACACAGATGGGCTGAACAGTTTGGAATGTTCTGTTTGGCTTAATGCACTGCTGGCATCGCTATCTCCAGGTGCCTGGATCAAGGGGGGGCCTTGCCTGCAGGGCAACACCCCTTGAATGCCCATGGGGACTTGTGGGGGCCTTGTTCAAATGCAGGGTCTGGTCCCGCAGGCCTGGGCAGGCCTGGGAGCGGGACTGAGACCTGAGCCCTGGTCTGCCTCTGCAGGGCTCTGCCTTTGGGCTGCCTCCTGGCCTCTGCGGCTTCCTCTGCAGAGTGGGCTTGTGGGTGCTGGGCCTCATGCTCTGGGCTGCTCTGAGGACCGGAAGCCCTTAGACAAGGGTCCAGAATGGAGGGGACTGGTCGTCACCACCATCAGCACCAGGTCTTGGCCTCACTTGTCACAGAGGAGACACAGGCCAGGGTCAGAACTGCGGCTCCTGCTCTCCTGCTCAGCCCAGGGGAGTGGGGCGTGGCCCAGGGGAGTGGGGCGTGGCCCAGGGGAGTGGGGCGTGGCCCAGGGGAATGGGGCGTGGCTCCCCCCACCCCACAGAGGGCCCCGGTCACCGTGGCACTGCGGGGGCTCGCTCCAGACGCCCTGTGGCTGGCACACCCGGACGTGGCTGGAGGTGCTTGGGCTGTAGCCTTGGTCACACGAGTACAGGGCCACCGAGCCCAGTCGGGTGCCGTTGAATCTCAGGGTGGCGTGCTTCACCTCGCCGGGGGGGCCGCAGTCCACCTCTGCAAGGACACGGCAGCCACGTCCTGCACTGCCGGCCCCTGCCTGGCCTCCCGCTGCTCTGACCCGGGCCCCTTGCTCCTCGTGCAGCCTGTCCCAGGGTGACAGAACCAGCCCCCAGAGCGGGCTGCTCGAAGGTTTCCTTCTTCCCCTCCCTCCCCAGTCCCCTGCTGGGCCCTGCCCCGCCCCACCCCTGACCCGGCCTGCTCACCTGCCTGGCACCGGTGTCCTGTGTACCCTGCTTGGCAGTGGCAGGAGAAGTCTGTGCCCAGGTCCTCGCAGGTGCCCCCATTCAGGCACGGGCTCCGGAAGCAGGGGGAGGGGGCTGCAAGGGCACGGGGACCCCGTTGCCCGTCACTGTCCCCCCTGAGGCCTCTGGGCGGCAGAGGCGTCCTGCCTCTCGCACCAGCTGTGCCTCCGGGCCACGGGGCTGTGGGGAGCTCCCCCTTACCTATCTCACAGTGCCGCCCCGAGAAGCCCGGGGGGCAGTCACACTTGTATTTGCCGATATAGTGGAAGCAGGTGCCGCCGTTGTGACAGGGGCCCGAGGCGCACGAGTCTGGCTTCCCTGGAAACACAGGCACCCATAGGGCAGGGCCGGGGGGTCGCATGCACCCCCCACTCCGGTCCCTCCCCTCGTCCCTCCACACCCTCAGCAGGGGCGGTAGGGGGCTTGTGGGGTGCTCCTGATGAGCAGATGCAGGGGGCGGGGCAGGGGTCCCAGGCCAGCCCCACCCCACCCTCCCCAGGCTGGCGCGCCGCTGGGCCCGCACCGATCTCGCAGTGCCTGCCAGTGAAGCGGTAGGGGCAGTCGCAGCGGTACTCGCCGCCCGCCTCCTTACACGTGCCTCCGTTCCTGCAGGGCCCAGAGCTGCACAGGCGCGGCCGGGCTGCCAGGAACAGACAGACAGACAGAGAGGCCAGTCAGCTGGGGCCAGCCTCCCGGCCCAGAGCGCCCGCAGGCCACGGCTGCTGGTCAGCGGAGCCCCTGAGGCTGCTGCCCAGGGCCGAGCCCCTCAGGTGCTCCCTAGTTGGCCCGGGGGCCCTGCGCCCACCGCCCAGACCCCCTGTGCCCGCCGTCCCCCTGCCCTGCCTGGGCTCTGCTGGGGAAGCGCTGGAGCGCTGCCCACTGCTGCCCTCCTGCTGAGTGGGGAGCCGCTGAGTAGGCACTTCCACTCAGATCTGCGTGTTTATGTGCCTGCACTGAGGGCCTTCCCTGGCCCGCAGGGCCCATCACCCTCTTGCACTGGGGGCCTTCCCTGGTCTTCGGGGTGGATGTCGCACCTTCACAGCTCAGCCAGCAGTGTAGACCCTCGGCCTGCTTGACGTTCTTGGGGGGAATGTGAGGCAGGAGGGGCCTCCCCCCCAACACCCCGTGGGGCCTCACAGGACGCTTGTCCAGGTTCCGGCCACCACCCCCCACCATGTCCCTCTGCCCACTCTTGGGGATGCCTTGGCCAAGGGTGCAGGACCTCGGTGGCTCTGCACAGAATCAGCCTGCTCTCTGGAAAGCCCTCCCCCGAAGCGGTGTGGAGGCTGTGGGCGCTGTGGTCGGAGCCTCAGGGGCCCAGTTTCAGGGCCCTGTGGGAGCGGCAGAGGCAGGGGTTCAGGTTTCAGCTCTCTGGACACGTGAGGCAGCAGGAGGGCTGGACGGGGCCCAGGTGCCAAGCCTGGGCATAGGACAGACGTGGGCATAGGGGCCAGGCGGCCAGCACCTTGGACCTTGACCAGGGGATGCCTGGGTCACTGAAAAGAGTCCTGACTGCTGCTTCTAGCTGCTGGAAAGACTGAACTGAGCGGGCCAGGTGAGCACAATGACGCCCGCAGTGTATTTGCTTAAGAGCGCTTACGTTCTTAAGTGGCTAAGTGTTGTAAAATGTCGACATTCTCTAATTGCACTACATTTATAAAGTCGACTCAGTGGACGTGAATCTGACAAACACCAGGAGATGGTGAAGGAAAGGGAGGCCTAGCGTGCTACAGTCCACGGGGTCACAGACAGTCGGACACGACTTAGCGACTGGACAAGACTGAATTATTTTATGAATCAGGGATTCTAAAATCCATGGGGAAAACGGTGAGCGGGAAGGGGAGTGCACTGCGCGGGGCGCGCTGTAACAGGCGGGATGCCCCCCACCCCCGTAAGCTGCCGCGCCCCACCTCTCTCACAGTGGCGGCCGTGGAAGCCCCGCCCCGTAAGCTGCCGCGCCCCACCTTTCTCACAGTGGCGGCCATGGAAGCCCCGCGGGCACTCGCATGTGTAGGAGTCTCCATGTGTGTCACAGGACCCTCCGTTGAAGCAGGGGTCGGAGTCACACGGCGACGGCAGTGCTGTGGGACAGAGGGCGGTCATCCTGACGTCCTGGCAGAACTGATGCCAGGCTTGCATCCTCACGCTGGCTCGGAGGCCCCCCTAGAACCTCTTCTATCACATTTTTGAATTTTCCAGATTTTGCCTTCGCTCTCCCGTGAGTTGGGACTGAGTTGGGACTGAGCTGTGGTCACAGGAGTCCTGGTATCAGGGCCCCGATAGCACGTCACCACCGTCACACGTGATGACTCACTACCCGAGTCACTCGGTGTCTGCACTGACGTACGCCGGCGGACCTGCTTCTCCGCGGGCACTTGTCAGGCGTTCACGTCCCAGCAGCTGAGCTGGAAGGCACCAGGTGATGCCCACACATGGCTGCAGCGGGCGGAGCAGGGTGTGTGGCCAAGCTGTCCACCCCCAGGTCCCCTCGCGGGCCTCCTCCTGCTGCACCCAGGCCCTCCCAGCACCTCCCTGGCAGCTTCCAGGCGGGCCCCACTCACAGTGGCTGACGTTGTGGTCGGTGTGGCAGACGCACAGGTAGCTCCCGCCGTACTCCATGCAGTAGCCGCCGTCGGGGCACTGCGTGTTCATGTTGCAGGGCGTGGCCGTGACCTCTGCACATGAGGGGGAGGCCCAGGGACCATGTGAGCCCTAGGGTGACCAGGCGGGGGTGCCCTCCACACCCGGGGCTTGCTGTGGTTTCAGGGATTCTCACGGCAGGGCAGGACGGGAGCCCCTGCCCCAACCCTGGGCACTTACCAAACTCACAGAGGAGCCCGAAGAAGCCTGGTGGGCACTGGCAGAGGGTGCTGTTGGCCCCCAGGCACCTGCCACCATTGCGGCACTCACAGCCGCTGGGGGTTCCTGCCACGGACAGAGGGGAGAGAGGCCTCAGTATGGGGGCACCCTCCTGACCACTGTCCCATAAAACCGGCCGTGCAGCCCCTCTCCCCACTCGCAGCTGCCCTCCATGGGCATCCACATGCACACCCCAGGGGACCCCCCCCCCCCCGGCGGCCCGGCCCACACGCACTCTCCCTGCAGTCGAGGCCCATGAAGCCCTCAGGGCATTCGCACACGTAGCCCTGGCCTGCATCCACACAGGTGCCTCCGTTCTGGCAAGGGCCCGAGAGGCAGGCGTCGGGCACGGGGGGGTGTCCTGCAAGAAAGGCAGTGGTCACCCAAGGCCTGGCCCTCTGAAAAGGGCTAACAGGGCCTTGGGCCAGCGAGGAGGCGTGTTAACCTCTGCTGTTCGTGCTGAGCGCCTGGAGACTGGCCCCCAGCGGCCCTCAGCCCTGAACCCCTTCTCTGGAGCCGAAGCAGCAGCCGGGGCGCAGAGGGGCCGATGGTGCACCAAGGGCCTGGCTGAGGCCAGAGGCTCCAAGCAGTGCTCGTCAAGCACTTCTGTTACTGAAATGTTAGGGGTTTTCCAGGTATCTGTCTCCTGTTGATTTCTAGTTTAATTTTGCTGCAGTCAGAGAACACAGCCCTTTTCAGTTTATTGAGCCTCGTTTTATGGCCGGTGGGGTCATCTGTCACGGTGAAGGCTCTGCCAGCCCTGGAGGGAACGCGGGTCTCTGTGAATATCAGTCAGGCTGGGTCAGCCAGCAGTGCTTCACATGTCCCTGCATCCTGGCTGGTCCCTGTGCTTGTGTCCTCGGAGCTGCCGAGAGGCCGTCTGAAGAGTGTCTTTGTGTAGCCTTAGTTTCTGAAAGACGGTGTTTCTGGGTGCACAGCACTGGCGTCACAGCTCATTCCTTTCAGGGCGTTAAGGGTGCCGTCCCACTGTCGCCCAACCTGCACTGACTCTGACGAGGAGTCTGCTGTCATTCCTGTGTCTCTGCGTCTTTTCTCTACGGCTGCTGTTAACGTCTCCTCTCTGTCACTGTTCACGCTCTCAGTCGGGTCTGGCTCTTTGTGACTCCGTAGACTGCAGCACACCAGGCTTCCCTGTTCTTCGCCATCTCCGGGAGCTTTCTCAAACTCATGTTCATTGAGTTGGTGATGCCATCCAACCATCTCCTCCTCTGTTATCCACTTCTCCTCCTGCCCTCAATCTTTCCCAGCATCAGGGTCTTTTCTGATGAGTGAGCTCTTCACATCAGGTGGCCAAAGTAGTGGAACTTCAGCTTCAGCATCAGTCCTTCCAGTGAATATTCACGGTTGATTCCACCTAGGATTGACTGGTTTGATCTCCTTTCAGTCCAAGGGACTCTCAAGAGTCTTTTCCAATATCACAGTTTGAAAGCATCAGTTCTTCAGCACTCAGCTTTCTTTATTGTCTAACTCTTGCATCCATACGTGACTACTGGAAAAACCACAGCTTTGACTATGTGGACCTTTGTCAATAAAGTCATGTCTCTGCTTTTTAATATGCTGTTTAGGTTTGTCATAGCTTTTCTTCCAAAGAGCAAGTGTCTTTTAATTTCATAGCTGCAGTCACCATCTGGAGTGATTTTGGAGCCCAAGAAAATAGTCTGTCACTGTTTCCGTTGTTTCCCCATCTATTTGCCATAAAGTGATGGGACCATGATGTTAGTTTTTGAATGTTGTTTTAAGCCAGCTGTTTCATTCTTCTCTTTCACCTTCATCAAGAAGATCTTTAGTTTCTCTTTGCTTTCTGCCATAAGGATGGTATCATCTGCATATCTGAGATTATTGATATTTCTACCAGCAATCTTGATTCCAGTCTGTGATTCATCCAGTCCGGCATTTCATGTGATGTACTCTGCATATAAGTTAAATAAACAGGGTGACAGTATACAGCCTTGATGCACACCTTTCCCAATTTTAAACCAGTCTGTTGTTCCATGTCTGGTTCTGATTTTTGCTTCTTGACCTGCATACAGGTTTCTCAGGAGGCAGGTAGGGTGGTCTAGTATTCCCATCTTTTTGAGAATTTTCCAGTTTGTTGTGATCCACACAGTCAAAGGCTTTAGTGTAGTCAATGAAGCAGAAGTAGATGTCTTCATGGAACTCTCTTGCTTTTCCTGTGACCCAGCAGAGGCTGGCAGCTTGATCTCTGTGGAGCTCTCTTGCTTTTGCTGTGACCCAGCGGAGGCTGGCAGCTTGGTCTCTGTGGAGCTCTCTT
The DNA here is from genome assembly GCF_032405125.1 of Capricornis sumatraensis. Lineage (NCBI taxonomy): Eukaryota > Metazoa > Chordata > Mammalia > Artiodactyla > Bovidae > Capricornis > Capricornis sumatraensis. The sequence goes on along the minus strand of NC_091070.1, from coordinate 220,612,591 downwards.
GCTTTTGCTGTGACCCAGCGGAGGCTGGCAGCTTGGTCTCTGGTTCCTTTGCCTTTTCTAAATCCAGCTTGTGCATCTGGAACTCCTCGGTTCATGTAGTGGTTTTCAGCAATTTGATTTATGTTGGGCTTTGTATGGCTTTCTTCATGTTTTTCTTGAATTTGGGGTTTTCATTTTCATCAGACTTAGAAACTGTTTGGCCATTGCTTTCTCACACTCTCTTCCTGCACCCCTTCAGACCATCCCTCCTGCAGGGACAGCAGGGTCACACCTGGTGGGCGCACAGCGTCCCTGCAGAGGCCCCGCCTCACTGCTGCCCTTCCGGCTCCGCCTCTCTGGGCTGCTTGTCGAACTGCTTCCATTCCCCTCTTCAAGGTCACTGACCTTTCCTTCTGCAGCGTCTAACCTGCTGCGAGCACCATCCAGTGGCTTTATTTTTTAATTCAGATATCATGGCTTTCATCTCTGGAAACTTTTTCTGTTGCGTCCTCCACTTCTCATTCTGTCTTTTCCCTCAACAGTCTTGAACGTGTGGCACGTGCGTGTTCATGATGGATGACCGATCACTTGTATTTGCCGATTCTCTGGCCATCTCTGGCCACTGCTTCTTTTGATCTATTTTACTTCTGGCGGTAAGTCATATACTCTCAGCCTTTTGTATGTCTGGTAACTTTTGGGTGGGTATTTTGGGGTCCTGGATTCTGTTACATTCATCTAAAGAGTTTAGGATTTTATTCTGACATATGGTTAAATTCAGTTCAGTTCAGTCACTCAGTTGTGTCCGACTCTTTGCAAACCAATGGCCTGCAGCATGCCAGGCTTCCCTGTCCATCACCAACTCCCAGAGCTTAATCAAACTCATGTCCATCGAGTTGGTGATGCCATCCAGCCATCTCATCTCCTCCTCCAGTCATCCCCTTCTCCTCCTGCCCCCAATCCCTCCCAGCATCAGGGTCTTTTCCAACGAGTCGGTTCTTCACATCAGGTGGCCAAAGTATTGGAGTTTCAGCTTCAGCATCAGTCCTGCCAGTGAATATTCAGGACTGATTTCCTTTAAGATTGACTGGTTGGATCTCCTTGCAGTCCAAGGGGCTCTCGAGTCTTCTCCAACACCCCAGTTCAAAAGCATCAATTTTTCAGTGCTCAGCCTTCTTTATGGTCCAATTCTTACATCCATACATGACTACTGGAAAAACCATAGCTTTGACTAAACAGATCTGTTTGGTCCTTTCAAGCTTTCTTTTAAGTTTTCTTGGGGCAGATCAGACCTGCCATTAGCTTAGCATGTATTCATCCCCACCACTAAGGTGATGCTACTGGGGACTCTACTCAGTATTGGCCCTGGGTATGAAGAGCCTGCTCCACTCTGGCTGGTAGGAATGGGCTTGAGTTTCAGTAACTGACTAACCACTCCCAGTGGTTCTTCCCCAGCCCAGCAGCTCTCACCCCACCCAGAGTCAAGGGGCCCCAGTGCAGCTGTCCAGGGCTCGTCTCCCGCTTTCTCCTCTCCCTGCCACCCCCGAGTAGTTCTGTCCTTGTCGGTGGCACCAGCACAAACTCCAGCCACTGAACTGGGATCTCTGCTCCTTGACTCAGAGGAACTGCTGGAGTCTGGAACCCCCTCCCCACCCACAGGGCAGCCTGGCAATGGCTCTGACACAGCCTTGAGGCAGCTGTGGGTTCCACCTGGCTTCCTTCTCTTCTCTCAGGAATGAAGTTCATGGCTTTCAGCTGTCCAGTGGCTGAGGACAGTTGTTTCCTGTGTCTGGTCTGGTTTTCTTGCTGAGAGTGACAGGGAGAGTCCCGGAGTGGTCCATCCTTGTTGGCCGGAAGCAGAAGGCATGACGTTCTTTTATGATCTCCGGGTGGGGCCAGCATCCTGCTGTGCCTTGAAATGTGGCCCACGAGCTTGTATTGGGGTAGACATGTTAGTGGTTGTTTCTTACAGTTCGCTTTTGTTAGCATTACTCTTTGTACAAAACATGATTTCTTTGCAAAATCTTCTGAAATCACTTTGTTTTCTGACACGAGTTTAGTTACGTACGCTGATGCTCAGATGCCAATCGAGGCAGTCCTGTGCAGCACGATGATTTCAGGCCACAGTTAGGGCTGCCACCTGCCCACGCTCTGCACTGTGAAGCCTCACCATCCCTTTGTGACACAGCCTGCCCTGTGTGTGGCCTGCTGGTGAAAGGCCAGTGGAGGGCACAGTGCCCACCTGCACCTTACTTGTAGGCAAAACCTCATTTCCTTCTTAAGTTTTTAGACTCAAAGTAACTCTGACGAGTTTGTCTTGAGCACCCCCAAGCCCCGGGGAGACGGGTGCACAGCTGTTGTTGGCTCGAGGGTGGAGGCCCTGGGAGGCCAGGGGGTGTCAGATGCCAAAGTCATAATTTATTCTGTGGGACATAAAATCTAGCTGGTCTTTTACTTGACCTACTGAGTCCTGTTGTTGTTGTTCAGTTGCTTAGTCATGTCTGACTCCTTGCGACCGCATGGGCTACAGCACGCCAGGCTTCCCTGTCCTTCACTATTCCCTAGAGTTTGCTCAGACTCAAGTTCTTTGAATCAGTGATGCCGTCCAACCATCTCATCCTCTGTCATCCTCTTCTCCTGCCTTCAATCTTTCCCAGCATCAGGGTCTTTTCCAATGAGCTGGCTCTTCACATCCGGTGGCCGAAGTATTGGAGATTCAGCTTCAGCATCAGTCCTTCCAATGAATATTCAGGACTGATCAGAATTGACTTTAGAATTGACTGGTTGGATCTTCTTGCTGTCCAAGGGACTCAAGAGTCTTGTCCAGCACCATAATTCAAAAGCATCAATTCTTTGGCGCTCAGCTTTCTTTGTAGTCCAACTCTCACATCCATACATGACCACTGGGAAAACCATAGCTTTGACTATACAGACTTTTGTTGGCAAAGTAATGTCTCTGCTTTTAATATGCTGTCTAGGTTTGTCATATTTTTTCTTCCAAGGAGCAACCAGCATTTAAAACAACATGCAACAGAACAGAAATGAGCAGACTTCATCACGTGTGGTAGAGATCAGCCCAAGGTTTGTTTCCTTGCATGGCGAGGGCTCTGGGGCAGGAAGACGGGGCAATAAACAGGCAAGAATCTGCTGAGGGGGCGGGGCCTGGGGAGTGTGGCCATCCACCTCAGAGAGGGGAGCAGACTCCCTGGGCCTCATCCAGCACTTAGACAGCAGAGCCCAGACCAGAGCCTACCCGAGGAAGGGGGGGCAGCTGACCACCGTCACCCACGGGGAGCTGCGACACAGCCATTACCTGTCTCACAGCGAGGTCCCTCGAAGGGTTCTGCACACAGGCAGGTGAAATTCCCCACCAGGTCGACACACGAGCCTCCGTTCAGGCAGGGGTCAGAGCTGCACTCATCCACGTCTGCGGGTGGCAGAGGTGGGCGCTCGGCTCCACACCAGCCTCTGACCACCCCGCACCCTGCCCCACTGGCACGCTGCCCACCCACCCCCCCGCATCCCCCCACCCCGCCTCGCCCCACCGCTGGCCGAGGGCACGCTCACCTGTCTCGCAGGCCGCCCCTGTGTAGCCGGTCGGGCACACACAAGCTGCGGGGCCGCCCTCCGCCTGGCACCAGCCGCCATTCTGACACTCTCTGTCATCGCATGGAGACTGTGCTGTGGGCACACAGTGTGTGAGGCCGTGGGGGTTCCTGGCTGTGCGACCCAGTCTCCCGCTGAGCCCCACCCCGCACCTCGGGCTGCACGTGGGTGGACCTGGCTGTCTCCAGGGGGCAGCGGGCCCTGGAGTGCAGGGCCGTCCCCGGCCACTGGCATTGAATGCTCGTCTGAACTGGGTTTACCCCAGCAGATGGCAGGGGCACGGGGGTGAAGGGGCCCAACTCCCAGCCTCCTGGGGCATCCCTGTCGCTGGGACCCTGACCCCACCAGAGCAGGGGTGGATGCTGGTGGGAGTGGGCAGACTCGAGGCAGCCAGCACCCACGTCCCTGCTGGACGCGGCCCGGTGCCCCTGCTGGCATGGACTCTGGATGCCGAGGCGGGTTTGGAGACCAGGGAGCCTTGTTGGTGGGCAGGGCCGCTGCTGCAGGTGTTGCTGTGCTGGCCACGGAGAGGCTAAGGCTGCGGGCTGCCGGCGCTGCCCCAAGTTCCCCGGGGGCCTGGCTGGCCTGGATACGTGTCTACACACCAGAGTCAGAGGCTTGGAAATGTGCCCTGTGGCGCTAAGTCTCCGTCAGGAACGTTTTTCTAGCTGAGGGTGCTACCCGTTTACCAGTGTTGTGTTTCTAAATAACAGTTCACATCCCTGAAGGTCTCGGGGGAGTGTCTCTGGCTGAGCCGATGGGGGTCAGGGGCCGCCACGCTCTGATCTTAAGGGCTCCATCTCTTGGGCTGCCCTAGCAGCCTCCCGTGGTGAAACTGGGGGTGTGCACCATCGCTCAGCAAACCGCAGTGTGGGCTGCAGCTTGGGAGCAAGAGGAGGCTCTTGAGAAAGACCTCAACCCACGGCTGGGCCGTGGAGAACCAGACTCCACTCCTGCCAGCAGCCCTGGGGTTGGGGGGCTTGGGGGCACAGGTCCTAGAGTGACGGTCTGGAAGCAGGCCCCGCCCTGCTCCCAGGCCCCGCCCCGCTCCCAGGCCCCACCCTGCTCCCAGGCCTCGCAGGGCTGAGTGCTGTGCTCGGTGCTCCTGCCGCACCCCGGGGCCCCTCCTCTGGGCTCTGGGCTCCTGCACCCCCCTCCCCCCTCTCCGGCCACCCGCATCTGGGGCAAGGCCCCCTGCAGCATGCTAACCTGATGGCCCTGCCCCCCCCCAGGTCTGGCAGGACCGTTCCGGGCGCCCTGTGGCCCCTGGTGCGTGGGGCCGGGTGGGTTCCTCTTACCTGTCTCACAGGTGGGTCCCCTGAAGCCGGCAGGGCACTGGCAGCTGAAGCTGTTGATGCCGTGTGTGCAGGTCCCGCCATTCTGACACGGGTGGGAAGCGCACTCGTTCACATCTGGAAAACGGGGCGGCTGAAGCCTCAGTGGAGGGACGCCTGGGAGGACCGGGCCCGCCAGGGCTGGGCGGTGCTCATGGCCGTGGAGCTGCTGTGTCTGGCTTCCCCGTGGTATCCGTGCACGCCACCCAGGACACGGGGACGGACACCCTGGGCCGCAGGTTGTGGTCTCTCTGGGGCGGGGGGGGTGGTGGTGGGGGGTGGGGTTCCTCCCGGGGCTGGTCCCTCCAAGGGGCGGGGTATGGGGGGGTCCTGCAGAAGCTCACCCAGGTGGCAGGTCCTCCCCGTGAAGCCTGAGAGGCAGGAGCAGGTATAGGAGGGGTTGCCCGTGATGCAGTCATCGATGCACTTGCCGCCGTTGAGGCACGGACGCAGGGCCTGGCACACGGAGGCTGCGGACACACGGAGGGCAGAGCGTCAGCCCCGCCCGGGGCCCCTCCTGGGGGAGGTGCTGCGCTGTCCACAGCTGCCTAGAGAGCACCCACGGTTTCCCCGGCCTGGGGGACAGGCAGCCGGCAGAGCTCAGCTTGGGGGACCCCACGCTCTGCAGGGGCAAGGCACGAAAACCCACCATTACTAAGCACACTCGGGGACTTCCCTGGCGGTCCAGTTGCTAGCACCCTGTGCTTTCACTGCTGGGGCGCAGGTTCAGTCCCTAGTCAGAGAACTAGGATTCTGCAAGCTGCATAGCTTGGCCAAAAAAAAAAAAAAAAAAAAACCAGCCCACGCACACATGTGCAGGTACAGGAGTGTCCCAGGGTTTCTGCTCTCCCAATACTAGGAGGGCCCCAGGGAGAGCTGGCGTCCAGAGACAGGGGGACGTTCCTGGAAGGGCCCTCTGGTCCCGAGAGCCGCCGAGGCTGTGGGTGTCTCCGAGGCCCGCCCCTCCCCGCTGGCCATTCTCCAGCCGCCCGGGCACTCAGGCCAAGTGGGGCTCGGCTGCCCTGTGGCAGTTGCTGGCTGGCTGCCTGAGCCGATTCTGGGCCGGCCCTTTTGCCTGGTGTGGGTGCCCCGCCTCCTCAGGGGTGGGTGCCCCGCCTCCTCAGGGGTGGATGCCCCGTCTCTTCGGGGGTGGATGCCCCGCCTCTCAGGGGTGGACCACCCTCCCTTCCTGGCGACCCCAACTGATGGGTACAAGCTTCATCTTCTGGACCTGAGGTGTGCTGGGGACCCCAGGGGACTGGTCCCCTGCACCCCACCCTCACGGCACTGCACTCCTGGGGCCTCTGCACCTGTGAGTTTCGGGGCCCAGCAATGGCCCCCGCATCTGCTGCCCACAGAGGCCTGGGATGGGGGGTAAGTATCTCCACATGGGAACAGGGTCCCCGGACTGAATGGACCCTCTTCTGAGGACCCCACTCCTCAGGGTCAGAGCCTCCCCCCAAACCAGCACCCCCCCAGGTGTGCGCGCCTGCCCCCCCAGCCCCCTCCCCCGGGTGCGCGCGCCTGCTCCTGCCCCAGCCCCCACAACCGTGTGTGCGCGCCTGCCCCCCTCCCAGCCCCACCCCGGGTGCTCTCCTGCCCCCATGGCGGGTCTGGGGCTGCTCTGTGCTAGGGTTGTCCTTGGGACAGCGTTCAGGAGAAGCAGCCCCTCTCTGTGCCCTTGGTCCCCATGGGAGTGGGAGGTGGTCTTTGCGGGGGGGCGGGGCGGGGGTCCGAGCACCTGGCTCACCGGCCCCAGGCTTGGCAGGGTCAGTGATCAACAGCCCTCCATGGATGCTGGAGGGGCTGAACCAGTCGTCTGAGCCCCGCCCCGCCCCGCCCTTGCCATTTATAAGTAGGTTTGCAGGAGGATTTGCAACTCAGGGTCACACAGTTGGGGGGAGGTGTGTGGCGGGAACACACACTTCTGTGGTCAGTCCCGCTGTTTCCACTGGCCACGAGCTCGACCCTGGGATGGACCCTGCTCCCGTCTGTCTGAGTTCCGTCAGGGGACCCGTCCACCCCGCCCAGCACCAAGTCCCACCAAGAAGCAAGGCTGGGGACTGGGTGGGAAAAGGACTGCTCCCAGGGTCCCTGAGGAAACAGGCGTCCACGCAGGGCGCTCAGGACGCCCTGGGGAGACTTTACCGCCACGCCTCCTGTTTACACTGCCAACCGAGGTCTCCAGCAAACCTCCCCCACCCCGCGGCAGAGGCAGGAAGTCTCCCGAGGGTGACAGGCTCAGGGGTGTCGCGGGGAACCGAGGTGGCCGGAGTCACGCCTTCCTAGGGCGGCGCTTGGGGCGCCCCTTCTCTCCCTACCAGCACCCCCCAGGCCCCGCCCCGCCCCGCCCGCCACCCCAACGCTCGCTCCATCCTCTTACTTGTATGGCCGCAGCCCCCCACGCGCACCTGGGCATCATCGATTCTGAACGCCCAGCGCCCGGGCACGCCCACGTTGGTGGTGGTCTCCACCTCCGCCATGTCCGCCGTGCGCGAGCCGGGGATGCTGAAGTAGCGCCGCCCGTCTCCTGCGTTGAAGCCGGCCTGCGGGCGGGTTTGCAGAAGGAGGGCGGGGGCGGGCTAGGTCTGCAGGTCTCCCCAAAGCCCCCAAGGCCCGCCTCCCGCGTGGCGGCCTCGAGCTGGGAGCGCTAAGGGGTCAGGGGTGTCCTCGCCTCCCTGTCTCCCAGCCGGCCCCACCCGAACCTGCGGTCCCGCCCTTGCTGACCTTGTCGGGTCCTGGCAGCCACCCCCCCCCCGGCCCCACCCCTTCCTGCTCGCTGCTGGGCTTCTGGGCCTCCCCTGGGGCCAGGGGCCAGTGTGATCTTAGAAGAAAGAAGAGAGCCGGGAGGAGAGGGCGGAGCTCACAGACCCTGGCGGGTTGCACTTGACCTCCCTCCACGCCTGGGATTTTCTGCTGGCCACTGACCCTCAGACCAGGGCCGTTGGCCAGGCCACCCTGGAGCCGCGGGGCGCACAGAGCTCTGTCTCAGCGGCAGCTAGTGCTGTCAGGCTGGCTGTGTGGGCCAGGACAAGTGCCTCCGGTCCTGAGAGGCTCTGCCCTGGGTGTGTGTGCGGGGAGGGGTGATAGCCCTGGCGGTGGGGAGCAGGGCCCCTACCTGGGCCGCTATGCCCCCCAGGCCGCTGGCATCGCCCCCGCTGCTGGCGTGTGTGCCCGTGGTCCACGTGATAGACTCGTAGTTGAAGATGGTGAAGGAGAGCGTGCCGTCCGTGATGAGCACCGTCTGGAACGTGTTGACCTGCAAAGAGGGGCCTGAGTGGGGCCTGGACCCCTGGCCCACCGAAGACCTCGCCCCCATCGGCCTGACGCCTCCCGAGGGCCTGAAGCCCACTGAGGGGTGTGGGGGCCCACAGACGTGGGGAGCAGGCCCTGTGCCTGCAGGCCTGGGGGCACTGAGGGGTCGTGCCTGCTTGACCAAACCTACAAAGCACCGCGTGTGGAATGAGAAAAAATGTAAAAACAAAAAAGGGGAAACAAGGAAAAGCAGTTTTAATCATTAAGTTTCTTGATTTTCATGGAATCCTCCTCCATGAAAATATACATAAGAGGTTCTATTACAGATTGGACAAAGGGTGAAACTGTTTAAGAAAAGATCGCGGGACAAATAGGAAACACTGAGAAACAAATCAGAGCTTTACATCACTTAGCTTAGGAAAATAAATCCCAAATCAAGTAAGGTTGTAAATGAAACCACTGGCACCCCTGGGAGAAAATATAGGCAAATACATAGAGCATCTCGGGAAAGGACTTCTAAGCCTGACATTTGTTAACTGTAAGAACCAAAAAGGAGATTTATACATTTGACTCCAAAAAAGTGCCATATGGCCAAACCAAATGACAAACAGTGAAGTGAAAAATGTTTTTACAATACATGTGGCAGAAGCACTGGTGGGTCTTTAATTCAACTAGAACTTCCTTGAATCAATAAGAAAAAGAACAAAAACATGACAGGAAAACTGGCTACGGGTATGAACAGAAACATCACAGTCGAATGCAAGCAGCCGATGAGTCACCATTGCTAGAAATCAACGATGCGTAGAGCTGGAAACCCTGTCTGGGTGGCAGGCAAGGACTAGCAGTGCGTGTGGCCGGGTGCAGGGCTGTGGCATTGCACCAGCCTGTGGCTTTCACGAGCGTGACTGGGCACATTTTTAGCAGAGATTAGATTTCTGCGGGCAGCCATTTCCCTTCTAGCGACGGGTGCAGGATCTGACTTCACGACCCACTGGGGGCTGTGCAGCACGCTTGGGGGACACCTGAGGGCAGGTGCCACCATGCTGGGGGGCATGCACGTGGGGAGCCCCACGGTGAAAGGTGACATGGAGACCGAGCGCTCGCCTTCAGGAAGGCAGACTTAGGCCTTGGAAGTCAGGGAGGAGACGGGCCGGCTGCTGGCCGGCGTGGGGGGAGGTCTGGAGGGCAGGACCCCAGCTGGTGAGACCGGTGGAGGGGGTCTGCAGGCTGGCAGGTCCAGGCGTCTGAGGAGGACGAGGCCGTGCCTGAAGCCGGACTGTCACTTTCTGCGGATCCACCTGCTGCCGCAGCTGCCCCTGGGGAGGAGGGCTTCCTGTCTCCCAGCTCCCAGACCAACTTCCACCCCGAGCCCAGAGTCTCGGGTCCCTGTCTCACAAGACAAGCATTTTGGAACAGACTGGGTTTGCAAAGAGGAGAACGTCTGCTCAGGAGGGACCCTGGGCGCCTCCTTCCTCCCAGGTGGAGAGGTAATAGGTGAAATGACTGCGGAGGTGAAGCTATAACCAAACACGCGCAGGAACACAGAATGCAGAGTGCCCGCAGGAGGCGCTCGCGGGGCGGCAGACTCTAGTGGCTCCGTTTGCTCTCTATCTTGCGGGTCCGTACACAACAGCACACACTGAATGGCTCTGCCCTGCTGGCGGGGTTGTGGATTCTTTACTTCTTGTTAAAAAGACATTTTTCTTACAAACTAGTGATAAGAGACAAAGGCAGTATAGAAATGTAAATGGGCCGTTTGTAAACAGAAGTTCACTCGTGTGAAATTTCTTTCGCAGTAATGTTTACAGAAAAGAGCGCACATTTCCTGAATCGCCATCATGCTCCTGTTAAAAGCCCCAACAGACCGTCTGTCTCCCGGGTATGTGAGCTGCCGAGTCGGGGCACTGGGCCTTTTCCTGGACGCGGGTGATTTCCAGGAGGCCAGGAAGGTCCTGGCTCTGCCGTGCAGCCTGGCCCTGTGACCTGGGCAAGTGGCTTCTGTCCCTGAGCCCCACTGTCCCCTCTGGGCATGGCAAGGGGCTGACATCCGGCCCAGCCCAGCAAGGCAGGGGCCTGGAGGGAGACCCTGGGCCCCAGAGGGATGTCCTCCCCCCGCAGGATGGAGCACTCACGGGGGAAGACGCACTGCCTCCGAAGAAGGTCACGCGGTACCAAGTGGCTACGAACACCCAGCTGGCGGAGAAGCCCGGGAGCTCGGGGAAGTAGCGCCTGACGTCCGCCGTGGCCCTCCGCAGCGTGGCCGCGTCCGTGGCCTCCCGGAAGTACACGTGCCCTGCGCGCCGGTTGTCCACGTCCGCCCAGAAGGCCGCCACCACGCAGCGGTCCTTGGCGATGGGGAAGGCCACGGGGGTGAACTGAGAAACCTCCTTCAGGAAGGAGATGATCCCGTTGTTGTTCACCTGTTGGGGCAGAAAGCGAGGGGGGCCACGCCTCAGCCACCGGCACCCACTGAGGCTGAGCCAGCCTTGCGTGGGCGTTTCTAGGATGGCGACAGGTCCTGGCTCCTGACCGGGGGCCCCCGGGCCTGCTCCATGCCCTCCTCGGGTGCAGGCTCTGACCTGTTTGCTGCCGATGGTGCCCTGCCTGGGGCTGTCAGTGCAGGGTGGGGAGCCTCCAGCGTGTGCCCTGGCTTTGGGAGGGTGGGGGGGGGCGCTCAGACCTGCCCAGTGGCCCTAGCTCCTTGGTCCCACTGCCGACAGGGGCTTCAGAAGCCCAGGGCAGACTCTGAGCAGGTCTGCAGGGGCGAGAAGGAGGCCAGGGGTGGGAGGGCCTCAATGGCCAGATGGGGACGCCTGTGCTCAGGACTCCTCACGGTGGACACAGGAGGTGCACAGCGGCATCTTTGTGCTCAGACACAAGAGGGTCCGGTGCTAACCCCACGTTCCCTAGCTGTGCAGCCAGCAGGCAGGTTAGCCTTGCCTCTCTGTGCTCTGGCTTTTGACCGGTAGGACGGTGTGAATACTGAACTGGCCTCTCAGGCTGGGCTGGGCAAGATGAGTGAATTAATGACCACAGAGTATGCTGTCCACCCGCACGACCTGTCCTGGGAAACGTAGGTCAGAACTGTGCCTTTAGAAACAACCCTTGGGGTGAGGGCAGGCTCTGCAACCCACATCAACCAAAAATGCTAATAAATACACCTTGGAAAGGCAAGAAAGAGTGAACAAGGGAACGTGTTTCGATTCCGAGTTTGGGACAAGAGGAGGCTGGAGGTGAGCCCGGCATTTGAGGTGAGTGCAGCTGCTGCTGTGGAAGCAGCAGACGGAAGCCATGCCTGAAGTTCTGCAGCCTCGTGGAGGGAAGGAGAAAGCGCCAAACCACAGAGCCAGCTCAAGGTGAGGGGTCTGCTAACCCCACATGAGGCTGGGGCCTCTAAGGCCCTCGTCATGATCAGGGTGAGCCCAGAGCGGATGGCCCCCATGCAGGCACTCACTCCACCTTCCCTTCACCTGGGCCATCCAGGCACTGCAAGCCCGGGGCTTAGATTAGGGCGGCCTCTCACAGGGAACCAGGTTCTTGGCAGGAGTAAAGAAAAACTCTGCCTTTAGGAAGATGGCATCATCTGAGGCCTTGAGTTGCTCCTGTAAATATCTGCCCAAATACAAACTCCAGGACACAGTTGAAGATCAGGCATGTAAGGAAGTGAGACACTGCTAACAGGAATAAGCAGAAGGAGGAGAAAGAGCAGACACTGGAATTGCCAGACAGAGACTCTAAAATAGCAAACTTTACTATATTCAGAGAAATAAAATGCAAGTTTTAAAGTTTCATCAAGAGACTAGCCAAAATAATCTTGAAAAAGAATACCAACGTTGCAGGATTTACACTTTCTGATTTCAAGACTGACTGCAAAGCTACAGTAATCAAGACAGTGTGGCAGCGGCATGAAGACAGGCAGACAGATCAGGGGAGCCGCACAGAGAGCCCAGAACAGAGCCGCACGTGCACGGCCCTGTGATTCTCAACAGGGGTGCTAAGACCATCTGATGGAGCAAGGGCGGTCTTTCCAACAAACGGTACTGGGAAAACTGGATATTCATATGGAAAAGAATGAAATTAGATTGCTCCCTAACACCATTACAAAATTACCTGACATGGATCAAGGGTCCAAATATATGAGCTAAAAAATATAAAACTCGTTAAGAAAATGTAGGGCAAAAGCTTCATGACGTTGGCTTTGGCAATGACCCCAAAGGCACAGGCGACAAAAGAAAAAATAGACAAACTGGAATTCATCAAAATTAAAACCATTTTGTGCGTCAAAGATACTATCAGCAGAGTAAAAAGGCCACCCACAAAACAGAAAAATATTTTCAAATAATATATTTAATAAAGAAGAAATGAAGTAATGAAGGTAAAATTAAAACTTACTCTTAACGGATCTGACAGACAACAGTTTGTCTAAAATAATAATACCAATAATGTATTCAATCATATAATATGTAAAAGGTACGACAGCAATGATACAAAGGGGGGGAACGGTTAGTATTGTTTTGTTGTTACAGAAGCATTCACACTTTCTGAGAAGTACTACAGTGTTATTTGAACATATATTGGGATTAGTTGTCTTAAAGTAATTAAACAAAGAAGTCATTAGATTGAGGTGGCTCTAATGTCTTGGCAGCCTATGTAAGCAAACCAAAACCTAAGCATGGCTCGAAATCAGCGAACAACACGATGTGATACATCACATTAATAAACTGAGGAATAAAAATCATATGATCATCTCAATGGATGAAGAAAATGCTTTTGACAAAATTCAAGACAGGGAATGCCACTCCCTCCTTATTATTCAATACAGTATTTGAGGGTCTTAGCCGTAGCAATCAGACAAGAAAAAGAAATAAAGGGAATTCAGATCAGAAAGGAAGAAGGAAAACTGTCACTGTTTCCAGATGACACGATGTTGTATATTAGAAAACCCTCAAGATGCCACCCACAACAATGAGGACTATAAGTAATTCAATAAAGATGAAAGTTACAAAATTAATATTCAGAAATCTGTTGTGTTTCTATGCATTGACAATGAGCCATCAGAAAGAGAAATTAAGAAAATAATCCCCTTTATAGTTGCATCAAAAAGAATAAAATAGGCAGGAACAAATCTAACCAAGGAAGTAAGAGGTTTGTATGCTGAAAACTATAAGACATGAGAGAAACTAGAGACAACACAAACAAATGGAAAGGCATACTGTGCTTATGGATTGGAAGGATTAATATTGTTAAAATAACTACATGACCCAAGGGAATCTACAGATTCAGTGCAATTCCTATCAAAACAGCAATGGCAAACTTCACAGAACCAGATCATGTAATTCTAAAATGTGTATGGAAACACAAAGGACTGTGAATCTCCAAAACAAACTTGGAAAGAACAAAGCTCTAGGTTTCAAACACCCTGATTTCAAACTACACTGCAAAGCTACAGCGATCAAAACAGGATGGTACTAGCACAGAAGCAGACGCTCGGATCAATGGAGTAGAGTGGAGAGTCCCCAGATAAATCCACACACACAGGGCCGACTGGTCCACAGCAGCGGAGGCGAAATACAGGGGAGAGGCAGCTTCTTCAATGGATGATGCTGGGAAAGCTAGACAGCTACATGCAGATGACTCAGGCTGGACCACTTTCTCACACCACGCATGGAAGTAAGCTTGAAATGAGTGAGACTTTCTCACACCACACATGGAAATAAGCTCGAAATGAGTGAAAATTTAAATGCAGGACCTGAAGCCACAAAACTCCTAGAAGAAAACACAGGCAGCACACTCTCTGACATCAGTCTCAGTGATTCTTTTCTGACTCTGTCTTCCCAGGTAAGGGAAACAAAAGCCAAAATAAACAAATGGGACTTGAACTAGAAAGCTTTTGCACAGTGAAGGGAACTATCAGCGAGATGAAGAGGCAGCCTACTGAATGGGAGAAGATACTTGCGAGTTGTACATCCAACAAGGGGGTTAATATCCTAAATATACAAAGACCTCATAACTCAGTGTTGAAAACAATCAAACAAAAAACAAAACCAGATTTAAAACATGGGCAGAGGACTTGAATAGATGGTTTTAAAGAAGATAGACAGATGGCCAGTAGACACGAAAAGATGCTCAACTTCACTGATGACCAAAGAGAGCCAAAGTGAGATATCCTCCATCACACCTGTCAGAGTGACTGTTGTCAAAACACATAAAGTGTTTTGGTGAGGATGTGGAGAAAAGGAACCATGTGTACTGCTGCTGGGAACTTAAACTGATGCAGCTACTATGAAGAACAGTGTGGAGGTTACTCATAAAATTAAAGATAGAATTACCATGTAATCCAGCAATTACACTTCGGGGTATTTTCCCAAAGAAAACAAAAATACTAATTTGAAGATAAATGCACCCTAGTTCACAGCAGCAGTACTTACAGTAGACAAGAGATGGAAGCAAACTAGCCACTCATAGCTGAACGGACGAAGGAAAATTAGATACGTATGTGACTGAACATTACTGAGCCGCAAGAGAGCACGAAACTTTGCCATTTGTTACAACGTGGATGGACTTAGTGGGTATTGAGTCAGATCTAGAAGACAATATTGTATGATCTCACTTGTATGTGGAACTTAAAAAAAGAAGCAAATGAACAACCCTAAATGATCAGACTCGTGGAGAGCAAACAGGAGGCTGCAGAGGGGAGGCGTGGCGGTTGCAGAGGGGAGGCGTGGTGGGACAGGGGGAGGCGTGGCGGGACAGAGGGGAGGCGTGGCGGTTACAGAGGGGAGGCGTGGCAGGACAGAGGGGAGGCTTGGTGGTTACAGAGGGGAGGCGTGGCGGGACAATGAGTGGCTTAGGTGAGGGGGCTACGAGGAGGTGCAGATTTCCACTACAAAGTACCGTGTCACAGAGATGAGATGCGTGGCATGGGGCACACAGTCAGCGATCGTGTGATAACTTGGTGTGGAGACAGACGGTAACTAGACGTACAGTGGCGATCATTTTGTAATGTACAGAAATAGTGAGTCACCATGTTGCATATGGAAGGAACACTGTTGTAGGTCAATCGTTCAGTTAGAAACCCTCACACACAAAAGCCAGCGTGGAAAAGAAAGTGGGAACCAAGAACCAAGGTAACACATAGAAACTAGTGACAGACGTGGCAGATGTTAAGCTGGCCGTGCCTGTGACCACTTTGAACATCAGGAGTCTAAAAGCGCCAGTGCAAAGACAGATCGCCAGAGTGGGCCAAGGAACAAGGCCTAGCCACAAGCAGCCTGCGAGAGACACACTTTAAATGTGAAGACCATATAGATGAAAGGGAAATGATGGGGGAAAGTTACACCATGCTAACACTGGTCAACAGAAAACAAGAGTTGCTGTGCTTATCCCAAACAGATCTGACTTCAAGCATAGTTATGAAGGATAAAGAATGGCATTCCATGATGATGAAAGGGTCAGCTCTCCGAGAAGACATAACAATCCTTAATGTGTGTGTGGGCGGCTGCAATGACGCACACAGTGCGGCCGGGAGGAGCTACCCCGGGTCCCAGGTCAGGGGCGGCAGCCGAAAGGAGTTATCCGGCATCCGAGGTCAGGGGCGGCAGCTGAGAGTGCCAGGCTGCGACAGCGC
Source organism: Capricornis sumatraensis (assembly GCF_032405125.1). Lineage (NCBI taxonomy): Eukaryota > Metazoa > Chordata > Mammalia > Artiodactyla > Bovidae > Capricornis > Capricornis sumatraensis. Next base: position 220,596,793 of record NC_091070.1, on the reverse strand, counting down.
AGGAGCAACCAAGAGGAGCTACCCCCGCCCGAGGAGCAATGGCTGCGTGGGCACTGGAGGGCCTAGAGGAGCTATTCCACATTCAAGGTCGGGAGGGGCAGCAGTGAGGAGATACCCCTCGTCCAAGGTAAGGAGCAGTGGCTGCGCTTTGCTGGAGCAGCCGTGAAGAGTTACCCCACGACAAGGTAAGAGAAACCCAAGTAAGACAGTAGGTGTTACAAGAGGGCATCAGAGGGCAGACACACTGAAACCATAATCACAGAAAACTAGTCAATCTAATCACACTAGGACCACAGCCTTGTCTAACTCAATGAAACTAAGCCATGCCCTGTGGGGGCACCCAAGTCGGGCAGGCATGGTGGAGAGGCCTGACAGAATGTGGTCCACTGGAGAAGGGAATGGCAAGCCACTTCAGTATTCTTGCCTTAAGAACCCCATGAACAGTATGAAAAGGCAAAATGATAGGATACTGAAAGAGGAACTCCCCAGGTCATTAGGTGCCCAATATACTACTGGAGATCAGTGGAGAAATAACTCCAGAAAGAATGAAGGGATGGAGCCAAAGCAAAAACAATACCCAGCTGTGGATGTGACTGGTGATAGAAGCAAGGTCCGATGCTGTAGAGAGCAATATTGCATAGGAACTTGGAATGTCAGGTCCATGAATCAAGGCAAATTGGAAGTGGTCAAACAGGAGATGGCAAGAGTGAACGTTGACATTCTAGGAATCAGCGAACTAAAATGGACTGGAATGGGTGGATTTAACTCAGATGACCATTACATCTACTACTGCGGGCAGGAATTCCTCAGAAGAAATGGAGTAGCCATCACGGTCAACAAATAGTCCGAAATGCAGTACTTGGATGCAATCTCAAAAAGGACAGAATGATCTCTGTTCGTTTCCAAGGCAAACCATTCAATATCCCAGTAATCCAAGTCTATGCCCCAACCAGTAATGCTGAAGAAGCTGAAGTTGAATAGTTCTATGAAGACCTACAAGACCTTTTAGAACTAACACCCCCAAAAGATGTCCTTTTCATTATAGGGGACTGGAATGCAAAAGTAGGAAGTCAAGAAACACCTGGAGTAACAGGCAAATTTGGCCTTGGAACATGGAATGAAGCAGGGCAAAGACTAATAGAGTTTTGCCAAGAAAATGCACTGTTCATAGCAAACACCCTCTTCCAACAACACAAGAGAAGACTCCACACATGGACATCACCAGGTGGTCAACACCGAAATCAGATTGATTATATTCTTTGCAGCCAAAGATGGAGAAGCTCAATACAGTCAACAAAAACAAGACCAGGAGCTGACTGTGGCTCAGATCATAAACTCCTTATTGCCAAATTCAGACTTAAATTGAAGAAAGTAGAGAAAACCACTAGACCATTCAGGTATGACCTAAATCCAATCCCTTATGATTGTACAGTGGAAGTGAGAAATAGATTTAAGGGCCTAGATCTGATAGATAGAGTGCCTGATGAACTATGGAATGTGGTTCGTGACATTGTACAGGAGACAGGGATCAAGACCATCCCCATGGAAAAGAAATGCAAAAAAGCAAAATGGCTGTCTGGGAATAGCTGTGAAAAGAAGAGAGGCAAAAAGCAAAGGAGAAAAGGAAAGATATAAGCATCTGAACGCAAAGTTCCAAAAAATAACAAGAGATAAGAAAGCCTTCTTCAGCGATCAATGCAAAGAAATAGAGGAAAAGAACAGAATGGGAAAGACTAGAGATCGCTTCAAGAAAATTAGAGATACCAAGGGAACATTTCATGCAAAGATGGGCTCAATAAACGACAGAAATCGTATGGACCTAACAGAAGCAGAAGATATTAAGAAGAGGCGGCAAGAATACACAGAAGAACTGTACAAAAAAGATCCTCATGACCAAGATAATCACGATGGTGTGATCAATCACCTAGAGCCAGACATCCTGGAATGTGAAGTCAAGAGGGCCTTAGAAAGCATCACTATGAACAAAGCTAGTGGAGGTGATGGAATTCCAGTTGAGCTATTTCAAATCCTGAAAGATGATGCTGTGAAAGTGCTGCATTCAATATGCCAGCAAAGTTGGAAAACTCAGCAGTAGCCACAGGACTGGAAAAGGTCAGTTTTCATTCCAATCCCAAAGAAAAGCAATGCCAAAGAATGCTCAAACTACCGCACAATTGCACTCATCTCACATGCTAGTAAAGTAATGCTCAAAATTCTCCAAGCCAGGCTTCAGCAATATGTGAACCGTGAACTTTCAGATGTTCAAGCTGGTTTTAGAAAAGGCAGAGGAACCAGAAATCAAACTGCCAACATCTGCTGGATCATGGAAAAAGCAAGAGAGTTCCAGAAAAACATCTATTTCTGCTTTATTGACTATGCCAATGCCTTTAACTGTGTGGATCACAATAAACTGTGGAAAATTCTGAAAGAGATGGGAATACCAGACCACCTGACCTGCCTCTTGAGAAACCTATATGCAGGTCAGGAAGCAACCGTTAGAACTGGACATGGAACGACAGACTGGTTCCAAATAGGAAAAGGAGTACGTCAAGGCTGTATATTGTCACCCTGCTTATTTAACTTCTATGCAGAGTACATCATGAGAAACGCTAGGCTGGAAGAAGCACAAGCTGGAATCAAGATTGCAGGGAGAAATAGCAATAACCTCAGATATGCAGATGACACCACCCTTATGGCAGAAAGTGAGGAGGAACTAAAAAGCCTCTTGATGAAAGTGAAAGTGGAGAGTGAAAAAGTTGGCTTAAAGCTCAACATTCAGAAAATGAAGATCATGGCCTCCGGTCCCATCACTTCATGGGAAATAGATGGGGAAACAGTGGAAACAGTGTCAGAATTTATTTTTGGGGGCTCCAAAATCACTGCAGATGGTGACTTCAGCCATGAAATTAAAAGACGGTTACTCCTTGGAAGAAAAGTTATGACCAACCTAGATAGCATATTCAAAAGCAGGGACATTACTTTGCCACCAAAGGTCCATCTAGTCAAGGCTATGGTTTTTCCAGTGGTTATGTATGGATGTGATAGTTGGACTGTGAAGAAAGCTGAGTGCCGAAGAATTGATGCTTTTGAACTGTGGTGTTGGAGAAGACTCTTGAGGGTCCCTTGGACTGCAAGGAGATCCAACCAGTCCATTCTGAAGGAGATCAGCCATGGGATTTCTTTGCAGGAAATGATGCTGAAGCTGAAACTCCAGTACTTTGGCCACCTCATGCAAAGAGTTGACTCATTGGAAAAGACTCTGATGCTGGGAGGGATTGAGGGCAGGAGGAGAAGGAGACGACAGAGGATGAGATGGCTGGATGGCATCACTGACTCGATGGACGTGAGTCTGAGTGAACTCCGGGAGTTGGTGATGGACAGGGAGGCCTGGCGAGCTGCTATTCATGGGGTCGCAAAGAGTCAGACATGACTAGCAACTGAACTGAAGTGAACTGAATGTGTGCACACCCCACAGCATTGAACTACACAAGGCAACAGCTATCAGAGTTGCAAGGAGAAATGGACAAGTCCACCATTATAGCTGGATATTTCAATGCTCCTCTGCCAGAAATGGATGGATCTGGCAGGCAGAGAATCAGAAATGACCTAACCAAACTCAACAACACTATCAACGTTAGATATAATCAACATACCTCTTCCCCAAACAACAGCAGAATACACATTCTCCTCAAGCTCACAAGGAGCATTCACCAATGTTCACAGACCACATCCATGGCCATAGAATGCACCTTAAAAAACCGAAAAGCATAGAGATTCTACATATCTGCTCTCAGACCGCATTGGAATTAAACTAGAAGTCAATAGCAAAAATAACTGGAAAAGCCCCAATTACATGGCAGTTACACAACACCCTTCTAAACAACACATGGGGCATTAAGAATGTCAGGAGAAGTTAAGAAATACTTGAGCTAAATGAAAATTTAAAAATGTAATTTATCAAAAATTGTGAGAGTCGGTGAAAACAGTACCAAGAGGGAAATTTAGAGCACTGAATGTGTATTAGAAAATAAGAAAAGTCTAAAATCAATAATCTAAGTTTCTACCTTAGGAAGCTAGAAAAAGAAGAGCAGATTTAATCCAAAGAAGCAGAATAAAAGAAGTAATAAGAATTACAGGGAAAATCAATGAAATTGAAAATGGGTGATCCATTTAAAAAATCAACAAAGACAAAAGCTGGCTCTTTGAAGAGATGAATAAAATTGATAAGACTCTAGCCAGGCTATCTATGAAAAAAAGAAGACATAAATTACAGATATGAGAAATGAGAGGGTATTAGTAGAGAGGCCATGGAGATTGAAAGGATAATAAAGAGATAGGGGCTTTCCAGGTGGCACAGTGGTGAAAAAAAAACAAACCCATCCACCTCCCAATGCAGGAGATGCAAGAGATGTGGGTTTGATTCCTGAGTCGAGGAGTTTCCATGGAGGAGGTAAGGGCAACCCATGCCAGTGTTCCTGCCTAGGTAATCCCATGAGCAGAGGAGCCTGGCAGGCTACAGTCCACAGGGTCGAAAGAGCTGGACATGTCTGAGCACACACACACGCAATATGAAAAAAGTCTATAACCATAAATTTGGTTTAGAAACAGCAGAGAAACCAGGGATCAAACTGCCAACATCTGTTGGATCATAGAGAAAGCAAGGGAAATCCAGAAAAACATCTGCTTCTGCTTCATTGACTGCACTAAACCCATTAACTGTATGGATCACAACAAACTGTGGAAAATTCTTAAAAAGATGGGACTACCAGTCCATCTTACCTGTCTCCTGAGAAGTCTATATGAAGGTCAAAAAGCAGCAGTTAGAACCAAATATGACACAATGGCCTGGGTTCAAAGTTGGGAAAGAGTATGACAAGGCTGTATATTGTCACCTTGCTTATTTAACTTATATGCAGAGTACATCACATGAAATGCCAGGCTGGATGAAGCACAAGCTGGAATCAAGATTGCTAGGTGAAATATCAACAACTTCAGATATACAGATGATACCACGCTAATGGCAGAACATAAAGAGGAACCAAAGAGCCTCTTGATGAGGGTGAGAAAGAGTGAAAAAGCTGACTTGAAATTCAACATTCAAAAAAGATCATGGCATACGGCCCCGTCGCTTCATGGCACACAGAAGAGAGGTGGAAGCAGTGGCAGATGTCGTCTTCTCGGGCTCCAAAATCACTGCAGGCGGCGACTGCAGCGTGAGATCAAGAGACTCCAAAATCACTGCAGGCGGCGACTGCAGCGTGAGATCAAGAGACTCCAAAATCACTGCAGGCGGCGACTGCAGCTGTGAGATCAAGAGACTCCAAAATCACTGCAGGCGGCGACTGTAGCGTGAGATCAAGAGACTCCAAAATCACTGCAGGCGGCGACTGTAGCGTGAGATCAAGAGACTCCAAAATCACTGCAGGCGGCGACTGCAGCTGTGAGATCAAGAGACTCCAAAATCACTGCAGGTGGCGACTGTAGCGTGAGATCAAGAGACTCCAAAATCACTGCAGGCGGCGACTGCAGCGTGAGATCAAGAGACTCCAAAATCACTGCAGGCGGCGACTGCAGCGTGAGATCAAGAGACTCCAAAATCACTGCAGGCGGCGACTGCAGCTGTGAGATTAAGAGACTCCAAAATCACTGCAGGCGGCAACTGTAGCGTGAGATCAAGAGACTCCAAAATCACTGCAGGCAGTGACTGTAGCTGTGAGATCAAGAGACTCCAAAATCACTGCAGGCGGTGACTGCAGCTGTGAGATTAAGAGACTCCAAAATCACTGCAGGCGGCGACTGCAGCTGTGAGATCAAGAGACTCCAAAATCACTGCAGGCGGCGACTGTAGCGTGAGATCAAGAGACTCCAAAATCACTGCAGGCAGTGACTGTAGCTGTGAGATCAAGAGACTCCAAAATCACTGCAGGCGGTGACTGCAGCTGTGAGATTAAGAGACTCCAAAATCACTGCAGGCGGCGACTGCAGCTGTGAGATCAAGAGACTCCAAAATCACTGCAGGCGGCGACTGTAGCGTGAGATCAAGAGACTCCAAAATCACTGCAGGCGGCAACTGCAGCTGTGAGATTAAGAGACTCCAAAATCACTGCAGGCGGCGACTGTAGCGTGAGATCAAGAGACTCCAAAATCACTGCAGGCGGCGACTGTAGCGTGAGATCAAGAGACTCCAAAATCACTGCAGGCGGCGACTGCAGCGTGAGATCAAGAGACTCCAAAATCACTGCAGGCGGCGACTGTAGCGTGAGATCAAGAGACTCCAAGATCACTGCAGGCGGTGACTGCAGCTGTGAGATCAAGAGACTCCAACATCACTGCAGGCGGCGACTGTAGAGTGAGATCAAGAGACTCCAAAATCACTGCAGGCGGTGACTGCAGCGTGAGATCAAGAGACTCCAAAATCACTGCAGGCGGCGACTGTAGCGTGAGATCAAGAGACTCCAAAATCACTGCAGGCGGCGACTGCAGCCATGAGATTAAGAGGTGCTTGCTCCTTGGAAGAAAAGCTATGAGGAACCTAGACAGCATTTCAAAAAGCAGAGACATCATTTGGTCAACAAAGGTCCATCTAGTCAAAGTAATGTTTTTTCCAGTAGTTGTGTACAGATGTGAATGTTGGACCATAAAGAATGCAGAGTGCTGAAGAATTGATGCTTCTGAATTGTTGTGCTGGAGAAGACTCTTGAGAGTCCCTTGGACAGGCAGAAGATCAAACCGGTCAATCCTAAAGGAGATCAACCCTGAATATTCATTGGAAGGACAATTGCTGAAGCTGAAGCTTGAATACTTTGGCCACCTGATGTGAAGAGCCAACTCATTGGAAAAGACTCTGATGCTGGGAAGGACTGAGGGCAAGGGGAGAAAAGGATGACAGAGGATGAGATGGTTGGATGGCGTCATCGTCACAATGAGCAAGCTCCAGGAGTTGGTGAAGGACAGGGAAGCCTGGTGTGCTGCAATCCATGGGGTCGCAAAGAGTCAGGTGTCGGGAGCTGCGTTAGGCATTACTGACAAAATGGAGGCACGGCCCTAACCCCCTCTCCTCATTCCGCAGGCACGGTCCGGGGATGAAGGAGTTAGTTTTCATAATTCTGACTTGTTCTTTCCTTTCTTCAGTTGAGTTGGCTGGAAAGAATGTTAAGGTGCTTATTGTTCTTGAGAGAAGCATGAGAAAGCACAAAGCCTTCTACAGTTGTGCCTGTAGAACTAATCTATAAAGTAACCATTGACATTTGTTCAAGGATTTTTACAAAGAATGTCCCAGGATGAGCACATAGGCCGCAGCTTGAGGCCATGGAAGGATTGTTATCTGGGACCTGTGTGTGAGGGAAATGTTTATGGCAAAGGAAGTTTGCTGAGTTTAGGGTTTAGGAATAATAAAGAATAGCTAGAAGCCTTTTTAGGAGATAGTGAGCTTAGGATACTAGGGGCAAGCAGGATTTAGAAAGATAAGAGATAAACTGAGGAATGTGATATGCAGCCCAGACGTTAGCATGAATTGCAATGTAATCACAAGTACACACGATTCTGAGGGAATCGCTGAAGCAGGAACTCTGAAAATGTAATCATTGTACAAGTACACACGATTCTGAGAGAATCGCTGAAGCAGGAACTCTGAAGGGCAACAAGGAGACAATAATCTGGGTGTGGGGGAGCTGAAAATGTCAGACCTCTGACCTAATGCTTTTGTCAAAGGATAAAAGATCTGATGCTTGAAATAAACATGTGGCCCCGCACCTCGAGTCAGAGGCTGCATCATTCCCCGCCGACACCGCTCATCCCTTCAGGATGACTCCCTGGCTGCTGGAGCTGGACTCCGGCAGTCGGGCATGACTTAACAGCTAAACAACAACAACAAATTCGGTAAGGTAAAATGAACTGATTCCTGAAAGACACTATCTGCCAAAGCTCACACAAGAAGAAGTGGACAATCTGGATCAGTTCAGTTCAGTCCAGTCGCTCAGTCGTGTCGACTCTTTGCGACCCCATGAATCGCAGCACGCCAGGCCTCCCTGTCCATCACCAACTCCTGGAGTTCACTCAGACTCACGTCCATCGAGTCCGTGATGCCATTCAGCCATCTCATCCTCTGTCGTCCCCTTCTTCTCCTGCCCTCAATAGGCCCATGTTTATTAGAGATATTGAATCAATGAGGACAGCCTTCTCCAGTGGAAAGCACCAAGCCCAGAGGAGCGCAGTGATGAATTCTCCCAAACATTTAAGAAAAAATGATACAGACTTTCTACCATCTCTCTTAGAGGACAGAAGCTGAGGTAATATTTCCCAAGGCATTCTATGAGGCCAGCATCATCCTAAGATCAAAACTAGACAGAGACATTTCAAGAAAAGAAAACTAGAGACAAATATCTCTTGTGGATATAGATATAAGAATCCTCAACAAAATATTGGAAATCAAATCCAGCACTGTATAGAAAGAATTATATACCACAACCACACCTGGGATTTATCTCAGGCATGCAAGGTTAGTTTGACATTCAAAAATCAATTGATTTGATTGATCGCATTACGAGGCTCAGCTGGTAAAGAATCCACCTGCAATGCGAAATACCTGGGTTCCATCCCTGGGTTGGGAAGATCCCCTGGAGAAGGAAAAGGCTACCCACTCCAGTATTCTGGCCTGGAGAATTCCATAGACTATACAGTCCATGGGGTCACAAAGAGTCAGACATAACTGAATGACTTTCACTAACTAAGAGGTTCAAAAAGAAAAATCACATGATCATATTAATAGATGAATAGAAAGCATTTGTCAAAATCCAGCACTCATTCATGATAAAGACTTTCAGTAATCTAGGAAGATGGGGAACCTGCTCAACTTGATAAACAATGTCTATAAAAAACCTGCAGCTAACATCATACTTACTGGTGAGAAACTAGACCTTCTCCCACTAAGATAAGCTACAAGGTAGGGATTTCCCCCTCATCAGTCCTTCCCAGCATTGTACCGGAAGTTCTACCAAAGCAGTAAATAAAGGAAATAAAAAGTTCAGCTCTGTGAAGGCTAGTATCAAGACTGACTTGGAGAGGATATTTGCAGACATGATAAAGATTTATTCAAAATATACAAAGAACTCTCAAAACTAAACAATGAGAAAACAAACAACCTGGTCAAAAGCTGGGCCAGAAGTCTTAGAGACCCTCAACCAAAGTACACGTGCAGATGGCAAACACGCACACGGAAGAGGTGCTCCACCTCGCAGGCCACCAGGGAGATGCAAGTCGGAACAACAGTGAGACAGCACGGCAGGCCTGTTCGCACGGCCAAAACCCAGAACACTGCCAGCAGCGAGTGCTGGGAGGATGTGGGGCAGCAGAATCTCTCTCTCACTGCTCATGGAGCAAAAGTCAAATGACGCAGCCACTTCGGAACACAGGAGGGCGGTTTCTTGGAAAACTAAACGTACTCTTACCACGTAATCCAGTAATTGTCGCTCTTAGAATTTAGCCAAAAGAGATGAAAACTTTGGTTCGCACAAATACCTGCACACTGATATTTACAGCAGCTTTAGCATAACTGCCAAAACCTGGAAGCAACCAGGATAACCTTCAGTAGATGAATGAATAATTAAACTGTGGTCCATCTAGGCAACAGGATATTACTCAGCAGTAAAAAGAAATGAGCTGTGAAGTCATGAAAAAATACAGATGAAACCTACATGCATATTAAGTAAAAATGTCAGCCTGAAAAGGCAACACACTATGTGATTCCAACTATAAGACATTCTAGAAAAGGTAGCACCATGGAGACAGGAAGAGGATCGGCGGTCGCCAGGGGCTGGCGGAGGGATGCTGCCGTCGAATCGAGGGACAGCGTCCCGAGACATCTGTCCAAACCCACAGGACGCCAGCACCAACAGTGGCCTGAATGCAAACTGCGGGTGCTGGGGGGTAGCGACATGTCCGTGTAGGTTCATCAGTTACAACAAAGGTGCCCTCTGGTGGAGGCTGCAGATAAAAGGGAGGTGGTCACGAGGGGGCAAGGGGCATATGGGAAGTCTCTGCACCGTCCTCTCAGTTTTTCTGTGAGCTTAAAACTGCTGTAAAAAATGGTCTTTAGAAAAAGACAGCCCAGTAAAAGAAGTCAAAGGGCTTGACTAGGCATTTCTCCAAAGAAGATATACAAATGGCCAATAACCACATGAAAAGATGCTCAGCATCATTAATTGTCGGGGAGGTGAAACTCAAAACACAGTGAGAGGGACTTCACTGGTGGTCCAGTGGCTTAAACTCTGTGCTCCCAATGCAGCGGGCCCAGGTTCAATCCCTGGTCGGGGAACTAAATCCCACCTGCCACAGCGGAAGATCCTGCAGACTGCAACTAAGATCCTGGCACAACCAAATAAATAGAAACAAAACAGTAGAACGTTAAGGAAAACCCGGCTGAGATGCGACTTCATAGCCACTGGGATGGTGACCATGGGGAAAAAAGGGATCGTAACAAATGTTTGTGAAGATGCGAAGACACTAGAACCCTCACATACCCTTGGTGGGACGTGAAATCGTGCAGCCACTGTGGAAAAATAGTATGGTTAAACACAGAATAACTCCATGCCCTAGCGATTCTACACCTGGGACTCTATCTGTATACATACAAGAGAACTGAAAACATGTCCGCACACCAGTGTGTACACAGATGTGCATAGCAGCGCTATTAACAACAACCAAAGGAGCAAGCAGCCCGGCTTTGCATCACTGAAGGAGCGGATAAATTAAAAATAAATGGAACGTTCTTGGCAAATTAAAGAGGTGAAGTACTGACACTGTCCACAACACGAGTGAACCTTGAAAACGTTACGTGAAAGAAGCCAGTCGCAAAAGACTGTGTGGTTCGGCTTATACAGAGCATGCAGAATAGGCAGATCCATAGGCGCAAAGTAGGTCAGTGGTTGCCCAGGTCAGGGGCGCGCTAAGAAGCTGGGGGCGGTAACCCGGAGTGCAAGGTTCCTTTAGGGGTGAAGAGAATACTCTAAGAGCGACTGTGGTGACGGACACACAGTTCTGAAAAGACGTGGAAAGCCGCTGCCTTGTAAGAGGGTGAGCTGTAGGCTTGCTGTTGTTCAGCCGCTAGGTCACCTCCGCCTCTCTGTGACCCCATGGACTGCAGCACGCCAGGCTCTGCTGTCCTTCGCCATCTGCCGGAACCTGGTCAAATTCATGTCCATTCAGTTGGTGATGCCATCTCATCCTCTGCCACCCGCTTCTCCTTTTGCCTTCAGTCTTCCCCAGCATCAGAGTCTTTTCCGATGAGTTGACTCTTCACATCAGGTGGCCAAAGTATTCACGCTTCAGTTTCAGCATCAGTCCTTGCAGTGAATATTCAGGATTGACCTCCTTTAGGATTGGCTGGTTTGATCTTGCTGTCCAAGGGCCTCCCAAGAGTCCATGGTCTCCAACACCACGGTTCGAAGGCGTTAATTCTTTGGTGCTCAGCCTTCTTTATGTTCTAGCTCTCACATCCATACGTGACTAACGGAAAAACCATAGCTTTGACCATATGGACCTTTATTGACAAAATCGATGTCTCTGTTTTTTAATACTCTCTCTAGGTTTGTCATGGCCTTCCTTCCAAGGAACAAGCGTAGATTTTAATTTCATGGCTGTTCTAACCATCTGCAGTGGTTTTGGAGCCCAGGAAAATTAAGTCTGTCACTGTTTCCCCCTTCTATTTGCCATGCAGTGATGGGACTGGATGCCATGATCTTAGTTTTCTGAATGTTGAGTTTCAAGTCAGTTTTTTCACTTTCCTCTTTCACTTTCATCAAGAGGTGTTGGGAGTCAGCGTGAGGAACTCCGCCCATGGCAAAGGTCATGAGGAAGGAAGCTTGGCATACGCAAAGGCGTGATCAAGCCTCAGGAAACCCCCTGTTCCCGAGCATCTACCCCCAAAACCAGAGTATTTTACGGGGAGCTCTCCCCCATAACCATTTCTCTCAGAGAAGGAGTTAACTTGCAGCTCCAATTAATAAAAATTCCTGGGCGTGACAAGAGTGTTTCAACTTAGGAACTCTGGAGGTTCTCTGGCCTGCCTGATCAGGCTCGTCCGGCCGCATGTGATTGTTTACAGCCTCCCAACTGTGAGAGGCACGGGATGTTTTAAGACTTTCTTAATACAGACTCTTTTGAGAAGTCAGAAGATCATTAGTATAGTATTAGTAGGATTATTAGGAATTATATTGGTGAAGGGTTTTTTCATTTGTCCTGCCAATAATTACTGCTAATTCCCTGCCCTGGGTGTGACAAGGATGTCTCAGGTCAAACCTCTCTGCTGACAGACTAGCTTGTGTGACAACCCCTCAACCATAAACAGCACAGAGAGTTTGGAGTATTAGCATAGGGCTTTTTTCACTGATGAGTCAATGATTGCCATCAGGCCTCCATATCCTTAGGCACCTGGGAATATATTAATCAATGTATTTGGAATATAGAAAAGGAAATATAGTAGTTTTTTGATGTTAGCAATGCTAGACTTTTTGAGTTAATGAATCTTCTCTTTTGTTATAGATCACTGTACTTTGTTATAAATCACTATGCTATGCAAAAATGTAACTTTATCACTATCTTAAGACTAAATAGATCTTAAGGGAAACATTGGTGAAGGGTTTTCATTTGTTGGACTGATGTTTGCTGCTAAATCTCCATATTCCCTGCCCTTATAATGAATATAACTAGCATATAGGAGAAATAAGTATTAACCTTTAAGATTAATCATGTTAAACCTTAGGTTAAGTAAATTCCTTTCTTGATTGTAACTCACTACACCCTCACCCTATAGGAATGCAACTTTATTTGGAGGGTGGCGCCTGATTTAAGAAAAAATCACCCCTGGAAAAATAAGTTTTCTGGTTAACTGACCAGTATCAGAAAGGGCCATAAAATGTCAGCAGACCTCATGGCCAGAAGATGATGAAACTCATAAGACCTTTGTATAATTTAATATGAAGCACCTGATTGTGACAAGGGTCAGGTCTGCTGACCCCCGTGTGACTCTGTATTCATCCCTATGTATAACAGAAAGGTATATAAACAAACCTGAAAAATAAAGAAATCGGATCAGTTTCTGGAAAGACTGATTCCCCCGTGTCATTTCTTTCTTGCTCCCTGTTTTCCTGGCTGAATTCCCATCTGGTACAAGGGTACCCACCAAGCCTACTGACTTTGCCGGAGCTTCTAAGATCGGACCGGGGAGGCCTCAGTGCCTCCTCTCCCTCGGGAGAACGGAAAGAAGCCTGTGGCCTACGTAGGTGGTGATTGGTATTCCATGTAAACCAGGTGTTCAGCCCCTTTTCTCCACTAATTCTCCTGCTACACTATCTGTTTCTAATCTCCCTCTATGTCTGCAATTAAATAAGTTTTTTCCAGGACGCCGATTCCGTCCCCACCTTCAAATCACCCTGGATCCACCGGGGCTGGACCCCGGCAAAGAGGCTCTGTAGTTCCTCTTCACTTTCTGCCATTAAGGTGGTGTCATCTGCATATCTGAGGTTATTGATATTTCTCCCAGCAATCTTGATTCCAGCTTGAGCTTTATCCATCCCAGCGTTTCTCATGATGTACTCTGCATACAAGTTAAGTAAGCAGGGTGACAATATACAGCCTTGATGTACTCCTTCCCAGTTTGGAACCAGTCTGTTGTTCCATGTCCAGTCCTAACTGTTGCTTCTTGACCTGCATACAGGTTTCTCAGGAGGCAGGTCAGGTGGTCTGGTATTCCCTTCACTTTGAGAATTTTCCACAGTTTGTTGTGATCCACACAGTCAAAGGCTTTACTGTCATTAATGAAAGCAAAAGTAGATGTTTTTCTGGAACTCGATCGCTTTCTCCATCATCCAGTGACTGTTGACAATTTGCTCTCTTGTTCCTCTGCCTCTTTGAAAGCAAGCTTGTCATCTGGAAGTTCTCAGTTCACACACTGCTTAAGCCCAGCTTGAAGGATTTTGAGCATAACCTTGCTAACGTGTAATGAGTGTGGTTATATGGTAGTTTGAACATTCTTTGGCATTGCCCTTCTTTGGGATTGGAATAAGAAAGAATACTGGAGTGGATTGCCGTTTCGTTCTCCATTGGACCATGAGTTTTCAGAGCTCTTCACTGCGACCTGTCTGGCTTGGGTGACCCTGCACGGCATGGCCGTAATTTCCCTGAGCTACATGCGTCCCTTCACGGGGCTTCCCAGGTGGCTCGGTGGCAAAGAGTCCATCTGCTAAGGCAGGAGACACGAAACACATGGGTTGGATCCCCCGGTCGGGAAGATCCCCTGGAGGAGGGAATGGCAACCCACTCCAGTGTTCTCGCCTGGAGGATCCCATGGACGGAGGAGCCGGGCGGGCTACAGTCCAGGGGGTCACAAGGAGTCAGCCGGGACTGAGCGACTGAACACACCGCTCAAGTCCCTTCGCCACAAGCCTGTGCTCCATGAAGGCGGCTGTAGGGTATGTGAGTTCTACCTCAGTGTGAAGATGAAAGAGAAGGAGAGAGAGACGTGAGACGGAGGCGCGGCAGGCGGGGCGCGGCCTCGCGGGGAGCGGGGAGCAGCGGCCGCGCTCTGCCCGCCCCCTCGAGCCCCTGCGCTGCGCTGGGGTTAGGGCGGGACCGCTGCGGGCCCCTAACTGCCGCGCTCTCGAGGGAGCAGAAGATGCCTGAGTCCGTTTACTGGGGCTTAGACGGGTTTGCAGCGGGGACAGGACCCCGTGGGTGGATCTGGGCCACGTGGCCTCCGTGTGCGAACGTGGGACCGCCCCTGCACGTCTGTCTGTCGGGGAAGTGTCTGGGGTCTCCTCTGAGGGGCCCCGCACGTGCAGAGGGGCTGGCGGGCTGCACAGACCCCTCCCACCCCGACCCCCGCGCCTGCAGCAGCAGGACTTGGAGCCGGGAGCCCAGCGCAGACCCACGTCCTTGCCCAGCGCGCCCCCTGCCCGAGTCAGCGCCCATTGCATCCTGTGTAAACTTGGGGCACTGCCGCTCCCCGTGAGAGCTCGCAGGAGCGGAGCGTGACCCGTGGGGTCTGTGACTCTGTCCCCCCCACCCCCCACACTGGGGCGGGCCGACTTGGAAGGGCCAGCAGGGTGGCCAAATCAGGAAGGTGGACGGGCCAAGGGCCGGCTTGGTTCCATCGAGAACAGCAGCAGCTGCCCCACCCCAGCACCCGGAGCACAGCCCTGGCTTGGCGGGACCTCGAGTTTCAGGGAGTCCCCTGAAAGCCTGCCTGTTTCACACACGGTGCAGCTAAGCTGGACCCGATGGTGTCCACTGGGGGGCAGCAGCCATCCAGCCCCAGCCCCTTCTGGGGAAGGGCTATGGGCAGACCCATCCCGCTCCAGCCCCGACTGCGTAGGGTACTCTGAGGGTCCAGACACGCAGGGTTTGTCCTGATCCGCGGCGGCGGTAGGGGGGCGGGGGCTGCTCAGGGCCTGCAGGAGGGTCTGCTGACTTGTGCGCAGGGCCAGACGGTAAATACTCTCATCCGGGACTGCAGTCTCCGTCGCTGGGCTGCACTGCTCCTTTCCTTTGCTTTTACAGCCCTTTCAAAAGGCAAGCGCGCTCTGAGCACCGGACGGGCCTGGGCCGGGTTCCGTGGCCATGCTTTAGGGGACCCAGCTGCGTTTCCACTTGTTCACATGACGACTGCCTGCTCAGAGCCCTGGCGGCCACCACACACCCAGGGTCACTGCCTGACCTTGCAGAGAGGTCTGCAGCGCCGTGTCCTGGGGCTGTTGCTGCTGGACCAAGGGGGCCTCCCTGGGCCTGTTGCTGTGGCAGTGGCTGCGGTCCTCGGGCGGGTACCCCGGGGGTGTCTGTCCTCTGACGGGACTGGTGGGGATGCCCCAAGGCCTTCCTGGGGCCAGAGACACGGCTACCACCACGGACCCAGCAAAAGGAAGGGCTCTACGCCAGGCAGCAAAGCCACCGCCGCTTGCCAGGCCTGTGGGCACAGACGCTGGCCCGTCGCGGCCAGGGTGGGTGCTCACTGCTGTCCATACGCTTCCACGATGGTGCTGCCCTGCAGCCTCACCTGCCTGCTCTGGCCACGGCACTGCCACCATCCACCCCCTGGAACTCTGTGTCTGGCAGTGACAGGGGCGCTTCTCACAGGCACCCCCGCCTCTGCAGAGGTTGGAGTCAGCAGTCCGATGGGCACCCTGCTTCCCCACCCTCTGGGGGCACCTGGTGTCACGAGCCTGCGGCCAGCCGCCTCAAGATCACCCCAAGGCCTTCTGCCCCGTCCACCCCTCTGGCCCTGTTTGCTCACAGAACGCGGCCCCGGGAATGGTCTGGCTCCCTTTGGTGGCCCTCTGGGCAGGGGCCGGGGCGACGGGGGCGCCCCTCTCCCTGACCACAGTGCCGCCCAGCCTGGCTGCTGACCCCCGTGTAGCCGGCCCCGCCCCCCGGGAAGCACGCCTGTGCGCCTTTGCGTCCCTCTTCCGGACAGCAACGCACACTTGGCCTTGGGGTCCGCTGTGTGTGGTGGCTGAGGCCACAGTGCTGGGTGACATGGCCTCGGTCCTTAGCCACACCAGTGGGCCAGGACGTCTGAATCGAGTTTAACAGACCCTGGACGAGAGCCCGAGTCCCCCCAGGTCTGCAGGCAGGGATGGTGATGTGGGCGTGGGCAGGGGTCTGCCTGTGCCGGGGGGCTCCTCTGTGGTCCCTGGGGAGGGTGGCTGAGGTCAGCAGGCGGTCTGCACGCAGTCGTGGGTCCTGGTGGATGGAGGCCTGGCCACGGAGCACTCCGGCCCCCGTGGGGTCCACGCTCGCCGCCTGCACCTGCCCCGCTGCTCGGAGTCCTGAGGGCAGCAGACCACCTGGGTTCAGTCCTGGCCTCTGCTGGCCTGAAGTCAGACCGGACCTGGGTTCAGTCCTGGCCTCTGCTGGCCTGAAGTCAGACCGGACCTGGATTCAGTCCTGGCCTCTGCTGGCCTGAAGTCAGACCGGTGGGCAGACTCGGGTGGAGCCAGAGCAAAGGTGGGCCAGGAGGGAGGCGGTCTGCTGCCCGCCTGGGCTGGGTCTTGAGTTTGTCTTTGTAGAGATTGGCCTTGGACAAAGTGTGGTCTCCCTTGGGGACAAAGGCAGGCTTGCCACAAGAGAGGTGGAGCTCCCGGGCCCAGGGTTTCCTGGCTGTGATGCAAACCCACAGTCTGGGTTCCATCTGCCTGGGCCCCTCTGTGTGGCCTCGTGGGACTCAGACAGCCAGGGACACCAATGCGAACCACATGGTGTGCGCTGCTTCGCCATAGCCCCCAACAGCCGGTGGGGAGCCCGAGGCCTGGGCAGCCTCCACGCAGCAGCGGCAGGCGATGCTGGCGTGTCAGGAAGCCACCATCAGACCCTAGAGCTCAACAGTTTCATGTTAATAACCTTGAAATTGTATACAAAAATGGATATTCCCCCGAGAAGAACAGCTTACCACATGTGAGTGGAAACAGACAACCTATTTTTTAATATATAATCATAAAGAATCTAATTAGTGTTCAAAATTTTCCCGCCAAGAAAGATCTAGGTCCAGGTGGCAGCTCCAGTGAGTTCTACCAAACATCTAGGAGGTCAGCCCAGAGGCGCACAGATTCTTCCAGACAGAATAGCTCATTCTACAAGGCTTGCATGACCTTGATGGTAAAAGTTAACAAGGCCAGTCAATAATGGGCCAATTGCACATATAAAATCTGCTGAAATATTAATGCATTATTAGCAAAGTGAATCCAGCAATATATAAATTGGATAAATAATTAATCATTACCAACTTGGATTTTTGTTAGGAATACAAGTGTGCCTTTACATTACAAAATATTAATTTAAATGACCGATTTAACAGGTTAAATGTGAAAATCATATAATCATCAATCATTTCTGTAGGCATAGAAGTGAAGTGAAGTGAAGAAGTGAAGTGAAGAAGTGAAGTCTCTCAGTCGTGTCTGACTCTTTGCGACCCCGTGGACTGTAGCTCTCCAGGCTCCTCCGTCCATGGGATTCTCCAGGCAAGAATACTGGAGTGGGGTGCCATTGCCTTCTAGTAATAGCCAACATCCACATGTGATACAAATTCCCCAAATATGAGAATAGGAATATGACTATCCCTGGGAATCTCCAGGCAAGAATACTGGAGTTGGTAGTCTTGCCTTCCTCCAGAGGATCTTCCCGACCCAGGGATCGAACCCATATCTCTTGTCTCCTGCATTGGCAGGCAGGTTCTTTACCACTAGCGCCACCAGGGAAGCCCATGAAAGGACATCCTAACCTGATAAAAGGGCCTCTTGAGAGCAAACAGGAAGAAGCAGCACGTTTAGTCGTGAAACTCGGGCCGCTTCCTTTTCGGGATCCTGCCAACACTGCATCTGCTGAATACAGGTGTCCAGCCAGCACAGCAAGGCAAAGAGTGAGGCCAGGTGCAAAACGGCCAGGAATGAAGGAACACCACAGTCACCAGCTGCAGATGCGATGAACACGAGTGTGGAAAACCCAAAAGAATCTGGATAAGGTGGTGAAATTAATCAGAGGTTTGGTCTGGTTTGAACTATAATATTAGAAAAGGTAAGAGCTCAACTGAGATTCTGCATTAACAGAAGTAAGCAGAAAAGAAATGAAGGAAAGGCACCATCTATACAGTACAGAAAACATCACGTCCTCAAGGGTAAGCCTAACAAAAACCATGCAGGTCTTCCCTGCCATCAATTATAAAACTGTCCTGAAAATATCGGAGATGACACAGAAAAGTGCCCGGGCATGTGCACCCTCAGGCAAGGGAGGCTCAGGCCAGGGAGGCTCAGGCCAGGGAGGCTTGGGCAAGGGAGGCGACCGAAGGGCTGCTTTCCTTCAAGTGGAGTCATGTGCCTGCTTCATGTGTGCGTGTGCAGGGGCACAGGTGTGAGCGACCAAGCCACACAGCCGTGAGGCTGTTGGCAGGTGGGAGGATGACTGGAAATGTATTCATGCCTTGCGGGGAATTTTTAAAATCAGGCACAGACCATAAAAATAAAGATGGGTTCATTTACCGCGTTAAACTCAAGTGTGTCTATTTACCCAAGATGCCACTATAGAGAGTGAAATAGGTGCAGAAAAAAAGGGAAAATCTATTTGCAACAATTGTGACCCAGTGAAGATACAGAACTCCCATACAGTAACATGAAAAAAGCAAACTCAGTAGAAAAGAGAAAAGACTTAGTGCATTTACAAATGAGGAAATCCAGCGCTCAGCCTCAGGAATGAAAAAGGACATCAGGACCGCATTTTCACCCACCCACACCATTGGGTCAGGGTTGGAGTGGCGGGTGGGCCCCTTTCCCTGCAGCGCCCACTCTTACACCAGCGCCCACGTGCACCCGGACACGTGTTCAGGGATTTTTGCAAACAGCACCAGTAAAAATGGTCTAAAAGTAGGAACAACCCCAAAAGTCCACCGCGGTGAAACTGATGAACAATTTGAAGATGATCTAGGTATTAATAATTAAAATATATTACTTTAAATATTAAATAATATATTTTAATTATCAGTTCAGTTGCTCAGTCGTATCTGACTCTCTGCGACCTCATGGACTGCAGCACACCAGGCCTCCCTGTCCATCACCAACTCTCGGAGCTTGCTCAAACTCATGTCCATCGAGTCACTGATGCCATCCAACCATCTCATCCTCTGTCATACGCTTCTTCTCCTGCCTTCAATCTCTCCCAGGATCAGGGTCTTTTCCAATGAGTCAGTTCTTTGCATCAGGTGGCCAAAGTATTTGAACTTCAGCTGCAGCATCAGTCCTTCCAATGAATATTCAGGACTGGTTTCCTTTAGGACTGAATGGTTTGATCTCCATGCAGTCCAAGGGACTCTCAAGAGTCTTCTCCAACACCACAGTTCAAAAGCATCAATTCTTTGGTGCTCAGCCTTCTTTATAGTCCAACTCTCACATCCATATATAACCACTGGAAAAACCATAGCCTTGACTAGACGGACATTTGTTGACAGAGTAATGTTTCTGCTTTTGAATATGCTAACTAGGCTGGTCATAACTTTCCTTCCAAGGAGTAAGTGTCTTTTAATTTCATGGCTACAGTCACCATCTGCAGTGGTTTTGGAGCTCAAGAAAATAAAGTCTCTCACTGTTTCCATTGTTTCCCCATCTATTTGCCATGAAGTGATGTGACCAGATGCCATGATCTTAGTTTTCTGAATGTTGAGTTTTAAGCCACCTCACTCTCTTCTTTCGCTTTAATCAAGAGACTTCAGTTCCTCTTCACTTTCTGCTGTAAGGGTGGTGTCATCTGCATATCTGAGGTTATTGATATTTCTCCCAGGAATCTTGGTACCAGCTTGAGCTTCATCAAGTAAGCATGATGTACTCTGCATATACATTAAATAAGCAGGGTGACAATATACAGCCTTGATGCACTCCTTTCCCGATTTGGAACCAGTCTGTTGTTCCATGTCCAGTTCTAACAGTTACTTCTTGACCTGCATATAGATTTCTTAGGAGGCAGGTCAGGTGGTCTGGTATTCCCATCTCTTGAAGGATTTCCCACACTTTGTTGTGATCCACACAGTCAAAGGCTTTAGGATAGTCAATGAACCAGAAGTAGATGTTTTTCTGGAACTGTCTTGCTTTTTCGATGATCCAACGGATTTTGGCAATTTGATCTTTGGTTCCTTTTCCTTTTCTAAATCCAGCTTGAACATCTGGAAGTTCTTGGTTCACATACTGTTGAAGCCTGGCTTGGAGAATTTTGAGCATTACTTTGCTAGCATGTGAGGTGAGTGCAATTGTGCGGTAGCTTGAACGTATTTTAATTATAAATAGGTAGACAGAATATGGATGGAGGAACCTAAACAATTTGGAGGAAGGCAGGTGCAGCACTATGACCTCAGCAGGGATGCGGGGGCGTGGTCAGGGCGAATGTGAGGGGCGTGGTCTTGGAGGGCGTGGAGAGCGTGGGGGCGTGGCGTGGCTGGCTGCTGGGGCGGGGCCTGCACTCGGAGCCGCGCACTGGCGCAGGTCCGGCTCTGTGCCTGCGTTTAGGTAGACGGAATGCAGGGTGAGGAGCCGCGCTGGAGGGGGGACGCAGTTAGGAGGGCAGGAGGCCAAGGCCGTGGCCGCAGGGTCCCGGTGGTGGGCCACCTGCCGGAGGACCTGCCCGCCTGCCCGGCCCGCATCCGGCACCCCCCAAGCTGGCCCGGCCGCGTGGCTCCGCCGACCGCTCCGCCAAGTCTCCTTCCTGCCTTTGAAGCCTGGGCTCAGGTGCCTGCGGCGTGTGCAGAGGCCTCCGGCCTGCCCGCCAGCACTTGGCCGCCTCCGGCTCCCCTCTCGGCCCGCCTCAGATGGCTGCCGCCCTTCCCACGGGGTGTGGGCCAGGAAGGAGGCAGAACAAGCCGGCCCTGTTCCGCTGCCAGGGCCCAGCAGGGCCGGGACCGCGGTGGGGAGGCACGGGCCCCGTGTTGAGCGGCCAGGCCGCTGGCCAGCGCTCCCACCTGGACAGGACCGTTCTCGGACTTCCTTTGTTCAGAGAAGAACATCCCCGGGCGGGGCAGGGTCCGGGGGTGCGGGGACCCCTGCGGGAGGCCCTGTCTACCCCACCCTGTGTTTCTTCCTCTTAGGGGCCTCCACAAGAGGTCAGTCTTATTATTATTTTTCTACTTGCGCTAGCACTTGGTCAAACACACAACAGACATAGGAAAACAGGAGAAAGAATTCGACCGGGACCCCTTGCAAGAGCCCGCACCTCCTCAGCCGCCGATGGATCAGAAACCCAACATGGAACTGGCTGTTTGCTGGGGGTCCTGCACCCACCGTCCTTCAGGGCCTGAAGCCAGCGGGGGGGGGGGGGGGTCTGCCGGCTTCCCCCACCTTGGGATGCTGGCAGAAAGGCAGGGAGACACCCCGGGGGCAGGAAGGGAGCAGGACACTTGGGAGTGGCCTGCAGGACTTTGGCTCCGAAGCCCCTTCTGCCCCCCACTTCCCTGCAGTTCCTGACGTTCAGGGCCTCCCTGTGGCCACCCTCCGGTCTTCCCAAGCCCGGGCCTTGGGGGCAGTGCTGGCTTTGCTGTGCTTGGCCACAGTAGGGTCCTCCTCTCGGGGGGTCTGAGCACTGGCCCCCTGGGGTGGGGCTGGCTCCCCGGCTGCCCTTTGAAGGTGGTGTGGATGGAGCCGACCACGTGGAGCGGGCAGCCGCAGGTGCTGACTCCTCGCCTAGGACCCTGGCAGGTGAGGATCTTGGTGGGGGAGTCGCTGGTCCCTTGGGACAGACCCAGGGCCATGTGCAGCAGGAAGGTGGCCCGTGGGGCGTGGAGGAGGTCTGCCCTTGACTGGGGGTGCGTATGGCCAGGAAGAGGGCTGGCAGCAGGGCTGGCCCTCGCCTGACCCAGGAGAAAGTGCAGAGACCGCCTGGAGGCATTTCCGACTTGGATAAAGTGGGGAAGGAGCGGAAATGTCCTGGAGACTCTCTCAGAGGCCACTTGCAGCTGAAAGTGTGGGACGTGTGTCTGGCTGGTCCCTGAGCCGGGCAGTTTGGGGCTGGCTGGAGCCACCCTTGCTGGGTAGGGGCTGCTCCGGGCTGGGCGGGCCGGCCTGGAGGGGAGCCGGGGTCCCTCGGCTGCAGCACCCAGCTCTGCAAACATCAGATCACAGAGGGCGCGGCCTCGGTTCCTGCTTTGACGTCTCTGCCAGAAATAAAACAATAAAGCCCCGAGGCCCTTTATAAGCTTGTTTTGAAAAATGTAGGCATGTCTTTTATTTCCTGGCGGCTTTCTAGGGAACCAGGATTCCTTCCATAAGCACAGCTGGGGACTGGGGTCCTGCTCACAGGACAAGTGTGGGCTGGGCTCGGGGCCCTGGGCAAGGTGGGGCCCTGGATACCAGAACCTGCAGAGGACAGGCTGGCCCTCCCCAAGCGCCCCGTGTGCTGGGCGGGCCTCTCCTGGCCCCAGGAGTGCTGCCGCCATGGAACCAGGGTGAGGGCTGGGGATGGGCAGAGGGCTGGTGTCAGGCCCCGTGGGGGTGGGGGGTTAGAGAGAGTCCCCCAGAGGGCGGGTTGGAGGACAGCTGGGGTGCACGCCCTGCTCCTCCTCCGCTGCCAATCAGGGCCTCCCTGTGACTACCCTCTGGTCTCCTCCCGGGCCTCGTGGCCCTGCCTGTGGCCCTGAGCCCAGGCCCTTGAGCCCCTCCACCAGGGTGGCCCCTTCAGGAGGGCCAGGCCCTGTCCTGAGCCTCCCGCAGGCCTCACCGCCCCTCCCCTGCCCCCATCCCCCCCACCAGACCATAGCTCCTGCTCCACCTCCTCCCGCAAAGCCACCTTCTTTCCTCACCTGCCATCCCTCGGCCAGGTGTCCGCCAGGACAAGACCCCAAGTCCCCGGGGGCCCTGGACACCGCGGGGACAGCAGCCCACACCCAGCACAGCCTGACCTTGCTGCCCTGAGCTCCGTAGCCACCCCCCACTAGATGTCGTCTCTGAGTGCAGACCTGGGGTGTCTGCTCCCACACCCTGCCAGGTGCACCCGGGACAGCGCACTCCTCCGGATCCCAGCCCCCACCTCCAGCAGGCCTCTGGGCTGCCTATGCTGTGCCCCCTCTGCCAGGAGCAGGTGGCAGGGCCCAAGGGGGCGTGTCTGGCTCCAGACTCAGACCCTGGAGCAGCTCAGAGGACACCGTGCCCCTCCTGTGGCCCCGGACTCAGCCCCCGGCGCTCAGACTGAGTCCTGGGGCTGGGAGGAGAGCACTGCTTTGCACACAGTGGGCATTTCACGAGCGACATGCCTAGTTTGTAGAGGGCTAATTACAGACCCTGAAGTGTTGAGGCTGGGCCCCCCACGCAGGAGGTATGGGGGGTGTCCAGCTGGGCACCCGCCCAGTCTCGGAGCTATAGGCGTGGTGTCTTCCTGCTTCTGTCCCTGGGCCTGCCCACTGCCCCCACGCCGTCATCAGCTGGACCACAGGTGCCCTGCATGGCCTGGAATCTGGGGGGCCAGAAGCAGTGCCCTCCAGGCTGACTCAGTTCAGGCGAGGAGCCCCCTTCACCCCAGAGGAGGGTGTGGATGAGGAACTTGTTATAAGAAAAGGGAAGGACCAAAGGCCTGGACAAAGGTGTGTGAGCTGGACGTGCACTCGAGCATCCCAGGAAACACTGAGGCCGCCACACAGTCCACAGCTCGTAACCGGTTACAAGAATTACGATCAGTGGCGCTCGCAATAACAATCCTGTCTGCCAGTGCAGGACACATAAGAGACAGGTTTGATCCCTGGGTTGGGAAGACCCCCTGGAGGAGGGCATGGCAACCCACTCCAGTATTCTTGTCTGGAGAATTCCATGGACAGAGGAGCCTGGGGGGCCACAGTCTATAGGGTCGCAAAGAGTCAGACACGACTGAAGTAACTTAGCACTCATAGCCACAGGATGGAATATTATACTGTCAGCAGAAGCAGGTTTTCACAGCAAGTTTGAGGCCCTGGAAAATGCTCATGGTATAACACTGAAAGGAGTGTGCAGAATGGGAACTTGCATGACAGGCAGCCCCAGACAGCCCCAGATATATTTGACAACACACCAGGAGGGATTTTGCCAAAACATTTAGTGTGCTCGTTTTGGGATGATGGGGTTGGGGTGTATTGTCCTGAAGATGAACAGCCGACATTTACAAGGCTGCTTCTAGGAGCTAACTCTCCTCCAGGGGCTGGGCGAGCACGGTGAACAAACAGGACGAAAGTCATCTTAAAACTGAAAATTAAACAGTGCGGCGGGTTTGTGTCCCCTCCTTGACTCAGCTCTGGGGCTCCATCAAGGTTTCGAGATGAACGCATAAAAGTGAATTAGCAACAAGTCCGTAGTGAGTGAACGGCGGGTTGTCCGGGGCGCAGTGTGGCCAGCTGGCCACTGTTAGCATCACAGCCCCCGAGAGCTGGGACAGGGCCACCTGAGCTCTCCCAAGCCGGGCAGGCTTGCCTCCCGGTGAGAGTGGCAAGGTGCGTGCCCGGGGCTCCGGGGTTCCCACGGGAAGGCGTTCCCAGGGGAACGGGGTGACTGGTAGAAAGTCAGACTCAAGGAACCCTACAAGACACAGCTCACACTTTGGATCCACACTCAGCAAACGCTAGGACTCTGCCCTGCCTGCTTGCCCACGTTCCGTCTCCTGCTGCACGGACAGGTGTGAAAGGAGCTTGCAGCAGAGGCGGCTTCACCCCGAAGCCGACAGTGTGTCCATCCCCCGGCAGGGACGATCCCTGCCGAGGACACGCACGGTGACCCAGCGCCGGGCATGCAGAGCGTCCTCCGCTTGCACGCCGCGTCGCGCGTTTACTCCCGCCGGTGTGAACCCGCTGCTTCTCCCTACTTAACAGACTCAAGGCTGACGCTTCCACTGTTTTAACGCCTCACTCGTCCCCTGCCCTGCAGCCGCCGAAAGCCCCCAGCCGACGGCCTCTGTGCCCTGTCGCTGAGTCCTGATCACGCGTTGGTCACGCGCCTCCTCTCTGGAGGGAGATTTCCCAGATTCGTTTCCTTCTTTTCCTGCGGGTGTCTGGGAGCCAGGATCCGGGCACTGGGCCTCTGAGTGGCCAGGGGGTCACGGCTGCCTGCACTTCCCTCAGTGCATGGTGTCCCCACACACCTCCAAGAACGCCCCCCTCACAGTGCAAAGATAAACGGCCCCTCTGTGTGGCAGCCCTCTGGCGGTCCTGATCCAGAGCGGGGTCCCCGGGCTGCCCCACAACGCTCGCTCCCTTGACCGCTGCTGGCTCCTCGTCCTCCCCGGGCACCAGCAAGAAGGGGGCATCGGGAGGGGCCCGGCCAGGACCCTCCCTGCCCACTGGGGGCTCATGCGTTTCTAAGCAGAGAACAGCGGCCAGCTCTGCCTCCGTCTCACTGGTTTCGTCTGGGGGTCAGGTGGGCCTTGCAGATGTTTGGTGGGCAGACGCCATGACAGGATCGGCTGGGCACCTGTCACTGGCGGGACAGGCCTGCAGAGCTGGGGGATCAGGCTCTCGGCTGAAGCCCTTTCCCTGGGTGGGTGCTCCGGGAGAGGCCGGGTGGGACTGTGCCCCAGGGGGGGCTGCCAGCAGGCCAGAAGATGCCAGGCATGGAGCCAGCACTTCCTGGGGCACCAGCCAGGGCACAGGCCAGGTTGACGGCCAGCAGGACTCACCTGGGGCTCGCAGGGCTCACTGCCTGCCTCGCCCACACGCTCCAGCTCCCACCCAGGGCTGGTCCCCGGGCACTGGCACCAGGGTGCCCCAGAGACCAGGACGAGGAAGACCTGCATTCAGTAGTCAAGGGGGTCACAACTCCATGGGTGAGTGGCCAGCAGGGGCTGGAAGAGCATCTGAGGGGTGAGTGGGGGCACACCAAGGTAGGGGGTGCACCACCTCAGGCACCACCCCCCACAGCTCAGTCTGAGAGACATGGCCCAGACCCCACGTCACACCTCAGCCAGTGCACCTGGCAGCAGACTGCCCGCCTGCCACTCCCCCCGGGGGAGGGAAAAGAATCGCGGCCTGAGGCACCAGTGGGCTCCTGATGCCAGAGGAGCCGAGATCTCCCTCTGTGGCCTTCGGGGGGCTGCAGCTGGGGGCTTCTGCAGGGGCACAGGGCCTCCGGTTGCCACCGGGCCCTCACACCTCCCCGAGTGGGCCCTGCCCCTCGGCCAGGCTGGCAGGCCACGGCGCAGCCTCTTGTCCGGCTCCTGGTGAGGAGGGTTCCCCTCCGCCGGGCGGCTGCCACCACCATGCCCGCTGGCAGTGTTGGCCTGGTCTGTGTTGAGAAAGGACTCTCGACAGTTCTCAGAGCCTGACAACTGCCACCTACAGCTGCTGTGGCAAGATGAGGGGGCTTCCCAGAAGGGGGCCACCTAGTACGCAGCGGCACCGGGTCTGTTTCTCAGCAGAAAGCAGGGTCACAGTGTGGGCAGCGTCAGGGGCTGGGGCCTGCCTTCACCCACCCACGCATGCTCCCACTCCACACCGGCTCTTTGCGGAGCACTGGCTGGGGATGAGGGGGCAGAGGCCGGGGGCGGGGGCCCAGCCCTGGAGGGCTCTCCCTCAGCCCACTGCCTGGGCTGGAGGCTGGCCGCTGCCCAGCCAGACAAAGATCACAGCTGGGGGCTGGCCCAGCGGGGTCCTCTCGGACGCAGCAGTCTGACCTACTTGCTTCAGAATAAACGCCTTCATTTCCTGTCCCTTCCCTTCTCTGCCCTCAGTCCTAACCTCTGCCTCGCTCCCTGCTCGGTCACGGGGCGCAGGCAGTTATTTCAGGCAAGGCGTCCTCGAGGGTCCGACTGTCTTCCCCACTGAGCAGAGGCAGTGTGGAGCGGGCTCCCTATCCCCACGGCAGGTGTTGCGTTATGTCAGTTTTGGGAGAGAGCCTCTGGAGACACATATTTTGTTATGAACCACAGTGCTGGTTTCTCCTGAGCCCACGGGTCTTGCTAGCAGAGCTCTCCTTTCTCTCAGTTGTTTTGGCAGGGGTAGGTATTTTTGGTGAGGTGGTTAAGAGAGTCAACTGTTTTAATCATGTTTTCACCTGTGACTCGGAGCCAGGCAGCTGAGCCTGGCCCGCATGCTCAAGGAGCACTTGGACAGAATGCCCTGGAAAGACGGTGCCAGCATGGGTTTTCCCGTTTCTAGGGTGTATGGGCCTCCCTGGCTCCCAGAGACCCGGAGCACAGCTCTGCCCGCCCGCCCCGTACTTCCGGAGGTCAGCTCGGCCCCTCTGTCCAAGGCCGGGCCCAGAGGGACGTTCAGTGGGTGGCACCGAGAGAGAATGGCTGTCCCCTCCCACCCACGGAGTCGGAGCAGCCGAGCAGGGGAGAGGAAGAGGGGATGTGGGCTGAGCTGGGGTCAAGAGGGGCGGTGCTGATGGGGGTGAGTGACGGGGGGGTGGGGCTGCTGATGGGGGTGAGTGGGGGCGGCTGGAGGTGGAGGGGGTGCTGGAAAGGGCGGGCAGGCGCCGGGGTGGGAGGTTACAGGACTTCAGCCCCGCCTAGCACTCTTCCAGCCAGGATTTGGGGGACAGTGGGGTGCTGGCGCATGGGTCCCCCAAGTGAATGCTCGATGCAGCCGTGAGGCGCAACATTTCATTCCCTCTGTGGCCTGGGCCCCTCGCCCCAGGAGCGGAGGTGCTGTCCCTGGGTCTAGCGGCCCCCACTCTCCTGCGCTCCCTCCAGGTGTCCGGTGTGACAGTCGGCCTGAGTGCTCCCCAGGCCCAGGAGAGTGACCGCGGGCTCAGAGAGGACCAGCCTGCCGGTTCCCCAGAGCGCCCCTGAAGGTCCCGGCAGGCCCGAGCCTCGGGGCAGTGGGCCTCAGGTGCCAAGCACGCGCGGGCCGTGCGGTCCTCAGAGGGGCTGGGACCTTGGCAGCCAAGAGAGGAGCTGAAGGGGGGCGCGCCCCACGGGGAAATGCAGGGCGCGCCGGCCCGCTGCCGCAGCGCTGTCGGTGAAGTACGCAGGACGGCCGACGGCCCGCGCTGCGCAGGGTCGGCCCGCGACCCCAGCCCCGGGCGGTCGGGCAGGGAAAGAGGCAGCGGCGGGGCCCAGGTGGCCGGCCGGAGCTCGCATCCCCGCCCCGCCCGCCGCTCCCTCGGGCCGCTGTCCTGCCTTGGCCGCCGGAGGAGGAAGCGCTGTCCTCACTCCACCTCTGGCCGCCGCGGTGCCAAGTTGCTGGCGGCGGCGGGAGTCGGGGCGGCGGGTGGCGGGCAGCGGCCGGGCTGCAGCGCCCTCCCTGGCGCCCCCCGCGGGCTCGGGTTACTCACGTAGAGGCCGGAGTGCTCGGCGCCGAAGAACGGGAAGAGCACGGAGAGCGGCTGCAGCCCAGAGCCGCCGTCGTCCTGCTTGGGGGTGACCGCGTCGCCGCGCTCCGTGCCGAACGGGTAGAAGTCGGCGAGGGCCACCGCGCCGCGCGCCCCGCGCGCCCCGAGCCCCAGGGCCGCGGCCAAGAGCAGCGCCCAGGTGGCGCCGCGCGGCATCGCTGGGGGTCGGCGGGCGGGGACGGAGCGGGGACACACACAGCGGGGACGCGAGCCGGACACAGCGGGGACGGAGCGGGGACAGAAAGGCGACGAGGCAGGGACGCAGGGGGACGGAACGGGGCTTTGCGGTCAGCGGGGGCCGGAGCGAGGCCGCGGTGGGGAGTGACCCGCAGGGCCGGGCGGGCGTGCGGGCAGCGCGGCCGCGCCGTCGGTAGGTGGACTCCCGGGTCGCGCCCGCCCTGCCGGGCCGCGCTCGGGTCGCCTCTTTCGGAGGAAGGCGCCGGGCGGGACCGCGCTGGAAGCCAGACCCGCCCCTGTGGCCGCGATTTAAATATCCAGCCGGCGGTCACTCGGGCCTGGGCGGGGCCGGGGCCGGGCCATGCAAATTAGGAGGCTCTTAAAGCGTCAGTCCGGCGGCGGGCCCAGCCCTCGCCCAGCGCCCCCGGAGCGGCCCACCCCTTCCTCCTCCGTGGGTCCCCTGCCGCCCGCGTGGGGCCAGCCCAGAGGAAGCGCCTTGTCCACAAAACGGTCCTGGAACAGACCCTCAGGCCTGCATGGGTTACTGGGCCTGGGGGGCAGGTTTCCCCTGGGATTGGGGGGGCCTTTTCAGGCCCCTGCACCCCAGGGGACCTGGCCACCGTCCTGCCAGAGTGTCGTGGATCAGGGGCCACCCTGACTGCCAGTGCCTGGATGGGCTCCTCCGGAAGCGGCCAGAGGCTGGCCCCACACTCCACCCTGCAACCCAGCCCTGAGGCTTGCCATCCGGTTTTATGAGCGGAGGACCTGGCCTGGGAGAATGCAGGACATGAAGAAAAGTTTCCGCCCTGCGTGGCCTCGTCAGGAGAATCCTGGTGGAGATAGTTTGGGGACCTAAGGCAACCTCACAGCAGGGGAGTCTGGGGCAAAACCTGGGGGGAGCAGCCCTCTTCCAGGGTGGCTGGTCCCTGCTGGCTTGCGGGCACGATGCTGCGTGGGCAGGGGCAGGACCTGGAGGGCCCACAACTGAGCTTCTGTCTCCAGTCTGCGGCCACCCTGGCCCTCCTCCCGCCGCCAGGCCCACTGCCCTGAGAATCAGACCCTGAGTGTTTGTCCCCACAGGGGCTGGCATCTGGGCCCTCAGTGCAGGGCCGGAGCCCACGCCTCTCCCTGTCCCTGCCGGTGGGTCCTGGTGTGGGCTGAATGTGACCACAGGCCACGCCTGGGGCCCTGAAGGCCAGGCTGCGCGGCCCAGAGATGAGCAGAGAGCAGCAGGACTGCCGCTCTCGCCGGCTGGGCCGTTTCACACCCGGCTTTGCGCTCCCCTGTACTTTCTCAAGCGTCCTCAACAAGCACGTGTTGCTTTGTAGTCAGAGCGAGGCACACTAAGTGTGATGTTTAAGGGCTAGTGGAGGGGTCCCGTGTGTGTGAGCGTATGACTGGGGGTCACAGGCTTACACAGCACCCCTGTGATGTTCGTGCCCTCCAGGCTGGTATCAGGGTCAGGTGCCGAGTTTCAGGAGGCGCCCACTGTTGCTGATCCCCCACCAGCACCACCCTGAGAGGGACCGTCCCTCCAGTTCCACTGTAGCCCCACCCTGCTCGGTTGTGTGAGGCCGGCCCCGGGTCAGGCTCCTGCCTTGGAGACCCCCAGGGCAGCAGGACAACTGCTGCTCCAAGGAATGCGGGATGAGAAAGGCCAAGGCTGTACATGTTTGTAGGAGAAATTCAGAGATGACACCAAACTGCAGGCCCTGCCCTGGGGGCAGACTCCCGGTGTCACACGGCCCTCAGCGGGCGCCGGGGGTGGGGGTGGGGGGATGCCAGTGTGCACACATGCACAGACACCCCAGCACACACACACACACCAGCACACACACACATCCCAACACATACACACACCCCAACACACACACACCAGTGCACACACACACACCCCAGCGCACACACACACAACCAGCGCACACACACCCCAGCGCACACACACACACCCCAGCGCGCACACACACACACCAGCACACACACACACCCCAACACACACACACCAGCACACACACACATACACACCCCCAACACACACACACCCCCAACACACACATACACACCCCAACACACAAACACACACCAGCACGCACACACACACACCCCAACACACACAAACACCCCAACACACACACACACACCAGTGCACACACACACACCCTCCAACACACACACACCCCAACACACACATACATATCCCAACACACACACACACCCCAACACACACACACACCAGCGCACACACACACACCAGTGTGCACACACACACCCCAACACACACACACCAGCACACACACACACACCCTAACACACACACACACCAGCGCGCACACACACCCCAACACACATACACACATACCAGCACACACACACACACACACACCCAGCACACACACACACACATACACATGCACACACACATGTCCACACACACACACACACCCCAGCACACATACACATGCTGGCACACACGCACATATACACCATCACACACACATATACGTACACACACATGCACCCCCCCAAACACACTAGCGTGCATACACACACATGCTGGCACACACACACGTACATGCACACACATCCACATACACACATACACGCACTCATGCATCCCAGCACAGACACCCATATACACACACACCCTACACACACACCCCACACACATGTCCACACACACACACCAGCACACACACACACCAGCACACACACACACCAGCATACACACACACAGTCACACACTCCAGTGCGTGCGCGCTCGCGCACACACACACACACACACACACACTGGTGCACACACACACATACACACACCCACACCCTGGCACACACACACACTCACCCTGGCACACAGGGGGATTTTCATGAACCCCTCCCTGGCGCCCCGCTGGCTCAGCTGCAGAGTGGGGAGGTGGGGGAAGCCCGGAGGCCAGTAGCACAGAGGTCACGGCCAAGGTCAGAAGAGGGGTGTGGCAGCCCTGCCCTCCTGGGACAGGAAGGTGGCTCCTGAGCCTCACTGGCAAAGGCACGGAGGGGGCAGGACACGACCCCCACGGGGTCACCGGAGGGCAGAGGGGCCAGAAGACTGGTCCCCGTGGTAGGAGCCCAGGAGGACGTGCTTTTCTATGTGTGGCTTTCGGTGGGAACTGGGCAGCGTCTGCCAGCTGCGTGGTGGGCTCGGAGCCCGGCGGGGAGCCCAGCAGAAGCCTGCTCCTGTTTGTCTCCTCAGTGGGGAGAGCCGGGGACCCCACCCTGACAGGGAGGTGGCTGGCGTGGGGGTGGCCGTCCAGGCTGACCCTGGACCCCTGCTGGACCTGCCCGCCTCCTGCAGGGGGTGCAGGGGGAGCCCCTGCCCCTGTTGCACTTCCTGCTCTGGTTGAGGTGCCGGGGACCCTAGCAAAGGCTCACTTCGGGGCTAAGTTTTGGGTTGACCTGGGCGCCTATGGGAGCGGGGTGCCCGCCATGGTGCTCAGCAGACGTGCCCAGGAAGGACTGTTTCTCCAGGCTCAGTGGGAACGGCTGGCCCAGACAGGGCCTCAACCCGCCTCCCAAGGGAGTCCTCTCACAGTTTGTGAGATGCCCAGGCCTGGGCCCCCCGGAGAGCTGGCGCGCTTGGTCTGGGTGGGGCCAGTGGCAGGCAGAACCCCGCAAGGCTGTACGTCCCAGGCACAGGCCTGCTGGCCCTCCCTGGGCCATGTGCCGTCCCTTTCGGGAGACTTGGAGTTAACAGGAGGCTCCACCACGCTGGGCATTACATTTCAAACACAGTCACACACACACACACACTCCACAGGCGCAAAAGAGAAAAAAAAAATTCTTTTTTCCAGGTGCTAAAAATATTATCAGGAAATACTTTTTAGCAATGTGCTGTTTCAGGTTCCCCTCTGGACTCAAGGGTGCCTTTGTCTTTGCCACAGAAAGTCCACATTTATCAAAACCAAAATCGTTTTATCAAGCAGGCTCATGTTTTGCGACGGGGAAACCTGAGCCTCCCCAATAGGCCTGTGACACTTTAATTTAGGGCCTGAGTGTGTGTGCAGTTTAGATGGGGAGCCCCAAGCTGGACTTGGGACACCCCAGGACCCCGTGCCAGCCAAGGTGGGGCGTGTTCCCCCGCTGGAAGCTGGCCAGGCAGGCCGGTCCCTGCAGGGTGGGGGCAGGGGCTCCAGCAGGGCTGTTAGTGGCAGCAGCTGGCTGGCTGCATCCCCAACTCTCTCTCCTTCTCCCCAGAGCCATGGGGCTTCCACACGGGTGACACCCCAGGGAGACCCTTTCCTGCTCCAAGAATGAGGTCAGCAGGTCACAGAGCCTGGAGGGCAGGTGGGGTCCCACTCCTGGGGAGCCCGCCGGGTGTGGTCACGACACTGAGAGGCTGGCTGGGGCAGCTGGTGCATGGAGCGGAGGGGGGCCTGGGTCCCGGGCCCATGGCCATCTGCACAGGGCACGGTGACCATCAGACTTTCACACAGAAGCTACGCACTCAGCACTGGAGATGTTTAAGAAAACAGTTTACTTCCATTAGAAAAATCCTTTAACCTAAACATACAACTTTATATTGAACAAGTAAAAATAGTGTCTCCTCCACTGGTTGAACTTTCACTGAAATATGACAAATCCTAGAGGGTCCCAGGCATGAAAGGTCTCCCGGGAGCAGCCAGGCAAGGAGGGTCCGGGAATCACCAGGAGAACGTTGGTCCCAGCGCAGGTGGCTAGCAGGTCAGTGCTGGGAGGTCTCTCCGACCCCTCCTGCATCTGGCTCTGTTCCTCTTTCATCTGTGGGCACCCACTGAGCACCTCCTCTGCGCTGGGAGCTTCGGTCCAGACATGCGACCCGGAGAGGCCAGGCCCGCAGAGAGGAGAGCGTCAACGCCAACTCATCTCCGGCTGCGCTTGTCTCCGTGCTCTCCACCCGCCGCCCTCGGGGTCCCTCCTCCACAGGGAGCGGACTGCCGGGTCCCTGGGCCGCCAGGCCGGGGAGGGAGGGAAGAGGTCCTGAGAGTCACACGCTGTCTCACGGCCTTCCCCTCCCATCTGTGCGATGCTCTCCAGTGGTGGCCTGGGGGGCGGTGTCTCTGGGTTGCTCTTTGCTCTCTAACCGGCCGCTGCAGTGGGTGACTGTCTGGCGTCTACCACCACCAACGCCTCCTTTGCCCGGAGCATCAATGCTAATGGGTCACCACACTCTCCACCGCACTCTGGGAGTTGGTGATGGACAGGGAAGCCTGGCGTGCTGCAGTCCATGGGGTTGCAAAGAGTGGGACACGACTGAGTGACTGAACTGAACTGAACACTCTTCCGCTCTGAGCCTGGGTCGAACTTCAGAATCCTTCTCAACACAGCCGCCAGTAATTGGACAGGCTTGACAGGCAGAATGCAGAGTGTTTGGCCACCTCTCTCTAGACACCGCTTTGCACAGCCTACGACATACGGTCACCCCATGACTAAGCTCCATCCAGGAGGGGCTCTGGCAGGACAGCCTGGGGTACAGGCTGGGTCCATGTTGCAGCAGACAGGTGGCTGCTGTCACGCTTGGGCCGCAGCTCACATGACGGGGGTGGGGAGCTCTGCCAGCTTCAGCCCTCTCACCCCCCAGGAGCCCGGTGGGCTGCAGCTGGCACCTGTGCTCGAGGAATGTCCTGGGCTGGCTGGAGCCCACAGATGTTGTCAACACGTCACTGACGAAACCAGAGGCCGTTTGGAGCGGAACCAGATCGCCCTGACCCGTGTTCATGGGAAAAGAGGGAAAAACGCTGACAGGTGAACTGCCCGGCCTGAGATGGCTGCCTTGGTCTCTGTGGCAGCCAGGGCTGGATTCCTGCAGGAATCTCCGAGCGCTTATGGGCTGGATTCCTGCAGCAATTCCCAGCGCTTATGGGCTGAGAAATCGGGTGGTCCTCTAACAGCTCTAACGTCTACACCCCAGGGCCTCTCGCAGCCAGTGAGTCACGGGGACCGGACTCTGAGTCACTTCCAGCCACCTGCCACCGTGACGGCCCCGCAGTTCCTGGAGACGGAGTCGGGCCGCCTCGGGGCGTGGGGAGGTGGCGGCTGGGCCTTGCAGGACATTATGTTTTTGGCTCCAGTTGGTGGAAATGTTCTCCACGTGTTTCCCTGTGTTTACAGAGCTGAGGGCACGGAATGCAGCCCGCAGTGCGGAAGTCGGCCTGCCGGGACCTGGCCCGGTCAGCACGCCCGCCTGGTGCCAGGTCGGACGCGGGCCGCAGGGAGGCCCCGTGCAGCCGGGGGTTGAGGGGCGCCTCACAGAGCAGGGCCCAGAGCTCGGTCCTCGCCTGCCAGAGCCCGGGGTCCTGAGGGCCGGGGCAGCTTGGCGGTCAAGGGTCAGAGGGCGCCGCTGACTCCAGGGCGCCCCTTGAGCTCGAGTCCCTGCTGAGCGGCGGTTCTGCTGCCTGCTGGTCGGGGCTGGGGCGGCCTGGCCACCTGGGCTCGGGAGCCGCCTTCACTTCTTGGCCCGGAAGGCCTGGTGGAGGAAGGCTTGCCGCCACTGCACGTCCTGGTCCAGCGGCTGCCTCCGGCTGGCCACCTGGGGACGGGCAGGAGTTCAGGAGGGCGGGCGGGCCCCATGGCTGAGCACCATGACCGGAAGGACTGGGAGGCCTCAGTCCCCGGCTCCCGAGGGGGGTGTGCCTGCGGAGAAGCTCCAGGCAGACGGGCAGACGCACCAGCAGCAACGGGCTGTTTGGTCCTACCTGTGTGCAAGGTCACCACCACCACGTCCTAGGCACCGAGGCGACCACCCACCCCACTGGTTGGACCCCTTCCGCTCAGCCACGATGAGGACAAAGAGCTCCTTGGCGGGTGAACCGAGCCCATGCGGCCTGGAGGGACACTGCTCAGGGGGAGCCGGCTTCACTACGTGTCCCGGCCTCAGGTTCCTCGTCCAGGAAATGGGGGTTTTGACCAACCGGCTCCCTGGTGTCTGAGCGCTCAGAGCACACGGGGCAGCCCTGACCAGCATGTGTGTGTTTGCGTGCATGTGCACACACAGGCATGAGTGTGCACACATGTGTGTGCGTGTATGCATGTGCACACACGTGCATGCATGTGTGCATGTATGTGCGTGCATGTGAGGGGGCAGAGTGCGTGTGTGCATGTATGTGCATGCATGTGTGTGTGCGTGCATCTGAGGGGGGAGAGTTACATGCTCAAAGCGCTGTTCTGCTTTGTGCCCACCCCGTCACCCCCCACACTGCTGACCTGTCCCCGACTCTGGAGCCACCACGGTGCAGTGTGCCAGGCGCGTCTGGACACTTCACACCCAGCGACCTCTGACTGCGGGACTGTCCCCACCCCTCTTGATGGGGGACAATGGCGGCATGGAGAGGGTGGTGACTTGCCTCTGCCCCTCAGTGACTGTGGGGTGACGGGAGGACACGTAGGGGCCCTGGGGTGGCCTGGAGGAGCTCAGGCTGAGGCCAGGCAGGCACAGGACCCCCTCCCTGTGCACCCCTGCCAGCCCACCTGCCCCTCCCGCACCTTCGCCTGCCGCTGCTGGGCCCTCTCTCGGGACACCGGTGCCTGTGCAGCCTGTGGTCGGGCCCCGTGCAGGCACTCGGTCTCGGCAGCCTGGAGTCGCTGGTGCCGGGCGAGCAGCTCCTGGAGCCGCTGGGTGTGGGCCTGCTCCAGCTCCGCCGTCTGGACCTGGGGGAAACCCCAGGCGCATCACTGCCCACCCCGGGCTGGGCTGCGCAGAGGCCCAGGGTGTCCAGGTGGCCCCCTCCTGGACCGGCAGGTGGGCTCGGGGTTTTGTACACACATTCGACCTCTGGGCCTTGTCTGGGCTGGAATCCTGCCCACAGGCCTCCAAAATGAGCCTTGCGTCTGTTTTAATGGTGTCCTCCTCTCCACTTGGCTGGACTGGGGGTCCCACAGGCATCACGAGCTGAGGCTTGCCCCTCCCCTACTTGCCGATCCCCTGTCTGGTGACAGAGGGGCTGCCCGTGGGGGAATGGCAGGCACCCCCGCACACACGGAGCACCCCCAGCACCTGCAGGCCCACCTGAGCCTGCGCCTCCCACGCCGCCCCTCTTCTGGCCCATGCATTGGCTTACAGGTGCTTGACTGTTCCCCCAGCGCCCGCAGGGCCATGGATCCCTGAGACCTGAGGGGTCTCCCTGGTGGACCCCTCGCTGCCCGCGGCTTTGTCTCTGCACTGTTCTGCACCAGAGAGGTCCAGCCTGTCTGTCCCATGTGTGAGCTCATGCTCATTGGACAGACCCAGCTTCCGGGACCCACACCCACCTAGACCCCCCAGCCCCTGAGCCCTCTGTGCCCACATTCTGCCTGCCTGGGGACTGCCCTGCTTGGGCACAGACCTTCCTGGCCCCATGGCCGCCATGCCCTGCAAAGGGCATGGGAGAGCTGGGGTAGATGCTCGGCCACTGGCCACTGAAGGAACACATGGTCTTTGGGGGAAGGTTTAGGGGCTCCTCTTGCCCCCATGGGGATGGTCCCTTTGGAGGAAGCAGCTGACACACAGGGCGGACCTGGCCTGGCTGTCAGTCACCGGGGCAGGACGGGAACCTGGGCCCCGACCAAGACCCATCTCCACTACGCCAGCTCTGGGCCGGGTGGGGCAGTGGTCAGGGGCCACCTGGCCGGTCCCTGCTTCTGAGCCCCCTAGACCTGCCCCCCTGCCCTCTGGATGGGCCTGGCCTCTGGGGGCCCTGGGACGAGGCAGGCGGGTCTGGAGGGCAGAGGGCCAGGGGCCATACCACAGCAGCAAAGGGTCCTTTCTTCTTCAGGACTGAGGGAAGGCAAGAGCCCCCCTCCACTGCAAAAGGAAGTCCTGTTTCTTTAAAAATCCAGTTACACTCCTGGATGCGCATGTTAAAAAGAGGAGAGAAAAGTGAAATCCAAAATAAATAAACGGCTGCATCCGGGTTTCCCCTCCTGAGACACCAGTAAAGGGTTTATGGGCTTCGGGCCCCTCACAGCTGACCTCCTGGAACTCATTAGCTGCTCCTCCCCTCCCCCTGGGCTCCAGGGCTGCTGCCCGAGGCAGTGCCATCTGGGCCCCCCGGCCCCCCCAGGCCCCCCACCCTGAGTGGCCACGGAGCCCTCGACTTCCCCAGCTCAGCACAGGGTCCTGCTGACCGGGCCCAGCCGGCCAACCCTCCTCTCAGGAGGGCAAGAGGCCTTGTGTGGACAGGCTGGCTGCTGGCTTTCAGTGACCATCCTGATCTGCTGGCCCCTGAGCCTCCGTCCCAACCCCAATTCTGTCCCCAGGGTCCTTGCCTCCCACTGCCACCCCACTGAGCCAGCCACTTCCCTCCGGAATGCCCTCTTGTCCCTGAGCCCACCTCAGCTGGACAGCGTGCCCCAGGTGGTGCCCTGCCGGTGGGGCCTCGCTGTCCTGCCTTGGGGCTTGAGGGTCAGTCTGCTCCGGAGCCCACCCTCCTCGTCATCACCAGCGGTGGCACAGGCAGTCATCAGCCCCTGCGGGGACCCCGCTGCCCCGGTTCTGCTCACGGGCACCCTATCCTGCCCTGCTGTGGCGGTGGCCTCTGCCTCTCCTCTCGACCTGAGCCAGCCCTCCTCATTCCGTGTTCCTATTCACAGGGCCCCCACCCCATCTTTGTCCTTCCAAGTCCGAGAGCCCCGGGCACGGTCAGCTTTTCACTCATCCCAGCAGCCATGACTACGTGCTGATACGGCCAAGCCTGGCCTCTGTGTGCCTGGGTCCTTCTGCCCTTGGCCCAGGATACCCAGACAAGCCCCACCCCACCGTGGAACTAGTCTGTGCAGGACCCCACGGGGCAAGCGACCCCTGACAAGCTCAGGAATCCACCGGCCCCCGCAAAGTCCAGGGGTTAAGCCGTGTAACACTGGACCCTGTGCCCCTGTCTGAGAGGCCCTTGCTGGGCACCATCACCTGGACCTTCATGACGGACAAACCCTCCCTTCTCTGCCCAGGGCCAGCGCAGACCTGGTCCTCTGTGCCCACACTTCCGGGCACCAGGGCGGCAGGACACACCCTCCAGGGGACTCGGGTTCCAGGGGTGGGTGGCCGCGTGCTAGGGCCACACAGCTCCAGGCAGCACTGGCTCACGCCGCAGGAACCACGTGGGATGGGAGGTGATTGCCATGACTGGGAGCTTCCCCGGGGACAGCAAAGGTAGGGCTGGGGTCACACTGCGGAGGGGCAGGTAGGTCCACGGGGGGCCTGCCACCCCTAGGCTGATGCTGAGCTTGGCGGCAGGGGGACAGGCCCAGGTCAGGCGGAGCCCCCACTCGCAGGTTGAGACAGAGAAGCCCCTCCAAGCCCGTGCCTCCCCTGACCCAGCCCCTGCACGCCTCATTCCCTGTCTCCCCACCCCCACCTCTGCAGAGACCACCCCGTCCATCCCGAGTCCCGCGGCCTCGCCCGGTGCACCGCGAGCTCCCCCTGCAGGCGGGCCATCCGGGGAGCAGCGCGGCCGCCCCTCCCGCAGGACGCGCCCCTCCCGCAGGACGCGCCCCTCCCGCAGGACGCGCCCCTCCCGCAGGACGCGCCCCTCCCGCAGGACGCGCCCCTCCCGCAGGACGCGCCTCTCCGCGCAGTGCGGCGCGCGCTCCCTGCTGCCGGGCCCAGCGCCTGGACGGAGCGCGGGCGGCTCGTGGACCAGGCGCTCCGGCCTGAGGCTGGGCTCCTGGCCCGGCTCATGACCCTCCCTGGAGGCGCATGTCCACTGTCCACCCGCTGTCCTCGTCGGGGCACCCGCAGTGGAGCAGCCAACCTCAGGCCCCCGACTCCCCTCCCGCCCCTCCCGCCTGGGTTTCCCCCGCTGGGGGCTGGATGCCTGACGCCAGCCCCTAGCGTCTCCCTGGATGTCCCGTTACACACCGAGGGACTAATTCCGAAGGAAGGCAGGACCGTGCCCCCCGGGGCCCACCCCCTGCCGCAGGGGCTCCCGAGTGCCCTCAGGCTTGCGGCCCTTGCGCTCCAGGCGGGCCAGCAGCTCCAGAGGCCCGCCCCGCCGCCGGGGCCCTGGCTGCGCCCCCAGCTCCCATCCAGGCCCAGCCGCAGCGTCTGGCAGCTCTGGGGGAGGCAGACTCAGGCGGTCCTGGGGGCACAGCCCAGGTATGCTCCAGAGGACGCAGCGCCGGGCGTCTGCCTGGATCACGTGCAGGGCGGGCGTGTAAAGAAGCAAGAACGGTCGAGTACAGTGGGCACCCCTCACAGTTTTAGAAGCAGGGCTTGTTGGCCTGGTGTGGGCAAAGGCACCTCCCCACTGTGGTCAGAGCGGCCTCGGAAGACAAGCCTGTCGTCCCTGCCTCGCTCCTGGCCCTTGGAATAAAGACCCTGATAGTCCTCAGAAGCTCGCATGGCCTGTGGGGCTCGGCCCCATGCCCACCACGTGTGGCCTGCTTCCTCTGGGCTGGCTGCAGTGCTCCCGGGACGCTGGGGCTTCCTCCTCAGCCCGAGCCTGTTGCTGCCCACTGCCTTCCTAGCCTGACAGCCCAGGGCCACGAGCCTGCCGGCCCCCTGCCCCGCTCAGAGCCTCGGTGAGAGGCGAAGGCGCCCTGTGTCTGCGGCTGGAGCCGGCACAGTGGGCCCGGGCCTCTGGGAATGCATGTTGTCCTATTGTGGGCGGCTGAGTGGGAAAGCAGAGGTGAGGGGGCGAGGGAGGCGAACTGGGGTCCCCGAGATTGTCCTCAGGGAGCCCGCGGCGGCTCGGGCTGGGAGAGGGCAGCAAATGGACTTTCGAGCAGAGGGAAGAGGAGACACAGCCCCGGGAGGCTCGGCGAGCTGGCGCAGCTCGGGAGGGACGGGGGGCCCTTGTGCGGGATGCTCCAGAGGCCGGAGAATCAGGCCCCAAAGGACCCTCTGGACGGGACCAGGGTGCTGGTGGTCTCTGTGTGTGAGGCGGCGGGGTTGGGGTGCTGAGGTCTGGGGACAGGAGGCGGGCATCCCTTCC
Organism: Capricornis sumatraensis; assembly: GCF_032405125.1. Classification (NCBI taxonomy): domain Eukaryota; kingdom Metazoa; phylum Chordata; class Mammalia; order Artiodactyla; family Bovidae; genus Capricornis; species Capricornis sumatraensis. The sequence goes on along the minus strand of NC_091070.1, from coordinate 220,555,899 downwards.
AGAAGCCTGGCTGGGGGAGGGGAGACGGGACAGCAGTGAGGGGAGGGGTGTGGGTTGTGCGGGGCACAGAGCCAGAGAGGGGACCTGAAGGCAGGGACCCCGGTGGCCCATCAGGCTCAGCCCTCGGGCTACAGGCTCAGGCAGCACACGTGTGGCTCACAAGGAGCGGGATGCCTAAGGGGCCGTCACAGCCTTTCCCGGCCAGTTTTCACTGGATGCAGGAGGAGGACGGGCTCAGGGGAGGCAGGGCCGTGACTGGGGTCCTGTCCCAGGCTGGGTGAGGAAGGGGCAGGCAGAGTGACCCTGCATTGGTGTTTGGGGTTCTGACTATTCAGGACTTTAAAGGAAGGAGTGCAACGCTTGCACCTAAAATTGAAGTTTCAGCCTTCTTTGTAATTTTGGAAATGACAGTTTTCTGTTTGTATACATTTTCCAGTGGAAAACCAGAAGTTTCCCTCAAATATGGCTTAACCATTTCACAGGCTTTTAAGGAGGCCCAGGCGCTCCTGTGGAGCATCGCGCTACTCCTGTGCTGATGCGGCTCGTACGGGACTCTGTAACTGGAATGATCGCAGCAGGAACGGCGTGGCCGCCCTTCATGAACATCACCCTGTGCCCCACTGGGTCGGTCTCCTCCTTGGGTGCCTTTGGTTCTGAGCCCTGATCCTGAGACAGGTGGGGGCTGGCCGAGCCAGCGTCACCAGCCCACAGTGCTCAGAGTGGGGTGCAGCTGCAGGTGGCATGCCGCCCAGCCCTCCTGCCCAGGCTTGACGGTCTGCTCCGGCAGCTCCTGGGTTTGAGGAAGGGGCTGGGGCTCCTTGTGTACCCTTGGACCAGCGCTCAGCCTGGGTTTCCCTTCTGTGAACGGGCGTGATGAGATCTCATGGGGTTCCTGTCAGGACCAAGAGAAGGATGGGAGAACTGTGGGGACCCCCCCTCGCATGAGGGCTGCCGGAATGTGGGGGTCACAGAGGCGGAAATGCCTCAGGCACCAGTGCTGCAGGCAGGGGTGCCGCTCATCACCCGGCCTGTTGCACAGGAGCAGAGCCCAGCACGTCCCTCTGAGCTCTTGGACTTAGGGCCTCAACCTTCTCATCCACTGGTGACTTGGACCAGTCTGTTCATTGGTTGGCCAGCGGCCGGTGTGGGTGGGCATGGGCGGCAGGTACCCTCTTGCAGGTGGCCCTTTGCTCCTCTTGCAGGCGGCCCTTTGCGCCTGGTCCTGCCCTCTGGGAGCCCGGAGCCCTCTGGCCAGTCCTGGGACAGAACCGTCACTGGGAAGTGCTCATGTGTAAGGGGCAGAGCCCTTCTGTTTACACAGTGGGCCTCAGCGGCCCCGACAGGAGGCCTGCTCTGTGGTGGGTTCCTGGCAGCTGGAAGCTTCCGGACTCTGCCCTGCTCACCTCTTCGCCCGCCCTCACGCCAACCTCTGCCACTTTCACCGCACAACTGTTACAGTCAGTTTTCTTATTCTCTTTCAAAATCCCTTGGAAAATCTCAAACTCCTCTTCTCTGTAAACTGCTATCGACTTGTCCAGTTTCCCTCCAGATGTACCACAAACAAGTAGAGAAACTGAACCAAGAAACAACAACCAAAATCAACAACCAAGACGGCAGGTGCACGTGCAAAGGGACACCTGCAAGAGGGGCAAAGGGCCGCCTGCAAGAGGGCAGGCGCGCGAGCAAAGGGCCACCTGCAAGCCGGCCGAAAGCTCTGACCGCCCAGAGCCGCTGGCTCCCAGTAAGACAAGTGACAGAAAGAGACACAAGCTTTGATTATCCTTCCATTAATAAATGACCTTTGAATGAAAGAAGACATAAAGACAGAAACTCCTAGAAAACTGGTTAAAAGAAAGGGAGGGGGGAAGAATTCATATTGAAAAGCATGATGAAGGAAAGTGTGCTAATATTGAAAAATTCACTATTGGAAGAATAAGCCTAAACATAAAGACATCACTTATATAATCAGAGAGATCAGAAATGTTACAGCAACAAAAAGGACGTTATTAGGGATAAAAATGGAAACGAATGAACTAGACAAAAAGGAGAAAAGAGATAAAAGTTAATTCTTTGAAAAGGCCAATAAAACAGATGAACTGTTGGCAAGTTAAAGAGAAACAGAAATCTCTTAACATAACTACCAGTCCATCCTAAAGGAGATCGACTCTGAGTGTTCATTGGAAAGACTGATGCTGAAGTTAAAGCTCCAGTGCTCTGGCCACCTGATGCGAAGAGCTGACTCATTGGAAAAGACCCTGATGCTGGGAAAGATTGAAGGTGGGAGGAGAAGGGGGCGACAGAGGATGAGATGGTTGGATGGCATCACCAACGCGACGGACATGGTGTGAGCAAGCTCCAGGAGATGGTGATGGACAGGAGGCCTGCCGCGGTGCAGCCTATGGGTTCGCAAAGAGTCGGACACGACTTAGTGAATGAACAGCGGCAACAACACGTGTAAATAATGGTTAAATATGCGAGTGGCTCCCTGGTGCTGCATTAAAACCATGAGATGAGTGATTTCCAAATGTCAAAAACTGACCCCAGAAGAGATGGAAAACGGAAACAGACCAGTGGGGGAAAAGTTGGGAGAGGGAATTCAGATGGTTATCTGAGAAGACAGGCATGGCAGGGAGCTTGCAGGCGAGCTCAACACGACCTTTCAAGAAAGCTTAGCTCTGAGGCTATTTAGACTCTTGCAGGTGATAGAAAGAGATGGGAAGCTCATCAATTCATTTTATGAAAATAGAATACATGTAACACATTAAAGAACTTGGGGAAGTATGGCACCCTAAAGGAACACAGACATTCCTGATCAAATGCTAGGAATCCACTCCAGCCATAGCGTGGGCCAGCGCCTCCGGCCTGGGAGGCCGAGCCGCTCCCCGCGTTGCTTCTAGAACCTGGATGGAAGCCTGATTCAGGCCCTGGAGGCGAGCTCTCTGTGGAAGAGCGGAGGGTGTGGAGGGCGTGTGGCAAGCTGGTGGACGTGGCATGCCTGGGTGCCAGGAGGCCGCAGTTAGCCCTCTGAGCCATTGAGGCCGTGACCTGGCTCTGGGCCGAGGACAGCCTCGGGCGGCCTCTCCCAGTGGGCGGGTGCCAGGACCCCCACCGTGCCTCCCGCTGGCTGGGCCACCAGCGGCCTACGGGCCCCCTGGGGGCCTGTGTTCGCGCGTGTCCTAACCTCAGGGCTCGGGTCTGCGTTGTTGATCTATTGAATTCCCAGGGTAGCCCTGGAAACGGCAAAGAGCGGGGGGTGGTTTGTTCTCAAACAAGAATCTTACTGTTTGCATAGCACAGCCTACCATTTAATTAGAAAAATATGTTTTTAATTAACTTTCTCTTGACAAACACATTGGCTTATGTGAAACAGGGGAAAAATCCAGTCCGTGAAAGTGAAAGATGTTGTAAACGGCAGGCCTCGCTCTAGCTCATGCTGGCAGCCTGGCCACCTGGCCTGGACGCGCTGTGCGCAGCGGGGTGTGTGGCCGTGAGTACTGAGTGCCCAGGGAAACCCTGCAGCTCAGGTTCCCTGGGAGTTGGGCGCCGGGGGCCTCTGCTGACTTAGGGGCGCCTGAAACCCCTCCCCGGCGCCCACCGAAACGGCCAGTGGGTCACAGAAACTGGGAAACTTTCCTCAGAGCTGGAGACAGGGACTATGAGGGTTCCCGAACGATGGAGAGCAGAGGAAGCCAACTGGCCTAAAAATAGGAGAATTGATAATTGCCAGGATTCTTAGAAAAATTGGACATAATTTGGATAGATTTTAGCACACACGCTCTGCTAAACACTTGGCCAAACAGAAAAATGAATGTGGGCAGAGAGATGTAAACAATACCCCAAAGATGCTGTCAGCACCCGAGGGGGGCCCATGTAGGACCCCCATGTAGGACCCCCCATGTGGAAACCCATGTAGGGACCTCAGAAGTCAGGCTGAAAGAGGTGCAGGGGGTGGGGGTTGGCCTCCAGGGACCAAGGTCATGGGGTTGAGTCACCAGGAAGGGCCCCAGCTGTGCTCAGAGGTCAGGCCTCACTTTTTGTATTCCTGGAACAGAAAAGTTCTGGGGGACTCAGCAACGTCTCTGGTGCCACTCCCCCACATCTCCTCATATCTCCGCACATCTCCACACATGTCCCCACATCTCCCCACGACTCTCTCCCCTCCCCATGGCCCCTATATCTCCCCGCCTCTCCCCATGGCTCCCCACACCTCCTCACAACTCCACACATCTCCCCATATCTCCTCACATCTCCTCATATCTCCACGCATCTCCCCACATCTCCCCACATCTCCCCACATCTCCTCACATTTCGTCACATCTCCACACGTCTCCTCACATCTCGTCACGTCTCCTCATGTCTCCACACGTCTCCTCACGTCTCCACACGTCTCCCCACGTCTCCCCACATCTCCCCACATCTCCCCACATCTCCTCACGTCTCCTCACGTCTCCCCACATCTCCCCACGTCTCCTCACGTCTCCTCACGTCTCCGCACGTCTCCTCACATCTCCCCACATCTCCCCACATCTCCTCACATCTCCTCACATCTCCACACATATCCACACATCTCCCCACATCTCCTCACATCTCCCCGTATCCACATATCTCCCCATATCTGCACACATCTCCTCGCGTCTCCTCACATCTCCCCACATCTCCTCACATCTCCACACATCTCCACACATATCCACACATCTCCCCACATCTCCTCGCGTCTCCTCACATCTCCTCACATCTCCACACGTCTCCTCACGTCTCCACACATCATCTCCTCACATCTCCACACATCTCCCCACATCTCCTCACATCTCCCCGTATCCACACATCTCCCCATATCGGCACACATCTCCCCATGTCTTCTCACATTTCCTCACATCTCCTCACATCTCCTCACATCTCCACACATCTCCTCACATCTCCCCATATCTGCACACATCTCCTCACGTCTCCTCACATCTCCTCACATCTCCTCACGTCTCCTCATGTCTCCACACGTCTCCACACGTCTCCACACGTCTCCACACATCTCACATCTCCCCACATCTCCTCACATCTCCTCACATCTCCCCGTATCCACACATCTCCCCATATCTGCACACATCTCCTCATGTCTCCTCACATCTCCTCACATCTCCACACATCTCCTCACGTCTCCCCACGTCTCCACACATCTCCTCACGTCTCCTCACGTCTCCTCACGTCTCCTCACATCTCCTCACATCTCCCCGTATCCACGCATCTCCCCATATCTGCACACATCTCCTCACGTCTCCTCACATCTCCTCACATCTCCACACATCTCCTCACGTCTCCCCACGTCTCCTCACGTCTCCTCACGTCTCCACATGTCTCCTCACATCTCCCCACATCTCCCCACATCTCCTCACATCTCCTCACATCTCCACACATCTCCTCACATCTCCCCGTATCCACACATCTCCCCATATCTGCACACATCTCCTCAAGTCTCCTCACATCTCCTCACATCTCCACACGTCTCCTCACATCTCCACACGTCTCCTCACGTCTCCCCACATCATCTCCTCACATCTCCACACATCTCCACACATCTCCCCACATCTCCTCACATCTCCTCACGTCTCCCCATGTCTCCACACGTCTCCTCACGTCTCCACACGTCTCCTCACGTCTCCTCAAGTCTCCTCACATCTCCTCACATCTCCCCGTATCCACACATCTCCACACATCTCCTCACATGTCCCCACATCTCCACACATCTCCTCACATCTCCTCACATCTCCTCACATGTCCCCACATCTCCACACATCTCCTCACATCTCCCCACATCTCCTCACATCTCCTCACATCTCCCCGTATCCACACATCTCCCCATATCTGCACACGTCTCCTCACGTCTCCTCACGTCTCCACACGTCTCCACACGTCTCCTCACGTCTCCTCACGTCTCCACACGTCTCCTCACGTCTCCACACGTCTCCTCACGTCTCCTCACGTCTCCACACGTCTCCACACGTCTCCTCACGTCTCCACATGTCTCCACACGTCTCCTCATGTCTCCACACGTCTCCACACATGTCCCCACATCTCCCCACGACTCTCTCCCCTCCCCATGGCCCCTATATCTCCCTGCCTCTCCCCATGGCTCCCCACACCTCCTCACAACTCCACACATCTCCCCATATCTCCTCATATCTCCCCACATCTCCTCACATCTCCACACATCTCCACACATCTCCTCATGTCTCCACACATCTCTGCACATCTCCCCATGACTCTCTCCCTTCCCCATGGGCCCTATATCTTCCTGCCTCTCCCCGTGGCTCCCCCACACCTCCGCATGGCGGTCTCGTGTCTCCCCACGGCCTCCATGGATCCCCTTGGAATCTGGCTCTCTGCCTTTCCTTTGAGCCTGAAATTTCTGGGCAGAGACACTTGAAGTTCCTGATGGGTTCCTCTGTACCCCAGCTTGGAACAAGACCAGACCCCTTTCTTGAAAGAAGGAAAAAGAACTAGCAAGTAGGTTGCTGTCAACTATGGTTCAGGAGAGCAGCCAGTTCCCAGAGTTTGATCTGAGGGTCTTGAATTGAAAAGTGAGAAATGCAAATCTTGTCAGAAAATGGTGACTGACTTTCTCAAGAAGGTGAGTCCAGAGCTGGAGCCAGAGAGTGAACCATCCTCAGTGAAAACATGAGGGCTTGCCCAGGGCTGTGGGGAGGCAGGGAGAGCAGCCAGGGCGGCTGAGCTGTCTCAGACCCTGAGTCCCCAAGCTTGGTGGGAGCCGTGACAGGAAGGTGAAGTTCAAGGTCAGCAAGGAGGGCCGGGCCCAGAATGGAGGGCTGGCTGCAGCGAGGTTTCAGTGGGAACCGCCCAGAGCAGAGCAGGCTCTCTAAGCCCAGAGGCACAGGTGTGCACCCGGGGTCCAGCCAAAGGGTCCCTGAGCTCAGGAGATGCGCACATTCTCTTCACGCTTAACTCTGAACAGCAGGGAAAGTGCTTCAGTTACAGTGCCACCCTGCCCCAGAGGCGACCAGGAAGGGGAGGAGCTGTGATGCCAAGTGCAGACGCTGGAGGGAAGGGGAGCGGGGAAACACACACATACGGCCCCCCAGCAAAAGGACAGAAAGGGGGTGTTACAGCAGTGAGCGTCCTGTCAGCGATGGAAGGAAAGCAGAGTGCAGTCAGCACACAGCTTTAATTTCTTCAAGGGGTGGGAACATGGGAACACCTGACCTGCCTCCCGAGAAACTGCAGGCGGAGAAGCAACAGTCAGAACTGGACATGAACAACAGACGGGTTCCAAATCGGGGAAGAAGCACATCAGGGCTGTACACTGTCACCCTGCTTGTTTAACTTCTATGCAGAGTGCATCATGAGAAACGCTGGGCTGGAAGAAGCACACGCTGGAATCAAGGTTGCCCGGATAAACATCAATCACCTCAGATATGCAGATGACACAACACTTAATGGCAGAAATTGAGGAAGAACTAAAGAGCCTCTTGACGAAAGTGAAAGGGGAGAGTGAAAAACTTGCCTTGAAATTCAATATTCAAAAAACGAAGATTGTGGCATCTGGTCCCATCAGTTCATGGCAAATAGATGGGAAACAATGGAAACAGCGAGAAACTTTATTTTGGGGGGCTCCAAAATCACTGCAGATGGTGACTGCAGCCATGAAATTAAAAGACACTTGTTCCTTGGAAGAAAAGCTATGACCAAGCTAAAGAGCATATTAAAAAGCAGAGACATTACTTTGCCAACAAAGGTCCATCTAGTCAAAGCTATGGTTTTTCCAGTGGTCATGTATGGGTGTGAGAGTTGGACTATAAGGAAAGCTGAGTGCTGAAGAACCGATGCTTTTGAACTGTGGTGTTGGAGAAGACTCTTGAGAGTCCCTTGGACTGCAAGGAGATCAAACCAGTCCATCCTAAAGGAAATCAGTCCTGAGTGTTCATTGGAAGGACTGATGCTGAAGCTGAAACTCCAGTACTTTGGCCACTTCATGCGAAGAGTTGACTCTTTGGAAAAGACCCTGATGCTGGGAGGGATTGGGGGCAGGAGGAGAAGGGGACAACAGAGGATGAGATCGCTGGATGGCATCACAGATTCAACGGACATGAGTCTCAGTGAACTCCGGGAGTTGGTGATGGACAGGGAGGCCTGGCGTGCTGCAGTCCACAGGGTGGCAAAGAGTCAGACACGACTGAGCAACTGAGCTGAACTGAAGGGAGGCTGACGAAGTGATGGCCAAATACACACAGAGTCAAGTGCAGAGTCCAGGGTCGGGGTGGTGGGGTGGGGCGGCACTGCCAGCACTGAGCAGGGTAGATTCAAGGCAAGTAGCGCGGGACAGGGCACAGGAGCTTGCAGGTCACGTTAGACAGAGCGCGTCACAGAAACCAGAAATTAAAGACTGTGAGAAATAAGAGGAGACACCGCCTCCCGGTAACTGTAGTGGGAAAAGTCAACACGTGATTCTTAGCTCTGATAAACTCAGGAGACAGAATGGCGACGCAGTATGTGAAAGGTGCATTTGTGAGGTTAATTTAATAGAGACATTTTGAAAACTGTAACCTGCAAACAGGAAATTGCTTCTAAGTGTGCATGGAGCAGACACACGTGAACATGTATGTGAGACGGAACACAGCCTGGGCCCTTCCCCTGCTCTCTCAGCCCCTCCCCCAGTGCCTGGGCACCTCACGAGCTCCCAGCCAGGACCTGGTCCCACGGCGGGTAAACCTGGCCCCTGACCCCGCACACTCGGAGAGCGCCTAGGCTGGCCCGGTGTCACCCCTCCCTGCCCTGAAAGCACAGATCTGGGCGGGTGTGGTCTGTCCTGCCCCTGCCCCTTGCTCGCTGTGCCGTGGGGGCCAAGTTGCTCCCTGCTCAGGACTCAGTTTCCCCAGTCTGTAAAGTAAGGGCTGGACTACCTCAAAGATGCTCTGCCCGGGTCAACCCTGAGGAGTCAGCTCCTCGGGGCCCAGTGTACCTGGGAGCCATCTGCTTCAGCCAGCTCAGCGGCCTCTGACCACGGGCAGCTGAAACCTCTCCTTCCTCAGCAGCCCTCTTGGCCTCCCCGTCCCCCCACTGCCCTGGGGTGTGGGTGTTCCCCACCGGCAGCCTCCACCTCTCGTGGCCCGCCACATGTGCTGGGCGCCCTGCCTGCAGCCTCGGGAGCGCCTCCTCCTGCAGAGCCCGCGGGGCCTGTGCACTGCTCAGCTTGCCCTCCACCTGGTGCCAGCCTCGGGGGCAGGCGGGACCACTCGCCTGGCTCCCAGGTTCGGGGGGTACCTGCACGGCCCAGGAGACCGAGGCCCCGTGGGTCTAGGTGGCCGACAGCCAGCTGGTGGAGAGGCCTCCGTCTGATCGTCCCCTGCTCTACTTGTCCTGCCTGGAAGCTCAAGGTCTCTAGAGGAGGTGACCCTTTCCCACCCAGCCTTCTCTCCTTCTGGCTTTGCCCCTGGAAGCCTCTCCCTCGGACACTGTGCCAGGCCCTGGTCTGCCTCCTGAGCAGACCCAGTGTGGAGGGGGTACAGAAATGAGGTGGGGTGCCCAGCAGGGCAGCGGCCCTTTCTCTGAGGGGGTGACACAGGGCAGGGACCTAGCGGGGGAAGGGCCACGTGACTGCAGACGAGCTGGGCACTGTGGCGGGGAGGCTCTGGAGGTCTCTGGACTAGACTCTCTTGCGATGCAGAAACACACCTGAGAAAGACCACCGGCTGCCAAGTGCAGAATGCCCTCGGTGGGTGTGTGCTCTGAGGGCTGGCCCCGGGGCCCAAGCCTGGCATTTCCCAGGACGACCCGCGCCATGGTGCCCAGGGCAGGGCAGAGGCTGGAGCTCCCCTTCTCTGCCACGGCCAGCGCCCTCTGCAGCTGCTCCATGCGGCTGAGGGCCCAGGTGGGCTCGCTCTTGGCCTCGCCCCGCCGGGCGCTCAGGACCCCCGTCTGGGAGTGCCAGACGTCCTGGGGAGGGACCGAGGTTGGGGGCAGGCCGTGGGTGGGCGGACAGTCCATGTGCCCCGCTGGTAGCTGGCGGTGGGCAGCTCAGGGCTGCTCGGGGCAGGGCTCACGGGGGTCCTCAGGGCAGCAGGGTGGGGGTTTGGTTCCCAGAGAGCAGGTCACCGGAGCACTCTGGGGTGACCTGGCCAGCCCCTGGGATGGGTCCTCGGAGGATGGGCCCTGCTGCTGGCCGAGCACAGAGGCAGCCAGACAAGGGGGAAGCTGGGCTTCCAGTGGCTTGAGTGTTTAGTGGTGTTTCTCCCACCGGGTCCCACCAGGGTCTCAGCAGAGCCAGGGGGGACAGACCCGAAGCCCGAGTGAGAGGCTCCTCCCTGTCCCCCTCGGCTCCCCGGCGTGTCCTAGCCACTCCCCTTACCCCTCCCGCTGGGGATCCCTCAGCTTCTGCGTCAGGTCCCTCCGGGCGTCCCTCATGGAGGCTCGGGCCCCTCTGCCCTGCGGTCTCCAGGGCCGGGCGAGGGCCACCAGAGCGGCGAGCGGGACCGGCCCTCAGCCTGAGGACAGAGGGGACCGCTGGGCCCTGGTGGGGGTGCGGTGGGGCGCAGTGGGGGGGCTGTGGGGGCACGCTGGGGTGTGCTGGGGGCGTGGTGGGGGCGGACACAGACGCACAGGTGCCCCGCCCCCTCACGCTGCTGGCCCCACTCTCGGGGAGCGAGGCATCGGGGGAGAGCCCCGAGGGGGCTGGGGCGCCCCAGGAGGGTGACGGGGTGGGCGCGGAGGGCACTGACCTCTGGTGGGGGAGGCGGCCGGCTCAGGAGAGGCCGCGGGGCTCCGTCCGTGGAGCCCCATGCCAGGGTGGAGCGTGGACCACAGCTGGCCCCGCTGGCCCTCTGCCTCCCGCCAGGTGCCCTCGGCCCGGGCCAGCTCCTGTTCGAGGCCATGGGCCCAGTGGCAGGCCCCGTCCGGGTGAACCTGGAGGCTGTCGGCCGTGCCGTTGGCCTGCTGCAGCTTCTGGGTGACGCCACGCAGCTCGGCCCAGAGGGCCCACTCGGACCCCCGGCTCTCGCAGAGCTGCCGCTCCAGGTCCTTCTCCCGGGTCTTGGCCCGGGCCTCCACCTCTGCCAGCATCCGCTGCAGCCTCCGGACCTGTGGGACGAGTGTGGAGGCTCCAGACTCTCCAAGACTCCCCAGGCATCTCGGCCTCACCCCCTCCTTGGGGTGTCACAGCTGGGGGACCCTGGACTTGCCTCCCAATGCATGTCTGGCAGCGGGGACCCACCCCTGAGCCCAGGGGCGGGGAGCACCCCAGGACCATCGAGCAGGTCCCGGCAGGCAGCAGAGAGCCTGGCTGGCAGCCACACGACCCTCGCCAGAGAGGGCAATGGCCAAAGGCCGCCCGCTCCGGGGCCTGTGTGGGGCCAGCCCCAGGCCAGTCTGCCACGGCTCACCCGCTGTCGTCCTGAGTCCACAGCCCCCGCCATGGGCTTCCAAAGGGGTAAACGGGACCAGCGGAATGCCGTCCTGTCAGCATACGCAGGCCAGAGGCCAGGCCACACCTCCTCCCGCTCACTTCACTCCCGTCCCCCCAGACCCCTGCCCCCGACCAGGACCTGTGCCCACGGACCTCCTGCTGGGCCACCGTCCTCTCCTTCCTCTTGGTGGTGCAGCCCCAGGGCGGACGGGCCCTCCCTGACCCAACCGCGCCTCTGCAGCATCCGCCCTGTCCCTCCCGATGCGGACACCCTGTCTGCTGCCGCAGACCCTGCCCACAGCCTGAGCTGTGCTCCAGCCCCCAGGGCGCCCCTCTGCAGTCGGGTGAGGGGCCTGAGCAAATGGGGAATAAATGCAGCCGCCCCCACCCCTCGGGAGGTGCCCAGGCCCCCGCGCACGGTCCCGCTCCAGCCAGACGGAATCCCCGGGTGCTGGGCGCCCACCTCCCTCTGCGCGTCCTCGCGGGCGGCCTCCGCCTCAGCCACCAGCGTCTGCAGCGCCAGGGCCTCCTGCCGGCTCGGCTCCTGGGCGCCCCGGGTCTGCAGCCGCACCAGCTCCCGGCTCTTTCTCTGGTTCTCTACCTCCAGTGTCATCACCTGGACGTGGAGGGGCCACTGTGACGGGGCCGCCTGGGGTAGTTGGCGAGCTGTGCTGACCCCCGCCCCTGCTCATATGTTCTGGGGAGAGGCCCCCCCTCTCAGGCAGCGACGGAATGCGGGGGGGGGGGTGGTGAGTCATGCCCCACTCAGCGCTGCGGTCTGTTCTGCGCCCCTGGGAGAGCAGGCCCTAGCAGCTGACCGCTTTAGCCACTCCCCAGCCTCTGCTGGTGCCGCCCGTCTTGGGGCTGGGACCCTGAGGAGCCCAGGGATGTGAATGATGCCTGGTGTACAGGCCACATGAGCAAGGAGTGTGCTTGTGCCTGGCCCTACAGTAGGCGTTTCACCAACCGCCGTGTCTGTAGAAAGCTGGAAAAAGTGTGTGCGCGCGCGTGGCAGGCCTCCCACACGAGGGGGGCTCTAGGACCCCCCTGGGGTGAGCTTGAGACCAAGGTCGTTGTGTCAGTGGCCGCAGCCTCAGAAGCCAAGGGTGGCGAATGAAGTGGTGCCCATCTGTTCACCCTGAGATCGGAGGCGGCATGATGGGAGTAGCCCAGGCCACCTGGGGGTGTGGGCACCGCCTGGCTGAACCCCCACAGCCAGCCTCAGGCACCGGGTGCGGGGAAGGTGTGTTGGGAGAACCCCACTGTCTGTCCCCCTGCCCCGTGTGGCCGGATCTCCTCAGTGTGGTCCTTGCGGAGCAGAGCTGTGCTGACCCCTGGCTGGATTCCTGGCTCCCAGGCTCCATGGGCGTCAGGGAGATTGTTTTAAGCCAGGGAGTTTGGGGCGTGCCCGTGTGTCTTGCTGGCAGGCCCAACCTGGGCCCCGTGGGTGTGAGCAGCGCACTGCAGCTGCGGCTCCCAGCCTGGAGACAGTGCCCTGGGGGCCTGGAGGCGGGGATGGGGCTGCTCCTGGGGCGGGGGCCCAGGGCAGCACCCTCACCTGTCTGCGTAGCTCCTGGAGCTGCTGCTGGGTGTCCACGGCCGCCCGGTCCGCCTCCCGCAGGCCTGCCCGCAGCTCGCCGGCCTGCTTCTGGGCCGCTGCCCAGGCCTCCTCCAGGACCAGGACCTTCTTCTCCCTCTCCTCCGTGGAGCGCTTGAAGCTGAGAGGAGGGGTGCAGGCGGGCTCAGGCTGGGGAGCGCGGGGGCCTCCGGTACCCCCAGGGGACCATCCTGGAGACCAGCAGGCCACCATCTCCCCACCGGTGATCCTAGCCTCCCGAAGCCCAGCCTCCGAGGGCATGTGCTGTCTGGGTCAGACTCTGGGATGGCCAGGGTGCTCGCCATGGCCGTGTCTCAGCCCCCTCCCTGGGTCTCAGACCCCCCTCAGGTCTCAGCTCCCCCCACCCAGGTCTCATCCCCCCAGGTCTCAGCCCCCTTCTCTGATCTCAGTCCCCCTTCCCCAGGTCTCACCCCCGCCCCGGGTCTCAGCCTCCCTCCCCAGGTTACACCTTCTCCTCGGGTCTCACCCCCCCTCTCCAGGTCTCAGCATCCCCTCCCCGGGTCTCAGCACCCCCCTTCCTGGGTCTCAGCTTCCCCCCTCCCCAGGTCTCACCCCCTGCCCCGGCTCTCACCCCCCATCCCCGGGCCTTAGACCCCCTCCCCAGGTTACACCCCCTTCCCGGGTCTCAGCCCTCCTCCCTGGGTCTCAGCCCCCCTCCCCAGGTTACACGCCCTCCCTGGGTCTCAGCCCCCTCCCCGGGTCTCAGCACTCCTCCCTGGGTCTCAGCCCCCCTCCCCAGGTTACACCCCCTCCTCGGGTCTCACCCCCCTCCCCAGGTCTCAGCATCCCCTCCCCGGGTCTCAGCACCCCCCCTTCCCAGGTCTCAGCACCCCCTCCCCAGGTCTCAGCCCTCCTCCCCGGGTCTCAGCCCCCTCCCTGGGTCTCAGCCCCCTCCCCGGATCTCAGCCCCCCTCCCCAGGTTACACCCCCTCCTCGGGTCTCAGCCCTCTTTCCCTGGTCTCAGCCACCCCTCTCCCCAGGTCTCAGCCCCCTCCCCATTGCCCCTCTGAGGCTCCCCGTGAAGGCCGCAGCACTCGAAGGCCGTCCTGCCCCTGGGAGGCCTCCTTCGCTCCCCAGCCCTTGGCCGTCTCCTTCTGGCCGCTCAGGGACTGTCTCGCCTACTGGACGGAACTTCTCGAGGATGCAGACGGGCCCGGGATGTCCCAGCCTCCCCATCCCAGGCCTGCACTGCGGACTGTCTGGGTGGGCAGCTGACACCGCAGGCCTGCCTGGTGGGCCCTCTGCACCATTGTCAGGCCCCGCCCTATAGGATACCCTGTGTCCCACCGCCCTGCCCCTGGGGCCTAACCAGGCTGGGCTGGCGGGAGCTGCTCCTGGGCGCCGCCCTACCTGGCCTTCTCCTGCTCAGCCCGGCGGAGGGCGGCCCGCAGCTCAGTGTTGGAATCCCGCAGCGCGTCCTTCTCGCGGGCTGCGTCGGCCAGCGCCCTGCGAGCGTCCCGAGCCTCCCCTTGCAGGCCCTCCTGGGTCTCCTCGCTGCCTTGCAGCTCCCGGCGCAGCGCGGCCAGCGCCTCGTGGGCCTCGTCCAGCTGTGCCCGCAGCGTCTCGGCCTGAGGGGGAGCGGGTGGCTCTAGGGGCGGTGGAGGGCCATGAGCCGGGCTCTGGCCTCAGCAGTGTCCCTGGCCTCGGGTCCTCCAGCCTTGAAGAAGCAGGAGGCCTGGCTTTGCCTGGCCCACTGAGGCTGCAAGGCAGCTCCTGGGGGCCCATCCCAGACCCCAACAGGGAACACCCCGACCCCTTCTGATCCTGGAGTGCCACTGGGCACCCTCCCCGCACGCCTGGGACGTGGTCACTGGCCAGCAAGGCCTGTGAGGGGCATAGCTCTGCCCACCATCTGCATTGTCCCCACCTGCTGTCCCTCAGGCCCACTCTTGTCCTTCAGTGAGGATGTGGGGTCCTGGCCTGCCCACCTCGGTGTGGACAGACATCTCATGCCCTAGACTCCGGAACCCTGTCCCCTGTCTGTGGCCTCAGCTCCCAGCTGGTGAAGGGAAAGTGGAGAGACAGGGCGTGGAGAGACGGGACCATGGAGAGATGGTGGAGTGGGAGACATGGGGAGTGGAGGGACAGGTCAGTGGAGGGATGGGGCGTAGGGAGGGCCGTCTCCAGGCAGGCTCCCTGACGTTCTCCGGCTGCAGCAGAGCCGCTGGGGCCAGGCTGTCGCTGTCACAGGAGCAGGGGTCGGGGCCCGCCCCAGCATGGAGGGGCAGACTCCAGGGCAGGCTGTGGAGCAAGTGGGGGCCTCAGGCTGCTCTGGGCCTCCATGTGCTGAGCAAGTTGGGAGATGGGGCGGGTGTGTCCTTGTCCCCTGCCAGACCTGTGTTGGCCCCGGAGAAGGGCACTCGCCACACCGGAACTGGGCTCTGTGTCACCCCACAACTGGGGCCTCCTCACCCACAGCTTCCAGGCAGGGCCTGGGGAGTCAGTGGTTTTGTGAGTCTGAGAGCTCAGCTGAACTGCAGGTGGGGGGTCAGTGGTCCAAACTGCCCTGGGACACAGGTTGCCTGCAGACCCTGGGCTCAGCCCCTGCTGGGGGGCTCTGGAGGGGAGTGCAGACCCCAGGAAGGGGCAGACCATCCTGGAAGCAGGGACTATGGGGTGGGGGCTCGCTGAGGCTTGGCCAGGACCTCGGGTCTCCCCTCTGACCAGGGAACCCTGGAGAAGGCATGTCCCCCCATCCCTGCAGGAAGAGATGGAGGAAGCCTCCAGGGGAGCCACACAAACTGAGTGGTGTCCGGTGCTGGCTTGCTAGGAGCGAGCCCCACACTGTGGCTGCTGCAGTGGGGCACTCTCCGGGTCTCTGGCCCGCTGGCTCCCGCGTCCGCCCACGGTTCTTGTTGTTCTGTTTTTGGAAAGGGCCGCTCTCCGCTCCCCTCCCACCCCCCACATGTGGGAGCCACAACCGTGAGCAGTGTTTTCCGCCGAGCTCAGCAGAAATCCACCCTGAAGGTCAAGGACCAGCGAGAGGGCCTATCCATCATAAAAAGCTGTTTTCATTTCCCAGGGCTGAGGAGATGAAAACAAGCAAAACAAACGCGGGGGACCCCCCTCCCCCCGCCTCGTGAGAACAACCATCCCTTTTACAGGAATTTTACAGCCAAATCGCTTAATGTGATTATAATAATTATTTCTTTACTAGAAATTGTATAAACAGCCTCTTTTGAAATCTCCTGCAGGGAGGTGACCCGAGGGCTCTGCATGGAGGCGGGAAAGCAGGGCAGAGGCTGTGCGGGCCCCAGGCCTGCATGTGAGCACATGTGTGTGTGTGCACGTAGCATGTGCAAGCATGTGGCATGTGCATCCACACACATCTATGTGCAGACGTGTGCTCGTGTTCACCCACATGCATGCTCATATTCACCCACATGTGTGATGCATGTGCACGTGAAAGTGCATGGAGTCGTGTGTGCCGCCTATATGTGTTTGCATGTGTGAATGCATGTGTGTGTGCACTCACTGTGTTCCTCTGCATGGGAGTGTGGTCTTTACATGCATGGAGGTGTCTGCACTGCATATGAGCTGGGTGGTGGGTGCATGCACACACACACATGCACACACATGCACACACACAGACACACACACATGCACACACATGCACACACACCCACACATGCACACCCACATGCATGCACACACATGCACACATGCCCACACATGCAACACACCCACACATGCATGCAGACACACGTGTACACGCACACACCCACACATGCACACACATGCATGCACACACGCACCCACCCACACATGCACACACACATGCACACACACATATGCATACACACACATGCACACACACCCACACATGTACACACCCACACATGCATGCACACACAGACACACACACCCACACATGCACACACACACATGCACGCACCCACACCCACACATGCACACACACATGCATGCACACACATCCACACATGCATGCAGACACACGTGTACACACGCACACACGTGTGGACTCAGGCAGTGCTGCCCGAGGCCTGGATGTCCCTCCAGTTAAAAGGCTGTGAAATGTTGTGGTTTCCACGGCGACTCTGGGCCAGCCTGGCGCCTGGGAGGGCTCTCTGGGCTCCCTCTCTCTGCCATTGTTCCCCTTGCCCCCCTTACCTACTTCAGCCTCCCCATCACCCCAGCTGCTTCCTGGGGCCCCTCTCCTTTCTGGGGGCGGCGATCGAGGAACCCAAACTTCCCACGAGGCCGTGCTCGCCCCCTTTACCCCCAGCACGGATGTGCCCAGCCTCCCTGGCTCCTCCCCCTGTTGCCCACTGTGTTAAAGCCTCCCTCTGCTTCCCCGTGTGGTCGCTGACCAGGCCTGACTTCGAAATCTGTTGAAAAGAGACCTTTCTCTTTGGGGCCAAAGTAAACATGCTGTCATGTTAAATCACGCTCTCTTCCTCTGGCGGCCCCGCTCGGGGTGCCGGGGGCGGGCCCAGCCCCTCTCCTCACTCGCTGCGCCCCTGCCAGCCCTGGCACCCGGCCCAGGAGTGCAGGAGGTCGCGGGCCCCGCAGCCCCTCCCCACCCCGTGCCCTCCTGCCCTCCCCCCTCCAGGCGTCCCCGGGCCTGTCAGAGCCCCTTCGTCAACACCTCCCCGATCTGCCTGCTGAGCCCTCTCACCCACCCGCTCGCCTGCCTGGGGCCTCTCCTGGCCAGGCCCCCCAAGGACACCTCACCTGGCTCCTAGAGCCTGTAGCTGGCCTCAGGGGCCTGGTGGGGTGGCGCACGGCTGACCCCAAGCACACCTCTAACCCCGACCCTGGGGCTGTGTCTGGGGTGGCCAGCGCCCCTCGCCCAGGGTCTGTCCACTGCTGTCCTGGTGCCCGTGGGAGCCCCCCGTGCCGCCCCTCACCTCTCTCCCTGTGCTGCTCTGCTGGGCCGCCAGCTCCCGGAGCGTCTTGCGCAGGGCCCTGGACTCCGTCTGGTGGGCAGAGATGGCGTCCTCAAACTGGGCCTGCAGGGCCTTCAGCTCTGCGGCCATGGCACTGACGGTGGCCTGAGGGGCGCAGCAAGCGGCGTGGGTTCAAGGGGCCGCCCCAGGTGGGGGCAGCGGGCAGTCCGCTCGGGCTCCCACACACTGTCCTGGGCCAGCTGGAGGGCTCACTCAGGTGCCGTGAGGCAGGCTTGCCGCTCTGGCTGACCCGGTGCTGGGTCCTGAGGGGTCACAGTGGTGAAGGGCGCGGGGGCACCGGGGGTGGGCAGAGGCCCCATGTGGATCCCACGGAAGAGCTGACCGCTCCGAACTTCCAAGCAGGCTGTGGCATGGGGGACGCCCAGCGTCTACCCGGCTCTCAGTGCATAAGCACCCGCGACACGCCTGGGAAGGGTTGGGGGCTCTGCCTGCAGCCCTTAAGCAGGGTTGTCCTGGTTCAGACCCCATGGCCAGGCCCCGAGCTCGGACACCCTTTGGGAAGGGCCCAGCTTGGCCTGACTTTGCTTTCCTGGGGTCCCAGCCCGAGGTGCTCCCTCTGCTGAGCAAGAGCGCCCCGCTGCTTGAAGCCCCTACTGTCATGCATGGGACGTCGCCTGCTCGCCCTGAGCCCAGGCCCAGTCCAGCCTCCCCCGTCTGGGGCCCTGCTGCCGCCACCACTGGGGCTCGGGGGGTGACCCCTAGGACCCCTGGGTCCGCAGGCCGCTCTGGCAGGGGGCACTCCACCAGGCCGTGCCCCCGCTCTCGGGGAAGGAGCCCTGCCGGTGCCGCCTGCACCCCGGTGGCCCCTCTGCTGCGAGAAGTGCACCTTGGACGGTCAGGGCTGGCTGTGCCCCAGGGTGGCCCCAGGGAGGCTGCAGCGAGCACTCGGCGTTGCCCGGTAGGGAGGGTGACCCCTGCGGTGCTGGGCCGCAGGGCGTGGCCGGGAGCCTCTCCACGAGTGGGACCTGCTCACAGGTCACCAACAACTGGTGTCCCCTGGCTGCCTCTTCCTCCCACCCTTCCCCTCCAGTGGGTTTTAATTTCCAGGCCGAGGTGGCGAAACAACCTTTAATGAGCTCCCAGAAGAGTTGGGTTGGCAGGCACCCCCACCCCAGTCAGCTCGAGGGAAGGCTCCCGGGGGACCCTGCCAGCCGGGGCTTCAGCTCCTGGGTCTTGGGGGTCTTTCCTGGCCCCCTGACCACAGGGTGGGCTGAAGGAGCAGCTGGGCAGAGGTCGGGGAAACAAGCCCCCAACCCCAGGGGGCTTCTACAGCCCCCCCAGCTGTGCCCACGGAAGGGCCATCTGGCCTCGGGGGTGGGACCGAGCAGGGCGGGGGCTCCTGGGAGAGACGCTCTTAGGCAAGACTTTCCCGGGTGCCAGGAGCTGCTCTGCTCAGTGACCCGGGGATCCGGGTCCCACGTCAGGCAGCAGGGGGTGAAGAAACACCCTGGCAGCCAACTCTTGATTGCAACACTCCTCCTCCCAGCCCAGTGCCCCTCTCCCCTCCACCCAGCAGGCCCCCTGCACGCACACCTCCCAGCCTAGCGCCCCTCCCCCGCTCAATACCCCTCCCCCATACAGTGCCCCTCCCCCGCCAAGTGCCACTCCCTGCCCAGTGCCCCCATCCAGTGCCCCTCCCCCACCCAGTGCTCCCTCCCAGTGCCCCTCCCCCATCCAGTGCCGCCCCCCCCCCCCGCTCAGTGCCCCTCCCCCCATTGCCTGGTGGGTTGGAAAAAACTGCATGGCCTCCCCAGGTTCTGTCTTCCGGGCTGCCAGCCCTCGGTCGGGAGGCATGTCGGCTCGGCCTCTTGTGGGCAGGCCCCGAGCACAGCCCTGCTCGTAGGGTTAGCTCTGGGCTTGACCCTGCAGCCCACGGGCCATCCACTCACTCATTTCTGGATTCGCTGAGTCGTTCACCAACAGAGGAGCATCTAACCCTGCGCCCCTGGGGCTGGGGACACACTGGGCACCAGTGGGGAAGGCAGGTGGCCAGGCCGGGAGGACAGAGGCAGGAGGCAGCGGGGACAGGGTGCTGGCCCGGCTGCACCAAGTGAGTGCCTTGAGGGGAGCGTGACCAGCCTTGACCCCTGCAGGGGCTCTGTCCCCCACCCCCGCCCCTCCTTTCTGCTCCCCGCCAGCCCCCCGGTGGTCCTGCCTGACCACACCAGCTGCCCCGAGCCCTTCCCTGGGTCCTGCCACCCTGCTCTGACCCCTCATCCAGAGCAGCCCTGGGGTCTGCAGCACCCACCCTCCATAAATGGGCCCGCGGGCTGGGGGCATAGGGCCCAGGGGCCCACCCCGCTCCCTGGAGTCTTGGTTGCTGTTGCCTGCCCCACCCCCAGACGTGGACTCCTGAGGAGGACTTGGGGCCCCGGGTGGCCAGCTGGATGCCCGCAGTGGCCTCCACGCCCTGTGGGCCTCCGTCTGCTGGCCCAGGTGTGCGGCTGCCTGCTGGTGTCTCCTGGCCCCTTGGATGACCCCTCCCGCCCTGCTCGGAATTCTCTGCTGGGTCTTTTCTGGGCAGTCTCTGCCTCAGGTCCAACGCGGCCTCCCCAGCTGCGCTTCTCCTCTGGGAGGGGACTCTCCAGAGAGTCAGCCGAGGCCTCTGAGCCTCTGGCAGCCGTGCCTCAGCACGCCAGGGGGCTGGCGGCACAGACCTGGGCTTTGTCCCCCCTCTTGCTGGTGTCAGGCCCTCCCCTCTGTGGCTTCTGCAAGGGCGTGGGGCCTGCCCATCCTCCCCCCCGGTCCACCCTGTGCTCCCCACCCCATCCCACTCCGTCGCCTTTTTGTGCCATGGAGACACTGTCCCCCCGAGCAGGGAGCCTGAGTCATCTGGGGGAAACTGAGGTTCAGGTGGCGGGGGTGGGGTGGAGGGGAGAACCCCCGGGACCAGGCAGGGAGCGGGTGCCTCTGGGGTCCGCTGCACCTGCTGGGCCATGTGGGTGGCCAGGCCAGGCGTTCGGCTCTGGCCTGGAGGGGCTCACCTCAGCTTGCTCCTGCTGGCCCTGGGCCTCCCACCGTGCCAGCTGCAGCTCCCCCCGCAGCCGGCTCAGCTCCGCATCTCGTAGAAGCAGGGCCTGTGTGACAGGGGTGGGGCGCTCCTGAGCAGGCTGGGGGCTCTGACGGGGGGCTCAGCGGGGTGCTGAGAGCTATGGTCCCAACACCAGGACAATGGGCTCTAGGAGCAGGGAGCCCCTCGGAGGCAGCTGAGTCCCGAGGGGCGGGTCCCGCCTGTGTTCCCCTCGTTCTCGCCCAGGGTGTCCCCCCTCCACCGGCACCTGCCCGGTACCTGCTCTTCCCCAGCGTAGGTCAGGGGGCTTCATGGACCACCTCCTCCCGGGAGCCCCCCACCCACCCCAAGCACAGAGCCGGAACTACGGGCAGGTCTTCACCTCCCCAGACGCTCTGCGTCGCTGAGGGTGAGGGGTGTGCAAGGGCCCCCCAGGGGTGCCGCGTCGCACCCATTGGCCCCAGGGTGGAAGGGCCCTGCTCTGTCGCCAGGCTGGGGGGGCTTGGCGTGACCTGCAGTCAGTCACAGACATGCTTACCCACACGCCAGACCCATCGGGACCCCTGAGAGTCCTGTCACAGAGCGGTGAGCCACGTGTAGGTGTTTACTTGTCTTCCGGTCACTCAACAGTGTGCGCTTCAGGATGGCACGGGAGGGCAGCCTGAGGTGTGTGTGTGCGAGCGTGGGTGGGATGCCCTGCTCTCGGGGTCTCCAGTGATTATTTTTCTAGCATTACTGATAAGAGCCGCAGAACTCCCACCAAAGGGAGGCCAGCAGAAGGAAGGGAGGGGTCCCTTGCCCCCCGGGGTGTCATCAGCTGTGGAAAAGGTCCATCTGGTGGGAGGGGGTCTGGGGGGAACGGATACATGTATATGTGTGACGGGGCCCCTGTGCTATTCACTGGAACTACAACACCGATAACGGCTGCATCCCAATACTAAGTGCTTTTGGTGTTAAAAAAAAAAGACCACGTGGCTCTGAGCTCAGTGTGGAAGGACCCATCTTGTTGGTGATCCCGCAAAGAGAAAGGCCAGGTGTGCTGCCTGTGCCGCAGAAGTGGGCACAGCGGTGTCGGCGCCCACCTGCTGGTTGGTGCACAGCTGGGGGAGCCTGAAAACCCCTGAGTGTCTCCAGCAAGGGGTGTCCATTTTGGACCCACCCTGAGCTTGTGATTGGGGAGCCACGGAGAGGCTCCTGCCCAGTTCAGGGAGGAGGCTGATCACACCCACGCAAGGCAACCCCAACAGAACCCTGAACTTGTGGGTTTAAACATCCTGATTTGCCAGCAGGTGACCTGCCCTGACTGCGGAGAGATGGCCCTTCCCTGGGTCTCTGCACCAGACTCGTCCTGACCTACGTCCTTTACAGCAAAGCGTAACTGCGAGAGTCGTGCTTCCTGGATTTCTGTGGGCCACTCGGGGGCAGCAGAAGCTGAGGGGTTTGCCCAGAGTCTCACGCCGTCCCTGGATGTTCGTAGGATGCCTCCAGGTCCTCCTTGCCCCCCACCCTTGAAATGCCGCCACCCTGCAAATGCTTGCTTCCTCCCTCCCCGGATGCAGGAGAGCGGAACAGCGGAGGACACGGGCCTTGGTGCCCAGCAGGTGCGTGGAGCCAGTCCGGGCAAGTTATTCACCGTCTGCGAGTCTGCTTCCCACCAGTCGAGGGGACCCTGAAACAGGGTGTCCCTCTCGGTGTTGTGAGGTGCAGCCAGTGATGCAGGAGAGCCTGGCAGCGAACCTCGGGCCCTCCTGCCACCGGAACTCTTCCATTGTGGTCCGTAGTCTCTACCAACATCTGAGAGTCCTGTCACAGTGCGATGAGCCACGTGTAGGTGTTTACTTGTCTATTCCACCCACTCAGCAGTGCGTGCTTCAGGCTGGCCCAGAATACTGGAAGAGCCTGGTCTCAGCGGGTAGCCTTCACATGCCCAGTGTCTGCTTAGAGGCTGGTTGGATGAACACACTGACGGATGACTGGCTGGCTGATCAGACAGATTGAAGGCTAACCATATGCACGGAGGGACAGCGGATGTGGATGGGCAGCTGAGAGTGCGGACAGAGGGAAGCGTCTGCAAGTGGCTGATGGATGAGGGGTCAAGTGAGTGAGTGCCTGGGAGGCTGAATGAGCGGATGGATAGTCCAGACAGCCATGTGTGTGGATAGCTGGATGGGCATTTAAGCAAACTGATGGATAGACTCATGGTCAAGTGTGTGGGTGGACAATGGGGCATGTTAACAGATGGCCAGACATGTGGGTAGGCGGCTGGCTGTGTGAGTAAAGGATGAGCATTCAAGTGGATAGATGGGTGAGGGACAAGTGGATGGGAACAGTGCAACAGTGCGTGCACAAGTGTGCAAATGTTACTGTTGTTCAGTCACTAAGTCTTGTCCGACTCCTTGCGGCCCCATGAACTGTAGCCCGCCAGGCTTCCCTGTCGTTCACTGTCTCCTGGACTTTGCTCAACTCATGTCCATCAGTCAGTAATGCCATCTAACCATCTCATCCTCTGTTGCCCTCTTCTGCCCCTGCCTTCAACCTTTCCCAGCATCAGGGTCTTTTCCAATGAGTTGCCTCTTCGCATCAGGTGGCCAAAATACTGGAACTTCAGCTTCAGCATCAGTCCTTCCAGTGAATATTCAGGGTTGATTTCCTTTAAGATGGACTGGTTGGATCCCCTTGTAGTCCAAGGGATTCTCAAGAGTCTTCTCCAGAACCACAGTTCAAAAGCATCAGTTATTTGGCACTCAGCCTTCCTTATGGCCCAACTCTCACATCCGAGCTTGACCGCTGGAAAAAACATAGCTTTGACTGGGTGGACTTTTGTTGCCAAAGTGATGTCTCTGCTTTTTAATATGCTGTCTAGGTTTGTCATAACTTTTTCCAAGAAGGAAGTGTCTTTGAATTTCATGGCTGCAGTCACATCAGCAGTGACTTTGGAGCCCAAGAAAATAAAGTCTGACACTGTTTCCAGTTTTTCTCCATCTATTTGCCATGAAGTGATGGGACCGGATGCTATGATCTTCGTCTTTTGAATATTGAGCTTTAAGCCAGCTTCTTCATGCTCCTCTTTCACCTGTATCAAGAGGCTCTTTAGTTCCTCTTCGCTTTCTGCCATAAGGGTGGTGTCATCTGCATATCTGAGGTTATTGATATTTCTCCCGGCAATCTTGATTCCAGCTTGTGCTTCATCCATTTCTCATGACGTACTCTGCATATACATTAAATAAGCAGGGTGACAATATACAGCCTTGACGTACCCCTTTCTCAATTTTGACCCAGTCTGTTGTTCCATGTCCGGTTTGAACTGTTGCTTCTTGACCTGCATACAGGTTTCTCAGGAGGCAGGTAAGGTGCTCTGGTATTCCCATCTTTTGAAGAATTTTCCACAGTGGTTGTGATCCATAGTCAAAGGCTTTAGCAAAGTCAATGGAGCAGAAGTAGATGTTTCTCTGGAATTCTGTTGCTTTTTTCTAAGATCCAACGAATGTTGGAAATTTGATCTCTGTTTCCTCTACCTTTTCTAAATCCAGCTTGTACACCTGAAAGTTCTTGGTTCACGTACTATTAAAGCCTGGCTTGAAGGATTTTGAGCATTACCTTGAGACAATGTGAAATGAGTGCAATTGTGAGGTAGTTTGAACATTCCTTGGCAGTGTCCTTCCTTGGGATTGGAATGGAAACTGACCTATCATAATGTGTATAGGTGTATGTGTGTGTATAGCTATGTGTGTGTGTATAGATGTGTGTGTGTGTATAGGTGTGTGCGTGTGTATAGCTGTGTGTGTGTATAGCCGTGTGTGTGGTATAGCTGTGTGTGTGTATAGCTGTGTGTGTGTGTAGATGTGTGTGTATAGCTGTGTGTGTATAGCTGTATGTGTGTGTATAGGTGAGTGTGTATAGATGTATGTGTGTGTATAGCTGTGTGTGTGTATAGCTGTGTGTGTGTATAGCTGTGTGTGTGTATAGCTGTGTGTGTGTGTATAGCTGTGTGTGTGTATAGCTGTGTGTGTGTATAGCTGTGTGTGTGTATAGCTGTGTGTGTGTATAGCTGTCTGTGTGTATAGCTGTGTGTGTATAGCTGTGTGTGTGTATAGCTGTGTGTGTGTATAGATGTGTGTGTATAGATGTGTGTGTATAGCTGTGTGTGTGTATAGCTGTGTGTGTGTATAGCTGTGTGTGTGTATAGCTGTGTGTGTATAGCTGTGTGTGTGTATAGCTGTGTGTGTGTATAGCTGTGTGTGTGTATAGCTGTGTGTGTGTATAGCTGTGTGTGTATAGCTGTGTGTGTGTGTATAGCTGTGTGTGTGTATAGCTGTGTGTGTGTATAGATGTGTGTGTATAGATGTGTGTGTATAGCTGTGTGTGTGTATAGCTGTGTGTGTGTATAGCTGTGTGTGTGTATAGCTGTGTGTGTATAGCTGTGTGTGTGTATAGCTGTGTGTGTGTATAGCTGTGTGTGTGTATAGCTGTGTGTGTATAGCTGTGTGTGTGTGTATAGCTGTGTGTGTGTATAGCTGTGTGTGTGTATAGCTGTGTGTGTGTATAGATGTGTGTGTATAGATGTGTGTGTATAGCTGTGTGTGTGTATAGATGTGTGTGTATAGCTGTGTGTGTGTATAGATGTGTGTGTATAGCTGTGTGTGTGTGTATAGCTGTGTGTGTGTATAGCTGTGTGTGTGTATAGCTGTGTGTGTGTATAGCTGTGTGTGTGTATAGATGTGTGTGTATAGCTGTGTGTGTGTATAGCTGTGTGTGTGTATAGATGTGTGTGTGTATAGCTGTGTGTGTGTATAGATGTGTGTGTGTATAGCTGTGTGTGTGTGTATAGCTGTGTGTGTGTATAGCTGTGTGTGTGTATAGCTGTGTGTGTGTATAGATGTGTGTGTATAGCTGTGTGTGTGTATAGATGTGTGTGTATAGATGTGTGTGTATAGATGTGTGTGTATAGCTGTGTGTGTGTGTATAGCTGTGTGTGTGTATAGCTGTGTGTGTGTATAGCTGTGTGTGTGTATAGCTGTGTGTGTGTATAGATGTGTGTGTATAGCTGTGTGTGTGTATAGATGTGTGTGTATAGCTGTGTGTGTGTATAGCTGTGTGTGTGTATAGCTGTGTGTGTGTATAGCTGTGTGTGTGTGTATAGCTGTGTGTGTGTATAGCTGTGTGTGTGTATAGCTGTGTGTGTATAGCTGTGTGTGTGTATAGCTGTGTGTGTGTATAGCTGTGTGTGTGTGTATAGCTGTGTGTGTGTATAGCTGTGTGTGTGTATAGCTGTGTGTGTATAGCTGTGTGTGTGTATAGCTGTGTGTGTGTATAGATGTGTGTGTATAGCTGTGTGTGTGTATAGCTGTGTGTGTATAGATGTGTGTGTATAGCTGTGTGTGTGTATAGCTGTGTGTGTGTATAGCTGTGTGTGTGTATAGCTGTGTGTGTGTGTATAGCTGTGTGTGTGTATAGCTGTGTGTGTGTATAGCTGTGTGTGTGTATAGATGTGTGTGTATAGATGTGTGTGTATAGCTGTGTGTGTGTATAGATGTGTGTGTATAGCTGTGTGTGTGTATAGCTGTGTGTGTGTGTATAGCTGTGTGTGTGTATAGCTGTGTGTGTGTGTATAGCTGTGTGTGTGTGTATAGCTGTGTGTGTGTATAGCTGTGTGTGTGTATAGCTGTGTGTGTGTATAGCTGTGTGTGTGTATAGATGTGTGTGTATAGCTGTGTGTGTGTATAGCTGTGTGTGTGTATAGCTGTGTGTGTGTGTATAGCTGTGTGTGTGTATAGCTGTGTGTGTGTGTATAGCTGTGTGTGTGTATAGCTGTGTGTGTGTATAGCTGTGTGTGTATAGCTGTGTGTGTGTATAGCTGTGTGTGTGTATAGATGTGTGTGTATAGCTCTGTGTGTGTGTATAGCTGTGTGTGTGTGTATAGCTGTGTGTGTGTATAGCTGTGTGTGTGTATAGCTGTGTGTGTGTATAGATGTGTGTGTATAGCTGTGTGTGTGTATAGCTGTGTGTGTGTATAGCTGTGTGTGTGTGTATAGCTGTGTGTGTGTATAGCTGTGTGTGTGTATAGCTGTGTGTGTGTGTATAGCTGTGTGTGTGTATAGCTGTGTGTGTGTATAGCTGTGTGTGTATAGCTGTGTGTGTGTATAGCTGTGTGTGTGTATAGCTGTGTGTGTGTATAGCTGTGTGTGTATAGCTGTGTGTGTGTATAGCTGTGTGTGTGTATAGCTGTGTGTGTGTGTATAGCTGTGTGTGTGTATAGCTGTGTGTGTGTATAGCTGTGTGTGTGTGTATAGCTGTGTGTGTGTATAGCTGTGTGTGTATAGCTGTGTGTGTGTATAGCTGTGTGTGTGTATAGCTGTGTGTGTGTATAGCTGTGTGTGTATAGCTGTGTGTGTATAGCTGTGTGTGTGTATAGCTGTGTGTGTGTATAGCTGTGTGTGTGTATAGCTGTGTGTGTATAGCTGTGTGTGTGTATAGCTGTGTGTGTGTATAGCTGTGTGTGTGTATAGCTGTGTGTGTGTATAGATGTGTGTGTATAGCTGTGTGTGTGTATAGCTGTGTGTGTGTATAGCTGTGTGTGTGTGTATAGCTGTGTGTGTGTATAGCTGTGTGTGTGTATAGCTGTGTGTGTGTGTATAGCTGTGTGTGTGTATAGCTGTGTGTGTGTATAGCTGTGTGTGTATAGCTGTGTGTGTGTATAGCTGTGTGTGTATAGCTGTGTGTGTGTATAGCTGTGTGTGTATAGATGTGTGTGTATAGCTGTGTGTGTGTATAGCTGTGTGTGTGTATAGCTGTGTGTGTGTATAGCTGTGTGTGTGTATAGCTGTGTGTGTATAGCTGTGTGTGTGTATAGCTGTGTGTGTGTATAGCTGTGTGTGTGTATAGCTGTGTGTGTATAGCTGTGTGTGTGTGTATAGCTGTGTGTGTGTATAGCTGTGTGTGTGTATAGCTGTGTGTGTGTGTATAGCTGTGTGTGTGTATAGCTGTGTGTGTGTATAGCTGTGTGTGTATAGCTGTGTGTGTGTATAGCTGTGTGTGTGTATAGATGTGTGTGTATAGCTGTGTGTGTGTATAGCTGTGTGTGTGTATAGATGTGTGTGTATAGATGTGTGTGTATAGCTGTGTGTGTGTATAGCTGTGTGTGTGTATAGCTGTGTGTGTGTATAGCTGTGTGTGTATAGCTGTGTGTGTGTATAGCTGTGTGTGTGTATAGCTGTGTGTGTGTATAGATGTGTGTGTATAGATGTGTGTGTATAGCTGTGTGTGTGTGTATAGCTGTGTGTGTGTATAGCTGTGTGTGTGTATAGCTGTGTGTGTGTATAGCTGTGTGTGTGTATAGATGTGTGTGTATAGATGTGTGTGTATAGCTGTGTGTGTGTGTATAGCTGTGTGTGTGTATAGCTGTGTGTGTGTATAGCTGTGTGTGTGTATAGCTGTGTGTGTGTATAGCTGTGTGTGTGTATAGATGTGTGTGTGTATAGCTGTGTGTGTGTATAGATGTGTGTGTATAGCTGTGTGTGTGTGTATAGCTGTGTGTGTGTATAGCTGTGTGTGTGTATAGCTGTGTGTGTGTATAGCTGTGTGTGTGTATAGCTGTGTGTGTGTGTATAGCTGTGTGTGTGTATAGATGTGTGTGTATAGCTGTGTGTGTGTATAGCTGTGTGTGTATAGATGTGTCTGTGTATAGATGTGTGTGTGTAGCGGTCTGTGTGTATTTGTCAGTGGGCAGGGGGACTGATGGGCGGATGGGTGAGTGTTTGGGTACACAGACGGGTGGCTGGACAGGTAGACGGATGGACAGATGGGTGGCTGGACAGGTAGACGGATGGACAGATGGTGGCTGGACAGGTAGACGGATGGACAGATGGTGGGTGGAGAGATGGATGCAGGGACTGAATGGAGGGTGATCTGGGAGGGTGGAGGACTGTGGTGGGAGCACCAGGCCGCGAGTGCAGCGGCTCACACAGCCCACTCCCGGGGTCGGAGCAGGCCCAGCGAGTGCCCGGGGCCCCGCCTCGCGGCCCCCGTCACCTGCTGCTTCTCGAGCTGCAGCTGCAGGCGACCCTCGTCTCGCTCACGCCTCAGGCTCTGCACTCGCTCCTTCAGCGCCTCCCTCCTGCTTGCGTTCTTCGCCACCAGCTCCTTCTCCTGCTTCAGCCGGCGTGCTGCTGCTCCCTTTTCCTCCATCAGAGACAGACTCAGGGCCTCCTGGGCCGAAGGAGAGGGCAGGTGTGAAGACGGACGGGTCAGAGCTCGCACGAGCAGCAGGCCTCCGCGCTCCTGAGAGCAGGATCGTGGGCGCCGGGGCGGGACAGCTGCCCGGGGACCGTCCTGGCCAGCTGGCTGCAGGCCCTGTCTCCCGCAGTGACAGGAGCTGTGGAGGGCTCTGGGCCCCCACATCCGCCACCCCACGGCCCAGTCACAGCTCAGAGCTGTGGAGCTCTGGGAGCATTCTTGAGCTCAGGGAGCACCAGGCACCCTGGCAGCAGGGTGTGTGAGGACTTGCCATGCGGGGCCTGCCCGCTGGGACCAGCGGACGGCTCAGAGGGCACGGAGCTCCCTGCGAATATGGGCCTCAGACCGCGGCAGGCCAGCCGACGCCCGGGGGCGCCTCCTCTGTGAGGGACAGAGCATCCAGGCGCGCTGTGAGCGGTCCTTGGCCTGCCTGCCGCCCGCTGGTCTCCTGGCCCACCGCCCCTGTGGACACAGCAGACCCCTGGGCAGTGACTGGGCAGCTGGGGCGGGGGTCCCGGGAAGGCAGACCTTCTCCCTCTGGAGCCGGGCGAGGTCCTCGTGGTGGGCCAGTGCTTGGCTCTCCAGGGCCAGCTGCACGTCCCGCTCCTGCTGAGCCGCCTGCTGCCGGAGCCTTGTCTCCTGGGCCTCCCGGACGCTCTGCAGCTGCTCCAGCTCCACTGCCGAGAGACAGGCCCATCCAGACTCGCGGGGAGGCCCGGCCCCCAACACCCTGCCGCCCGTGGGCCTCTGGCTCTGGGGAGGCTGCAAGCTGGTGGGACAGAGCCCCCTAACCACTCAGTAGGCGTATGTCTTGATGGCAGCCCGCATGGCTGGGTGGGCTGAGCAGAGGCAGGGGCATGGTGTTGGGCAGGGGCTGCCACGTGGACCTGTGGCAGAGCCCATCCTGAGCCTTGGGCCGGCACCAGGCGCCAGTCGCAGACGGCAGTGGCAGGAGCTCTTGGCTGACTTCAGACGTGAGCTCCCTGCTGTGTTCAGGCTCCGTTGGGGAGCAGTGACTGGGAGCCGCCCATCAGGGGACAAGCTCAGGGAAGGAGGGGCAGAGGGAGCCCATCGGAGCAGCACCTTGCAGGGCCTGCTGGGCCAGCCGTGCACTCCGGGCCTCTCCCTCCAGCTGCTCCTGCTGCGCCTGCAGCTGCGACGCCAGCTGTCGGGCCTCAAAGAGGCTGCTCTCCAGGGCGTCCCTCTCGGCCCTGCGGAGAGTCATCATGCCACAGGCGAGTCACCCACACCGGCAGACGACCCTGCTGGACGAGGGGCAGCACAGAGCCCATTTGCTAGGATGGTGTCCTCCAAGGCTGGGCTACCAATCCGAAGGCAAGCAGAGGACAGCTCATTCATTTTAAATCTCTAAGAACAGATTGGCGCCCACACAGAAAACAGGTGGGCTAACAAGTTAAATACGAAACTGAAACAGGTAACAGCTAAGCAACTCTAACTCTGAACTGTAAAAACCATAGACAAAAGTACAGAAGGATATTTTATAATCTTAAGCAAGGCACAAAAATCAGAAGACAAAAATAAGGAGGCCAACAGTTCTGAATACATTTAAAGAGAGGGAGACAGAGTTTTGTGCAGAAAAGATTTCACAAATCAAGTCAAAAGATGGGGGACAGACTCGGAGACGATGTTTGCACTAAATATGCTGTAGTTAATATCCATCGTATATAAAGAGCTCCTACCAATCAATGACAGAAAGTGGTTTATCCTACAGGAAAATGAGAATAATGCCTGTTATTCACAAAGAAAACAAGATGGTGAACAAACATATGAAACTCACTAGTCCTCAAGGGCGTTCAGATTTCACCTGTGCTGTTTCACCCGTCATGCGTCACATTAGCAAAGCTGGAAATAGCGACCATACGGCTTGTTGGCAGCGGTGCAAGGGCCACTTTGGCAGAGGGGGACTAGGAAATTTTAAAGCATAAACCGTGTACATCTTTCTTTGGACTCCCAATTCGAGCTCTAGGGTCAGCGCTTTAGAAATACACGTGAACCGATGGCGCAGCCCAGGACTCTGCCCAAAGCCTCACACAGGGCCTGAATCAGACTCAGCGTCAATGCAAGAATGTTTCAGAAACCCCAGTGCATCTCGTCTGCTGCTAACGACGGTGAGGAAACTCTGCCCGCTCTGAGAAGCAGCCTCCAGCGCAGAACACGTGCAGCACCATCTCCAGTGTGAAGCTGCCTCTGCGCCTGGGCGCAGACACGGCCAGTCAGAAAATGCCTGGGATGAGCATGGCGACTCAGCAGCTCCCGCTTCTGGGGAGGGTGATGGCAGGACCCGCCTCTCCGGCAGCGAGTCCATCAGTCACCAGCCAGACAGTGAGCACGTGTTCGTATTAATGGTTATGTGCCGTGTCCTGCCCTGATGCATGGTGAAAAAAATCCACTGACCAAACAGCGAGGACACACCACAAACACTCAGCACAGACGCCACGTGAAGACGGCCCATGCCCAGCCCCAAACAGGCCGGCGGGTCGGGGAGACCTGCGGGCCGCAGAGGGCCTGGCCTAGTCTGCCCATCCGGCCCCCACAGCTGCCCTCGGGCCCTGCACAGGGCTGCTCTAGCGTTGGGGTGGGGCGTGTCAGCACCTCCCAGGGCGCCCTGATGTCTGCACAGCCCAGGAGCCTCGCTCCTCTGACACCGCCCCCCGGCCCCCACCCTCTAAGCTCCCACGTGGTCTCCACTCCCCACGTCCGTGTGCCTGTGTCCTCTGCCTGGAGGGCTGTCCGCCTCACACCCACTTTCTCTCAAGGGCCCGCCTGATCCCCTCTGGGGTCGTGGCCTGTGTGGGTCAGACACCGAATGGTCACCCAGAGGGAGAGACTCTGAGAACCAGTCCAGTCTCTCCCTCATCTCACCTCCTGGAAGGGAGCTGGCACCACCAGCAAGGGTGTGGGGGTGCAGGTGAGGACCCAGTCCATCTCACTGAAGCCTGAGAACCAAGTGGGGTCCCTGGCGCTGCAGCCTTGTCAGGGTCTGGGACTGGGGGCTGGATGACCTCAAAACCCAGGGTCCTCACTCATTAGGAGAAGCAAGTCACGTCCTGAGCACTTTGTCAGCAGAGGCTCAGACTGGTCCGTGGGAAACGCTGTTTAGTGGGCATGTGATTCTGTCTGGGGTCTGCAGGACCACCACGTGCAGAGACCCGGGCCCAGTGGTCACGGGTGAGTCACAGGAAGATCCTCTGACCAGGGCCTGTGAGCTGGGCAGTAAATGATGGCGGGAGGAAAGAGGCCCCCTACCCCTGCCCTGAGTGCCAGTGGGGCCTGGGAGGGGGCAGGGGCAGAGCCTGGGACCCTCTGCTGCCGCCCACCCACAGAGACCTCGCCAGGCTTCCTGCTGCAGTCTGTGCCCACAGTTGCATTGGGAGGGGAGACTTCCCTTTTTCTTCCATGGCGAAGTTTGAGGACCATGGGCTCTAAGTTTCCTTATAACCTCTAGTTCTGGAATTCTGGGAGGAACTCTTTCTACAAAAATACTTGGATGTTTCTTAGACGGGCACAAGGTGCAGAAAGCCATGAGCCTGTGGATGTCGCCAGAGGTCACAGGCCAGCTCAGTTCACCAGGCAGCAGTCTGCAGGGCACCGCTTCTTGCCTATGAGTGTCCTGGAAGTGGCCCCGACGGTTTCAGGGTTTCCCACCACTCCACTCCCCCCAGCCTCGTGGCTCCCTCGAGCTGCCACCACCCAGGCTCCAGGAATAAGCACAGGGCCCCAGACTGCCCATCTGAGCCCTGTGGCTCTCAGGACCAACTCAAGGACATCAAATGGTTCAAGACGGCTGTGGGCAGCAGCTCTCAGGACTCATGGGGAGAAGGGTGCTCTGTGTCTGCTGGCCATCTTGCCCGCTTTCACCTTGAGCCTTCCCAAGAATGACAGCGGAGAGGCAGGGAGTTGAGGGCACCATGGGAGCGCCTGGATCCATTGCCTGAAGCCATGAATACCTGGTGCTGCTCAGTGAGCAAGACTTTCCCCATCTTCCTGCTGCTCTGAGATGGGTTTCTGCTGGTCTGAGATGGGTTTCTGCGGCCTGCCACCTGGCCAGTGCAGCCCCCTCTCTCGGGAAGGCTGTCCTAGGCACATATACCCCTTTCAGGGGCTCCTTGAGCCCTCAGGCACTGCGTTCGCCCCTCACTTATAGTCTTTCTCCCTTGTACACACACTTGCCTTGCCCCACAGTCACTGAGAGACCGCCCATCCTCACTACGTGGGCTCCTGGAGGTCAAGGCCACATGAACACTTGCTGGTAGGTCCCCAGGTACCTGAGATCGGCTGCCTCCTTGGCCATGAGCTGACCTTGCTTCTCCAGGGCCTCCTGCTTGGCCAGCAGCTGGACTCGCTCTTCAGACAAAGCCTCCTTCTCCTGCAGGGCCCTCTGGAGAGCGGCCATCTGGGCCTCCTGGTCCTGCAGGCTTTGGGCCAGCTGCTTCTCCAGGGCCTGTTTCTTGCATGTGACCTAGAGGAGGAGGAGGGGAAAGTCCAGGAGAGAGAGTGGGAGGGTTACAAGGGGCCTCTCGAGGGAAAAGAAGGACTTCGGAAAAAGTGTTTCCTTCAGAATAGTAACAGAGGAAAGAGGAGGAGGAGCGTGGCCAGGAGACGTAGAGGACCCCCTGCGCATGTGTGTTTTCACAGCAGAGGGGCCTCCAGTCCTGAAACCGTGATGCAGAAACGACTGGCCTGAGCACCGCCAGGGGGGACCCAGCTGTCAATCTAAACAGCAACCTTGGTTGGGCCACACGTTTCCGGGGTCGGGAGACACTCCACAGAAATGCGAAGAAGGTGACAGAAGGCCAGATTGCTGCAGACGAACACCTCCCCCAAGGACATCGCAGAGATCCGGACAGAGCCTATCATAGGAGTCCGAATAGAGCTCAGAGAGCCGCCCAGGCGGCCGAGACCGAAGGAGCCAAAATCCCAGAGGGAAGCGAGGCAGCGGAGTGAGGCCACCACTCGGCATCTCCTCTCCCCTTGGAGCATGTGCTGACTTAAGTCTGGGCTGGGGAGCTGAGAAGCCAGGGAGGGCATCCAGCAGTCCTGTCTTTAGGAGTATAAGAACTCGAGCTGACAGACCTCAGGGCAGAGGGTCCTGACAAGCATCCAAGTTTCCAGTTGTAATCACAGGAGGGCTTCATCCTCGTAGCGGTGGTGAAGCCGAATAGACACCCCCCCCAAACCCGGCTTTCCTGGTGGCTCAGATGGTAAAAGATCTGCCTGCAATGCAGGAGACCTGGGTTCCATCCCCAGGCTGGGAAAGTCCCCTGGAGAAGGGAATGACCACCCACTCCAGTATCCTTGCCTGGAGAGTTCCATGGACAGAGGAGCCTGGCGGGCTACAATCCATGGGGTTGCAAAGAGTCAGACAAGGCCGAGCCACTAACACGTTCACTCTTCTAACTTTCCAGAACAGGAAGATCAGGCTTGAATCATCTCAGTCACGAACTACAGTGATCTACCCTCCCTGCCTGCCAGAACCAAAAGTGAGTCTTCTCTAGAAGAACAGCGTCATCGAGATCCTCAAATTATTCCTACCGTTTTTTATATTTAATACGTGGCTTTTATTCAACACAACCAGGCATGTCAGAGGTATAATCACATGGCCAAAAGCCGCACGTAACATGAAATAGACACACATGCCTCCCTGCCCATCTGGCTGTCCAGATATTGAAGTTATCAAACACGGACTTTAACATAGCTGTGATTAACATGTTCAAGAAGATGGATGGCAAAACGTAGAGTTTCGCAATAGAACTGGATGCTTCACAGAATAAGAACGACATGATCATCTTAACAGACTCAGGGAACACATTTAATGGAATTCAAAACCCATTCATAGTTTTAAAAAAATCTCAGCATGCCAGGAATAAAA
Source organism: Capricornis sumatraensis (assembly GCF_032405125.1). Classification (NCBI taxonomy): domain Eukaryota; kingdom Metazoa; phylum Chordata; class Mammalia; order Artiodactyla; family Bovidae; genus Capricornis; species Capricornis sumatraensis. The sequence continues at coordinate 220,520,811 of NC_091070.1, read as the reverse complement.
GAAAACTTCCTCAATCTGATAAGAGGCATCCATGAAAAACCTATATATTGCATCATACTTAATGGTGAAATTCTCTCCCCACAGGTGAGTTTGCTATTAACAGAAAGATGGCCAGTCTCACTGCTTTTTCTCAACTTTGTTCTGTAGGTTTTTAGCCAGTGAATTAAGAGAAGGGACGAAAGTCACTGAGATCAGATACCCAGTGACTCCACAGTTCGCTCTTAGGTATTTACTCAAGAGAAACGAGATATCCGTATAGATTTGTACACGCATGCCTGTAGCAGTCTCGTCCACCTTGTCTACTGGAAACCTAAAAATCCAGCAGTGGGTAAATGGGTAGAAGATGTAATTTGGCCACACGACGGAATGTTACCATGCTGTCAAAACCAGGACCTGCTGACACACCTAACGGCAGAGAGGACCCTCACAGATGCCACGCTGAGGGCGAGAAGCCGGGCTCCAGAGTGTCTGCAGCCCACGACTCCATACGCAAAGCATCTAGAGCTGGGGAAGCCAGTCCACAGTGGCGAGGTCAGGGCAGAGGACGCCTGGGTGGCCACGCCACCGGGGAGCTTGCTGGGCTGGTGCAGACGCCCTGCATCCTGACCAGGTGGGGGCCACACCAGGCTCACCTGAGCTGCGCACCGGCTTCACTGAAGGTGACGATGCGGCAGCCACACAGGAAAAGGACAGGACAGGGTCTGAGAAACAGGAAGAGGCTAGCCCGAGTCCCGAAGGTGACCGGCCATGAAGTCTGAATGCCACCTGGGACCCAGGACTCTGCAGGGACGGGTCTCCACATGCACCTCCAAGGGAGAAAGCAAACGTGCTGCGGTGTCTTGTGCTACGGAGCGTGACCACCGCTACGGAAGATCCACGCCGGCAGATTTGGGAATGGGTGCACAGATGCGGCTGTGAGCGTGTGACTGGGCAGCCCTGTTGTGTGGATGTGGCCCAGGGAGGAGACAGACAAAACGACGGAGGGACAGGGGAGCCTTTCCCTCGAGCGTGTGAGTGTCGCTGGGCCCGAGGCCTTCGACCCTCTGACCAGGGGGGACCCGGCCCCTGGCTGCTGGGGACAGGCCCGACATAGACGTCCTTTTTGGGTGCTGCTGCCCCATCCCCTACCTCCCACACCGGGAAGGCGGCTTCGAATCAGCCAAGTCGGGCAGCCTGAGGTTAGAAAGCACCGGCGCTGACGTCCGAGGGCCAGTGTGGCTTCTAAGTCCGTGTGTGCCCGTCCACCCCAGAGGCAGGGGCGACCCTGCCAGATGGGGTTGGGGACTGGGAGCCCCATGACCCCCTCACGTGGCCCACCTGCTCCTGCAGCTGGGCCCGTTCTCGCCGGAGTCGGGCTGCCTGACCCTCCAGCCGCTCCAGCCGCTCCTCCAGCCGCCCGCAGGCCCGCTGCAGGCCCCTCCTCTCGGCCCGCAGGAGCTCCACCTGCCGCTCGGCCTGCGCCAGCTGCTCCCGGGTGCCCGCCTGGCCCTGCACCAGCGTCTGCTGCTGCGCCTGCAGCTCGTCCCGCTCCTGCTCCAGCTGCCGGTGGGGGGGGGTGTGGGGAGGGACGGGGGTGGTCCGTGTGCAGACCCAAGCCCCACACACCCTCGCCCCCAAGTCCAGGAGTGGAGACGGTGGGGAGGAGGGTGGGCGAAAGGGGAGCCCTGAGCTCGGGGGGCCGGGGTTGGGCCAGGGCTTACGGCTGCTCTGGGGAAGCGGGACCCGGGGGGGGTCCGTCCCCCTGGGCCCTGGTCTCACCTGCAGGACCAGGTGGTTCAGGGAGCATTTGTCCTGAGCCAGTGTCTCCGTCACAGCAGCCATCTTGGCCAGGGAGTCCCTCTGCTCCACCCCCTCTGCCTTGAGCCGGCTCACGAGCAGTTCCAGGTCAGCTTTGCTGGACTCAGCCTAGGGCGGGGAGGGCAGAGGTCACCCAGCAGGGAAGCTGGGATGGCTTCTAGATAGGGGAGCCGCGGCGGGGTGGGAAGTGAGCTGCCCATCATGGAGGCGTGCAAGCTGGAGCTCAGGGGGGGCCTGGAAGCAGTCCCGCAGTGGCGAGGCCTCAGGGGTAGATGGTGGCCCCTGGATCCAAGGCTGCAGCCGAGGGAGGGGCCCCCAAGAGCAGCTATGGCCAGCACTCAGGGGGACGGGCTGAGGCATACTGGTCGGGGACCAAAGAGGCCACCCTGAGGCTGGGGCCGGGGAGGACGGGGGGAGGCGGGGCAGCAGGGGGACACCACTGAGGCTGGAGCCAGGGGATGGCCTGTGAGCCCAGGCCGGCGAGGAGAGGGGCGGGGCAGGGCGGCCGGGGGCGCACCCGGGCCAGGGCGCCGTGCAGACCCGCCCTCTCGCTCTCCAGGATGTCCCTCTGCAGCCGCGCTGAGTCCAGCGCCTCCTGGGCTGACACCAGCTCTGTCTTGAGCCCCGAGACCGTGCCCTCCAGCTGCTCCAGGCGCCCTTGACTGAGACCGGGAAACAGAGGGCAGAGGGCATGAGGCCACCTCAGGACGAGAGCCGGGCCACCTCATGGGGCCCACAGTCAGGGTGACCGCCTGCAGCTGCCCCCAAGGCCCGGGGCCCTGGAGGAGCACGGGTCCCCTGCAGGCCTGGAGTCACTGCCCGGACCTGGGTGACAGCCTGGGCCAGGAGAGGGCAGCCACGCTGGGGCCCACCCCGGCGGGGCCCAGGGATTGGGTTGGGTTTGCCCGGGGTGGGAGGTCTGGCACTGGCTGGACTTGGGGTGGGTTTGTGAGTGGCGGTGGGAGGTGGTCAGCGTGAGAGGGGCCTGCGGTCTCACTAGCGCCCCCTGATGAGGCTGGTCCCGGGGGTGGGGGAATGCAGGGCCCGGGGGCCGTGGCGCCCACGGGAGGCCCACCTGCTCTCCAGCGCCCTCCGGCCGCGCTCGCCCTGGCGCTCCAGCGCCTCCTTCTGCTCCGCGCACTGCCGGAGGCTCCTCTGCAGCTCTGCGTTCCTGGCCTCCACGCTCCGCTTCTCGGCGTGGGACATGGTTGCCTCCCCCCTTAGCTCCTCAACCACCTCCTCGAGAGCCGCCTTCTCTCTGGAAGGAGGTGAGGCCGAGGCTGGGGGTCCTGGGCACATTCGTGGGGGTGATCAGGGAAAGGGGGCCACAGAGGCCGCTTGGGGCCAGGCTCAGGGACACGTGCGGACCACCCCCAGCTGGTCTGTCCAGGCTCCCAGGTGTGGGCCTTGCGGGAGCCTGTAAACCCTGGACGGCCTGACCCTGGGGCGTCCCTAAACTCAGGCCTCTGCCCCCGTGGGCTAAGCCCAGCCAGTCTGGCGAGACCCCGTGGGAAGGAGGGAACCCCGGCCTGCCAGGGGCCCCCACATCTCCAGGTGCTGCTCACCCACCCTGACAGCCTACCCTGGAGACCCACACCCTCGTCAGAGCTGAGCTCACCGCTGACCCCCACCCAACCCCAAGGTTCCCTCTGCAGGTCACCCGCCAGCCAGGACTGGATCTCAGCTGTTCCCCACCCGGCCAGGCCCCGAAGCACCAAGTCCTGAGGCCCCACTTCCCAAATGCCTCCTGACTCAGCCTCTCATCCCTGTGTTGAGGGGCCGCTGGGCCTGTGCCCCTCAGACCCCAGGACGCTGCGGTCTAGCCACTTGTGGAAAGGCGGTGTCCCGGCGAACAGCCCCCCGTGGCCCCTACCCCAGCGACTGCTGCTCCTCAGCAGGCTGAGGTGGCCCTGCCTGCCTGCCCCACACCCCATCGCCCCTACTGGAAGGCCCTCCTGAGACCTCGCGGGCTCCCCCATTCCTGCCAGGCCGAACCTGTGTGCTCCCGTCTCTGCTCACAGCCTGTGCATGAGAAGGACTGGGTCTAATCTTCCCTTGGACCCCCTGCCCCAGCACTGAGTGCACTGTGGGGCCCTCCAGAGAAAGGGTAGCCCCGAGGGACCTGCAGGCCCAACCCCCGGGTGAGCGAGGGGAAGCATGGGAGGCTGTCAGTCCGCCCCTCATGGCTGCCTCCTGCAGGAAGCATTCCTGGGCTGCCAGCACGCTCCCACCCCACACTCCGGCTCAGGCAGCATGTGGGTCTGGGAAGCCCAGGGCTACAGATGCCAGGGGTTCTCTTCCCGCCCCTCACCACCACCTGCCCCAGGACAGTCAGACGTGCACAGCAGCATCTAGACAGCCTCCTGGCCAAGTGCACCAGGAGATGCCAGACCCATGGAATGCGCCAGGAGGGCCGGCAGGGAACTGGGGGTCTGTGGGCCACCTGTGAGGGATGGCTCAGACCCCTGGAGGACTCTTGGCAATGGAAATGGGGCAGTGGGGCAGAACACAGCCTGGTCCCAGGAAGGGCATCTGGGAGGCGGGCCGAGGGGCAGGGCTTGTGCTCAGCCTGGGCTTTGGGAAGGTGAGTCCTGGGCACAGCCAAGACGGGGCCAGGGCAGGAAGAGGAGTGCTCAGTGCAGGCAGGGCTTCGGGGTGGAGAGGGGAGGGAGGCAGCCTCCAACTGGACATTTTCACTTTTGCTCCTGGAGGGCCTCGTGGAGGAGGTGGCCCTGCCCCCTGCCAGCATCACCTCCCCAGGAACTTCTCCTAGAGGGCCTCATGGAGATGGTGGCCCTGCCCATCAGCCTCACCTCCCCAGGGGCTTGCGCCCTGCCCGCTCGCCTCCCCTCCCCTCCCCAGGAGCTTCTCCTGGAGGGCCTCGAGGAGGAGGTGGCCCTGCCCACCAGCCTCACCTCCCCAGGAGCTTCTCCTGGAGGGCCTCGTGGAGGAGGTGGCCCTGCCCACCAGCCTCACCTCCCCAGGAGCTCGCTGGTCACGCGGCTCCACTGCGCCTCCTGGCTCTGTGCCTCCAGCTTGCCCAGGAGGTCCTGGCGCTCCTCCTGCAGGAGGCTTCTCGAAGCCTGCAGCTCCCGCTGGCTCTCAGACAGCTGCTCCTGGAGCCCTGTGGCCCTCGCCTCGGATGACTCCAGCTGCTGGCGCAGCTCCTGCCCGGGAGTGGGGGTGTGGTGAACCCCTGCGTCCTGGCCAGGCCTCTGAACAGGGAAGCCAGCCGGGGCCCCTACTCCCAGAGAAAGGACGTAGTTCCGACCAGAGCCCCACTGCAGGGCCAGGCGCCTGGGGGTCAGCCTCCTGGGGTCAGCCTCCTGGGGTCAGCCTCCTGGGGTCAGCCTCCTGGGGTTCAGCCTCCTGGGGGTTCAGCCTCCTGGGGTTCAGCCTTCTGGGGTTCAGCCTCCTGGGGTTCAGCCTCCTGGGGGTTCAGCCTCCTGGGGGCCACGGGCAGGCCCGCAGCAGCCCTTCTCAGTCTAGCAGGCTTTGTGCCTACCTGCTCCCGCTGCCGCCACCTCTGAATGGCCGCCCGCACAGCCCACAGTGCTGAGTCCAGGGTGGCCGGGGACTCAGCCCTCAGGAGGGACCCAGTGTGCAGGGGCCTCCTCCGTTGGCCTTGCACCCCCTCGCCTTCAGCACCACTGCTCCTTGCCAGCTCCTCGCTCTCCGCGTCTGCCTGGGCCACCTTCAGGGAGCAGAGAGGATGGAGCTAAGGGCTGAGGTCACACGGGTCCTGCCAGGCCATCTCCAAGGCCAGCCTGAACCGCAGGGGCCCTGCGGCCGGTCGGCTGCCGTGTGGGAAGGACCCAGCTGGGCCTGCACCTGTGTGATGCTGTCCAAGAGGAGCCGCAGGGTCTCAACCTCCGCCCTCGAGTCTCCTGGGGCGGTCGGGCCTCCGCCGGCGTGCTGGGACTCCTGGGGCGATGGGGGGTGGGGGAGGCTGCTCAGCGAGGCCCAGGTCCCCCCCACCAGCCGCCCTCGCCTAGCCGCGCACCAGTCTCTGCACGTCCGTCCTCAGGGAAGAGATGGCTCTCTCCTTGCTCGCGTTTTGCTCGGTGAGCTTCTCCACCAGCAGCGTCTGCTCTGCGAGTCTGGGGACAGCGGGGTGGGGCAGGGCCGTCCGAGCGGAGATCAGAGCCCAGGGCACTGGGCGCCTGGGAGTCCGGCCCTGTTTGCCTCCTCCGTGGTGCTGTCAGCCACCTCTGATCCCCACTGCGGTCAGACGCCCCTCTCCTGCTCTAGAAACTTCAGCGACTCCCATTGTCTCGGGGGTCAGTGTAGACCCTGAGTTCAGCATCGAGCTCCCACCATGACCCGGACTTAGCTTGCCAGCCCCGTGGTGAGGCTTCCTCGGCCCCACCCGCCCTGGTCGTGCCCTGCCCCTCCCTGTGACTGGAGTGCCTCTGACGGTTTATTGTCTTTCCTTCCCAGAAGCCAGCTTCTTCTCTGACCCCGGGCCACGCTTGGGCCTCCCTAGACCCAGAGCCCTGGGCGCCTGCACACCTGGCCTGGAGCGCCGCCTTCTCCGCAGCCCAGTGGCCCTGCAGCTGCAGCATCTCTCGCACCTTGTCCCGAAGCTGCTGCTCCAGGGCAGCTGCTGCGCTGCCGGCCGTCAGCCGCAGGTTGGAGCCGAGGTTCAGGCAGGCCGTGTGCAGGCGCCGGGCCATCCTGGCCACATCCGCCCGCAGGTCAGCGAGGCCCCTGCGAGACCAGGGCGCACCTGGCTGAGCCTCAGGAGTGTCTGTGGGCTCAGCCTGCGGGCTCCATGCCGGCTGGGACAGGCGGGGTCTGGTCTCAGGACAGCGGTCTGCCCACCTCAGTGGAGGACCCACAGGTGGCATCACAGCCGGGCAGGTCTGGGCCGGGGCCAGGAAGCACAGAACGGGCTGTCTGCCTGAAGCGGGACTTGGACCATCTGAGCCTCAAGGGCCCAGGACAGACGGAGTGAGGTGCCTGGCCAGGACCAAGCTCCATGCAAGTCCGCCCGCCGCTGCTGACGGTGGCTCCCTAACCAGTCTGCCCGCTCATGCTGCCAGCCCCCCTGCCTGACCCGCCCTGTGCACTCAGCCACCTCCCCCAGGGCGCCCTCTGTCCCCCTTGGGCCAGCGGGTGGGCACGCACTTCTCGGTGGCTGCACGCAGCTCAGCCAGGTGTCCCCGGAGCGCGGTGACCTGCCTCTGCAGGAGGGTGTCCTGGGGCTGCCCCGAGCGGGTGCGCCCGGCCTGCAGGCAAGAGACGGAGGCCAGGCTGAGGGGTGGGGGGCCCGCGACCCCATTCACACCCACACCGCTCCTCCAGTACCGGCGGGGGGAGCAGACCTCGTCATCAGCCTCTGTGGCCCCTTCTCCTCCCCAACAATCAGACTGCCCCCTACCTGGGACAGTGCTTGGCTCCCCTCCCAGGGGCTGTAGGGATGAGTGCCCCCAGCTCCAGAACCAGCACTCCCTCAGCCTGGTCCCCCTGGGGGCAAGGGCAGCACTCAGCTGGGGTGTGGGCGGTGGGGCTGGGTGTGGGGGTAGAGGGTCGGGTGTGGGCAAGAGCTGAGGCAGCAGGATGCAGCCCCATGTGGTCATCGAGGCCAGCCTTGCAGAGAACTGCGCCGAAGCCCAGACTCAGAGTCCCGGGCTCCGTGCCACCTCCCCAGCCCCGCGCCGGGCCGGGTCCCTAACGCTGAGCTCAGAGGCCGGGCTCTGCGGGCTCCCACAGCCCCTCCACCTGGTGGAGCCCCAGTGCTTTTCGGCGTTGCTTCTGGCTCCAGACCCGCACCCCCACCCGCCCCTTCAGGAGGCCTTTGCTGAGCCCCCTCCCCGACCCCCACTGAGGTCCCCCCACGAGCCCAGAGGCCCCCTGTGGTGCACCGTCTCCTGGAGTGCCCCCCACCCACTGTGGTCATCAAGAGCCCTGGTGACACGGAGGGGTGGACACCCGGCCCCGCCTGCCCGACGCGGACTGAAATACAGGACACGCCAGACTCCACAGCTTCTGGAAGCGAGGCTGGGTGGCCGTGTGGTAAGGGACACGCAGGCCAGGGACGGGTTAAGTTCCTGACTTGAGAGCGACTTGCCAAATAGCAACTTGAACTTGTTTGACGACAGGGGCTCCGAGGACAGAGGGGAAAGCCTGAGTCCACTCAAGGGGGAGTCCACTCACCTATAGGAATGACCCCCCAAGTTGCACCCCAAGTAACGTGTGCTAGAGACAGGCAGACCTGCACACGTGCACACACCACACACCTGCCTGCAGGGGCTGTAAGCAGGTACAGTGGACAGGGAACCAGTGTGCACGCACACACACACACACACACCTGCTTGCAGGGGCTGTAAGCAGGTACAGTGGACAGGGAACCGGTGTGCACGCACACACACACACGCACACACACACAGCTGCCTGCAGGCGCTGTAAGCAGGTACAGTGGACAGGGAACCAGTGTGCACACACACGCACACACACACAGCTGCCTGCAGGCGCTGTAGGGAGGTGCCGTGGATGGTGAACCAGCACACACATGCACGCACACACACATGCACACACCCTGCAGAAGGGGCAGTGTCCCCCTCAATTCACATGTTGAAACCTAATCCCCCACGTGATGGTATCTGGAGGTGGGGCTTTTCAGCTCCACCTCTACGAAGGGTGTTAGTGCCTTTAGGAAAGGGGCCCTACGAGCTCTCCCTCCCTTCTGCCGTTTGAGCGGACAGCCAGAAGGTGTCATCCATGATTCAGACAGCGGTGCTCATCCTCACCAGCCACTGAAAGGGCTGGCACCTTGATCTTGGGCTTCCAGCCTCTAGAGCTGTGGGAAATGTTTGTTTATAAGCCCGGGGCTGGGGTATTTCTGCTCCAGCAGCCTGGAGGGACCAAGACAGGAAGGAAAAACCTTGGCGATTTGGATTTGGAACCATGAGTTAGCCTTGGTGCAGTTTTGAGCCTAGATTCACAAAACCTGGGTGGTTTAAAAAACAGTAAATTAAAGCTGAAATTTACTTCCATGTGGCCCCAAAGATGATCAGAGTCCCTAGAATCTGCCTGAAGCAAATGAAAATCTTTTTTGGAACATACCATGTTCATTCCAGGTTTCAAAGACTTTTCAGAGTTCCAGGGATACTACACGGCTCTTAACTGAAGAAATCAGAAAACCACCAAAGACACAAAGAACCCAGCACAAGGATCAAGAATCAGCTGAGACAATAAACTCAGACCTTGAAGGAGGCCAGCACCGTGATCAAGAACCAGAGAGACAATGAGCTCAGACCTTGAAGGAGGTCAGCTATCGGAACATCAGAAACAGACTGCAAAATAACTGCTTTCTAGAGTGCGCCAACAGACAGAGCAGAGGCTTGAAAACGTGAGATTAAGATGCAGAAAATGGAATAAAAGCAGGAGTTTTAAAGATGAAAAATACAGTATTAGAAGTTAAGCCAAATAGGCAGGTTTAACAGAGATTGGATACCAGGAAAGAAGACTGATGAGCAGCAGGGTGGGCTTGAAAAAATTACCTACGACGTAGACCAGGGCAATAAGTAGGGGAGGCTGAGAGTAGGAGGGAGCCCGGGAAGAGCGAGGTGCATGGGGCAGAGGGGTGGGGCGTGGCGGGCGTGGCGGGGCGGGGGCACTCAAGCAACTATGGAAGACAGAACAGCTGCTTTCCCAGACAAGAAGAGAAGGAGCCCTGATGAGCGGAAGCAGAATAAACAGAAATCTGCTGTCTGAGGTCACAGGAAGTCACAGCAGAGAGCCCCCAGCGCCAGAGCGCAATGCCCGCCAGAGGAGGCAGGGGTCGGCGGCTGTTGGCAGGCTGGAAGCCAGGAGACTGGAGCCAGGGCCTCGCTAAGGTGCGAGAAAAGCCGCTGCCAGCAAGTGGGAGAGGTGTTCAGGGCCAAGGGGGAGTAAAGAGCCTTATCGTTGGCACCAGACTGGACCCAAGGTCCGCCTCCGAGGCGCCTGTTCTGCCATCCAGCTGAGGCCGGGGGTGAGGTGTCTGCCCCGTCTCACCGGCTCTGCGGCAGCCCAGCACCCTGTGAAGACTGATCTGATCGGAAAGGCCATGCCTTCTCCCCACGCCCGTCTGACACCCTCCTGTCCCAGGACAGCTGTCTTGCAGGAAGGGCCGTGTCCACAGAGCTGGGGCAGCCCCTGCTCCCCCAGGTCCATGTGGGTAGAGCCGGGACGGCCCCTCTGCGGTGGGCTTGTCCGAGGGACCCCTGTGCAGGGTCGGCCTGGACCTGGGGACCGCCTCGGCCTCTGCCCCACGGCCAGGGAGAAATCCTGCCCTGGAGGCCGCTGGCAGGTGCTGGGGGGCATCCAGGGCAGATCAGGGAAGGTGTGGCCAGGCACAGGCGTGGCTGACCGTCTCAAGTCCTGCCCGACTTCACGCTGCATGTCCTGCAGCTGGCGACCAGCCCGCATGGTCCACATGGTACCGCCACTGCAGCAAGGCTGAGGCCGCAGCCCTGTGCCCTGACCCCACCCAGGGCTGAGGGTTTCGTAAGAGGCCTCAGGGACCCTGCTGGCCCCGGAGTCCGGCCTGTGGAGACTCCTCCCTCCGGCGAGGACAGGGCTCAGCCCTCACCTGACTTCCCAGTCCGGCCCTGGGCTCCTTCTCTCAAAGCGGGGGGCTTCTCACCTGGTGTTCCCCCATTCCGCAGATGGGTGTTGCCAGGCCAAGTGGGGGTGTGGTGTGGCGGGGGGCTGCTGCCAGCTCACCCCCTCCCGGTCCTTGCTGCCCACCCCACGCCAGGCGGTTGCGGCCAGGCTGAGCGGGGTCGTGGTGTGGCAGGGGGCTGCCACCAGCTCACTCCCTCCCGGTCCTTGCCGTCCACCCCCATGCCAGCCGCGGGCACCGAGCCGGGCATTGCCCTGCCCATGGGCGGGAGCCGGGGAGCACCTCTCTGCGGGTCCAGCGCTGTGCCTCCCGCAGTTCCAGCTTGGCCCGCAGACGGGGCACACTGCCCGTCGTCCTGGCCAGCTCCTCGGCCAGCCTGTCATGGGCCTTCCTCATCTGCTCCAGCTGTTCCCGCAGAAGGGTGTTCACCTGGGAGAGGCCGGTGCTCCTGGACGGGCCGGGATGCGGCAGCATGATTGTAGGCGGGTGGCCTCCCCTTACAGATGTGCTCAGACCCCTAGGCCCCAGACCTCCCGGGCTCAGAGGACCCCAGCTCGATTGTGCGGCCCCACCACTCCTAAGCGGCGCTGACCACCTGCAGTGGTCCCTCGTGGACAGAAAACAGAGGCCTGCCTTGGGTCCCCCTCCAGCACCCTGCCCTGCCCCCAACATACCTGCTGCCCCCTCCTCCCTCCCTGAGCTCCCTGGCTCTGCCCTCACGACTACGGCTGGCCGTTCACGCCAGGGTGTGGAGGTGAACCCCCAGACCACCAAGAGGGCCAGGGCTTGGGAGCCCCAGCTGAGGGAACTGGGGCTGGGAGGGAGGCGTGTCCCTGTCGTGGGGTGGGCTGGGGGAGAGGGGTCAGGTGTGCCCCGGGGAGGGGGCAGCCCCTCCGTGACTGT